>NC_090830.1:135194886-135511605 GCF_028021215.1 Eschrichtius robustus | reverse complement strand
TGAATAATTCAAATTGACTTAATAGTCAATAAAGAACAAATTAAAGAAAAGAAATGATGTTGACACTGAATAAAATAGGACCGGAGGCTCTAAATGAGGCAAGTGATCCTGCAATAAAACATCAGATCAAGAAAGGATTTATGACCTTCCAAGGAGTGAGAGAAGAAGAACAAAACAATTAACATCGTAAGAGAGAATATGACAGATGAGAAGGGCAAAGAATGGAGATGGGATATGTAGATGGTTACTCTTCATGAAGAAGAGCCCAGGATAAATGGAACAGAAGCAAAATAAATCTTCCTAAAGATGGAGGGAAAAAAAGCTTGAACCTAAAGTCTGAAATGGTTCCTCCCTAGCAAAAACCGGATTTGCACTAAATAAAACCTCATAGACATACACTGATTAAAGCCTCGAGTTTTAAGGATAAATAAAAACTATGACAAGTATCCATGCAGGAAACAAAAGCAAAACTGAAAAGAAGTTGCTTACAAAAAGGTGAGTCAGGTTGGCTTCAGATTCCTCCTGAACATCAACAGGGAAGATTCTGTTACCGGTTAATGGTGGCTGGATTATTGGGATTAACTCTCATTGAAAAAATAAAAAATGCTTCATAAAAACAGACATCCCCTTAAAAGCAGAAAAGAATTGAAGTGGTAATAGGGAGCCCCAGGCCATATTCTGGAATTACTCAGAGAGGTCGGAATCACAAACTCTGAGGACCTTTGTAGAGCCCACGCTTTTGGGGGTGGGGGTGGGCTGCTTTGAGGGTGTGAGGTACACACCAACATGCCCTTCCCTCCGCATCTTGGAGGACCATAGGAGAGACCCTAGGGGGACAGGAAAAGCATCCTGTCCCTCGGAGGCTGTGATCCCAGAGCAGCCATGGTACGTAGCTGTGTCCCAGGCCTGGGTGGGACAAGGAAGCTCAGACAAGGACGCAGGCCCCAGCTGGTCCCTCTCCGAGGAGGGCACAGTCACACAAAGTGCAGAGTAAATGTTCGCAGGGTCACACAAGGAAATTAGCAAGATGAGCAAGAAAGGACAGAAATCGCTGAGAGCAGGACCAACACTTACAAACTTCGGTGCTGGAATGTTTGGGCAGGCACCATAACTTTCCTGTGCTTCCTGTGGTTAAAGAAACAAAGGACAAGGGCTTCCCTGGTGGTGCAGTGGTTGGGAATCTGCCTGCCAATGCAGGGGACACGGGTTCGAGCCCTGGTCCGGGAAGATCCCACATGCCGCAGAGCAACTAAGCCCATGTGCCACAGCTACTGAGCCTGTGCTCTAGAGCCCGCGAGCCACAACTACTGAAGCCCACGTGCCACAACTACTGAAGCCCGCACACCTAGAGCCCATGCTCTGCAACAAGAGAAGCCACCGCAATGAGAAGCCCGCGCACCGCAACAAAAAGGAGCCCCCGCTCGCCGCAACTAGAGAAGGCCCGCACTCAGCAATGAAGACCCAACACAGCCAAAAATAAATTAAAAATAAAATTAAAAAAAAAGAAATAAAGGACAAGCTGGAAATCTGCAGGGAATCAAAAACAATAAAAGGTGACATGGCAGATGTGAAAAAGGACCAAAGAGCTTCTAGAAATGAAAGACACAGTGACTGAACATTTAACAAAACCAACAGATACACTTGACAGCAGAATGGATGATGGACAAAGAGAATTAGTGAGCAAGCAGAAAAACAAAAAAAAATCCAGAATTCAGCACAAACCAAAAAATGGCACACACCTCAGGAGGGAGGGTCAGGAGCATGGGAAACATAGTTAGACAGGCACATGCATGTATGACCAGAGTCCCAGAAGGACAGGGGAAAATGCAGAGCAGGAAATACTTGACAAGATCATGAGTGAGAATTTTCCAAAAGCAGTGGAATACCCTAATCCACAGATTCAAGAGATCAAGATAATCCCAAACAGGAAAAATAAAAAGAAATATCTAGAAAAGCCAACTGAGACTGTAGAAAACCAAAGACAATGAAAATATTTTAAAAGAAACTAAAGAAAGATGACTTTACCCTTTGAAAGGCCGTCAGCACAAGAATGAGTCTCTGGTCAAATACAAATGACGTGGTAACAATAATTATATCTAGTGGGGTTAATAAAGAAAGAGAGAACGAAAATTCCAACCAGGAGCTAGTAAATAGTTAAAATATACTAGATTGTTTGTATTATCTGGGAGAAGGAAAAAGATTTTGGATAACTTTAAACTCAAATAAATAAAGTCTGCATATTGTGATTTCCAGAGTAACCCCTAAAAAATAGAATCTGAGAAAATTTCTAACTTGAAAGAGGAAAAACAATGAAATGATTTTTTAAAAATCCAATCCAATCCAAGGCAAGGCAAGCAAGAAGATAAAAAGAAAGATAGGATCGGTGGGAAAAAGGAAAAGCACAAAAGAAAGTGGTAGATTTAAACTCAAACACATCAGAGGACATGAGCTTCGTAAAGCTTGCCCTTCCTCCCTGGAATTCTAGGATTTGCAGGTTCTTAGACACAGCCTTACTCTAAGCAAAATCTCAGCTGTTTCCAAGAGGACACATTTCTTTCTCTCAGGTCCTCCTTCCAAACTCCGGGAATCTTAAGGAAGCAGGGAAGCCACGAATCCAGTCTCGAGGCTGTGCTGGTGAAAGGGATGCTGGCGAGAGGAAGAGGCAGAGAAGAAACAAGGGAATCACTTGCAAAGGTTTAAAGATGGAGAAGAAGATGGGGTTTGGGCTGGGGCTACGGAGGCGGGTGTGTTAGGTTCTGCCCTGGAACCCTGAGCGTGGCAGGCAGGGGTGACCAGACAGAGCCTGGGAAACAGCCCCCGTGGAGCCCAGAAGTGGGAGGTGCGCTGAGATGAGGCTGCAGAAGACCCCACGAGGCACTTGGGGCTAGGATGGCCCCCCAAGGCGGCGGGATCCAGGCCAGGGGTCAGGCCCTTGCAGCCCTGCAGTGACCAGCTGCCAGATATGCGCTGCCCTCACGAGGGGCTTGACCTTGGGCCAGGCAGCATCCCCTCTTCAAGGGCAATTTCTGGGGAGCGCTTCTGCCACGGGCCTTCACCAGGAGCCAACATTTCCCCCAGCTGAGGAATGAGAGCCTCCGTCCCGAAGGGGGACCTGGGCACCTGGGCGGCCACCAGTGTCCAGGTCAACACACCCTGGCCACCTCCAGAGAGTTTTGACTCTGACCCTGAGCCGTGAGCCTGCCTTCCTTCCCCACCTGTCCTCTTCTCTTTCCCTTCACCCGCGGCCAAAGCCCAGGTGGTGAATGGGTCCTGGTTCAGCTTCCATCTTCCTTCCTAGGCCCCTGCAGGGCGTCACAGTGCTCCCTTCCAGAAGGTACCGTGCACAGCGCTGTCTGCACCTGGGAGCCCCTGAGCTGTGCAGCACACAGGCCGGACCAGGTGACCCAAACACAGTCCACGGGGAAAGCTTCCCGTTCTCAGCTGGAGTTCCATGAACTTCCCCAGCTTGGTTTCCCAGAGGCTCCACAAGGTCTTCAAAGGCACCACACGGAGGCTTTCCCTCCAACAGGCCCTCAAAACGGGCTCTCCAGGAGGGTCTAAATGCAAACAAGTATTTAAGATGCTCTTTGCTTAGCCAACTCCCTCAGTTTTGTTTACATTGGTTCTTTTAAGTCTAAATGCAAAGTTTTTGGAAGGGAAGGGATCAGACGCTCTGAAGTCAGAGAATGTGGGATTGTTAGCGTGAGAAGGAAGGAAGTTTAGGGTCCTCCACCTCCACCGCAAGCTCCCGGTGGAGCAGAGGTGGTGCCCTGGGCGCAGGGACTTCAGCCCAGCCTCCTGCTGCCCCTCCGCCCTGGGCTGGACCGGCGGGGTAACTTGTCTCCTCCAGACAAGCAAACTCTCTTCCCAAATATGTCCCTTTCCCTCGAGCTCAAAGTTGCCTGGAAATTTGTCTGGGTACCAGCTGCCCACAGAGTAGCAGGGACACCCCTACCTCCCTAAACTTCCTGGGACAAATCACCATGTACTGGGGGGAACTTTTAGAGACAACACCCAGGAAGGTTCCGTGTGCAGATCCCAGTGACTGGCCCAGCAGGAACCAAAAAACCGGAACAAGTTAAAGAATTGAATTATTTGTGGATCATGGAAGGGAATACTTGCTGCTTCTCTTATCTTTTATTATATAAATATTATTATAATAATAATAAATACTATTATTTATTTATTATAATTAACATGTTTAACTCATGCATCTGTAAGATGCATGAAACAAATAACTGAGAAAATAATGAATATGTTTTATTAAAAAGTTCAGATGAAGTTGGAAAAAATTAGAAGGTCAATTAATTACCCTAGTATCTAGTTACATAAAAGCATATAGACAGATGCTTTAAATTCAGTTTTAAAACAACTAGCAAAATATCTAGTTACTATCTAAAATTCTTCCCATAGTCTTCTTGCAGTAACAGTTGTAGTATTTCGGATATATCATGTTCAACCTGGACCACGTTATAAGCCAAAAATCAACTTGTTCGTGATTCTTTTTACATATCCTAAAACATGAATGTTATGATCTCTATAAATCTGCCATTATTACAATTGTGTACAATGAGATTAATGGTTTGAAATAATATTTCTCATAATATTGTCCAAGGCCAGAGGTCCACAGATATATCTCAGGGAGTTTTGTAAGTTACTTGAGAATTTTTCATTTTTTTTCTCTTGTCATTGGGCTGAAAAGCTAAAAACAAAATTACTTTTTTAATATAAAAACCTCTTTTACCATAATTTCCCATCAAAAGCCATGTCTATAGAATAAAATTTCAGTTTCTGAAGTGACTGTTTCTCTTACTGAGGCCAGTGGAATCCCCAGCGGTGTCTCAAATATACTTTTGGGATTTTCCCATGGCTCTTTTTCTTAGAGAATCGTAATTGGATTCTGATGCCACAACTTAAGGAAATAATATACTTCAAATCAACAGGCCCTGCATGCAAGTGAATCCTTATTAGCCTCTTTTTTTTTTTTTTTTTAAGAAAAAGGAGAGAACATTTACACACATACACATAAAAGATTATATTGGGTAATTATTTGATTTTTTAAAATGAAAACACTTGACATGTGTGTCTTGGGACCTGCAGTGGACAGACTCCAAGGGGGCCAGTGGTGCCCTTTCCTGGTGTTAACACCCTTGTGTAGCACCCTTGCCCAGCCTTGGAATGTGGAGAAACCTGTGACTTACTTCTAGCCAACAGAATATGGTGAAATGACAGGATGCATGGATTACATACACACAATCACAGGATCACGTTGCACACCAGTGTAACATTGGCCTTGCTAGGACACACTCCCCTTTGCTGGCTTTGTGAGACGGCCTATGGAGCGGCCCACATGGCCAGGCTCTGAGAGTGGTCTCCAGCCAACAGCCAGCAAGAAACATAGGTTCCAAGTCTCTCCACTGCAAGAGTATGGATTCTACCAACAAACACTTAGTTTTAGAAGCAGAACCATCCCCAGCTGAGCCTTCAGATGAGAACACAGTACTGCCGCAAACACCTTGATTAAAGCGCAGCTAAACTGTGTCCTTACTTTTGATGGACGGAAACTGTGAGACTTAATCATCTGTCATTTTGAGCTGTCAGAGCTGTGCTAATATGTCACCCAGCACTAGGTAACTAAAACAAGACCCATCCACTCCTAACCTCTCTGCATTGACACGTGAAACAATTGACCCCTGTAACCACTTCAAGCCCCCTCACTCTGTTCTTCTTACCACCGGCAGAGGCCGAGCCCCCATCTCTTGCTGCTCAAGCTCTGCAATGGCTCCCTTTGCTACAAGGCAGAGTGTGAACCCTGAGGCACAGCACCTGCTACCCTTGATCAGGAGAGTTGGCCCCCTTCTTCCCTCTCCTGTCACACCTGCCCTGTTCCTCCACCACACCACACACTGCCTCATGCCTTGCAGCTCTGCCTCTGCTTGGTCCTCTCAGCACTGCCCTCCATACTCCTCACATTTCTGATCTGCCCTGAGCCCCACAGAAAACTTGGGGAGTGATTTCCATTTTACACATGAGAAAAGAGAGGTCACGAGAATTGCCCAAGCTCACTGCTGGTGAGCGACCCTCCCGCGACTACAACCCCGACCCTCCTCTCGTTCAGCTCTCCCTTCCCTGAGGACAGTCCTGGCTCTGTCTTCCTGGTTTAGGGCCTGCAGGCGAGCCCTGCAGTGAGAACCCCTCTGTCCCGAGAGGTCAGAGGCCGCGGCTGTGCTGCACCCCTGCTCTGTGCCTTCACATCCACCCTCCCCCTGCTCTGTGCCGGGTGGCACATCAGCCCTGGACGCATCACGGGTTTCTTCAGCATTAACCCACAAGTGGTACTGCAGGAGACCCAGAGGGTGCAGGGGGAGTGAGGGCCTCCAGCCTCCTGCTTGCCAGATGCGGAGAGGCCTCCCTCCACATTCAGCCACAGCTTCTGTCAGGCAGCCTTCTCCGTGCCGCTCTCTCTCCAGTAGAGTTGACCACTCTCCCTGGCACCCCGGCCTAAGGCTGGCAATGCTCCTGGGGACCGGCTCAAGGAAACCCCTCTTCTCTCTTAAGTTTCCCCCAATCCTGCCCAAAATGGGCAAACAGTCCCTTTATTAAACGCCGCTCAACTTCCCCAAATTGAATGTGTCCCCTGTTTCCACCAAGCCTACTACAGGGTCCCTGCTGGGCTGAGCCTGGGACCCCCCTCTTGTCTAGAAGGGTGGCCTGGGTTCCTCAGTGTCTGCCCAGAGGAGCAGCAGCCCCTCCCACTGGAGCCCTTCCCTCCACCGTGTTCTCCAGGAGCCACCCAGCCACGGAGCCACATGACTCGGTGCCACCTGCCCCCAGGGCCACTGCATCTTCTCCAGAGCACCGCTGATCGCTTCCCAGTGTCACGGGGCGGCTGTGAGCGTGGCCGGGTGCCTGTGTGTGCGTGCAGGGCCAGCGGCCTCCTCCTCTTTACCCTACAAGCGCCGTGTACTCCTCCTGGATTATAGAAGAGTTGTTTCGTTCATTATTATCTGCCAAAGTATCTTTAACATAACTCCAACGGATCCCAGGAAACGTGATCTGGAAGAAGAGCTTGTACGGTAATTAAATGTAGTATTGAGAACATTGTCAAAGTCAATGACCCAGTCCATTAGCAGTTTAAACGCATTTTACCTTAACGTGATTATATTCGATGAAATTCTGATGATGTTAGACAAGTGAGAACATAGATAAAATCAAGTCATGCTATCACAGGTACCATCTCCCCCATATTCAGATGGCTGGGACGTGTCACACACGTGGCCATATGGCAGAACTCCAAGCCCAGTTGCATTCCCATATATACAACAAGTACTTTTAAATAAACCCAAGTGAATTCAACAAATACAGTGGGTCCTGTTGCTCTGTAAAGACACCTGCTCACTGAATCCCTAGACAGAAAGTTAAGCACTGACTCTCAGCTAGTGTGGTCAGGGATTTGTACTGGATGAAGTGGATTTATGGTCAAGCAGCTCCTCTGAGAGGCCAGATACACTCTGGTGTGGACCACAGGGATGGCCATCGTTGGCTATGTGGTGCTGAGTCCCCGTGGATCCCAGGAGCGCTGCACCAGCCCTGCACGCTCAATCGGCAGGGATGACCACAAAATCGAGGAAGCATGCCCCCCACTTGCCCAGATAGAGGTAAGTCACCCCAGATGGCAGGGACTTTCTAAGCCTCAAGGGGTGGATCTGTTCTCTGGAAGTGACGACCTCTCTCTGAGGAACCTGGCATTCAGGAGCCAGCACATGGTCTGGCTTTAAGGGGAACCACGTTCCTCCTAATCCAGGCAACAGTCTTGATGAGTCTATGGTCTCTACCCCTCTGCAGTAAATGGTCCAGCTCACTGTTTTCCTAGGCAAGCAGGGAAGAAAGAAATGGGTTCCAGAATAGCCTGTGACTTTGATTAAGCCCTTTCAATCCGAGTGTCCCTCTCTTCCAAAGGCTCCAAGTATTGCCCCTGCTTGGGGCACATTCTAGACGGCATTTCTCAGCCTCTCTTACGCCCAGGTGCAGCCATGTGACTACGTCTCTGCCGTGGAACATGAGCCCAGTGGGCGACACCTGGGCTCGGCACATAAACCCGTGTTCTTCTGAGCTTGGTTCCTTCTGGTGCGCTGTGACATCCCTGCCTGGCCGTGGAGCAGCCTGGACACAGCCCTCGCCCAGAGACCACAGCCGGCTGACCCGGGCACTCTTTGGGTCTGTTCCACGGGCAAGAAATCAACTTCTGCCGTCATAAGCTACTCAGTTTTCGCTCTTGGTCACTCCAGACTAGCTCACTGGAACCAATGCAGCTTCTTTCACTCGAGGCTGAGATTCAGAAGCTCAAACAATTTAATTGACCCTGTCTTTGGGTGGGGGCAGGTCTTCACGGTCAGCCCTCTGTCCTGGCAGCCTGCCCTCTCACCCACAGAGCTCTGTGAGCGCACGCTAGCCTTGGGGTCTGCGAACCTCCCGAAAGTCTAACAGGACTGGGGACTCGAGCACACATAAGGCCAGCTCGGACCCTCGAGGACACCCCCCCCCCATTTGAAAGTGCATTGTGATCGGGGGTTATTTTTCCTGCCCACTCATTATTTTCTTACGTATCTGCTCTCAGTATCTGGTGCCCTGCAGGCACTCAGGCAAAGAAGTTCTGATAAGACATCATGTTACAAGCAAACGCATCCACCATTCCTAAATAACTGTTCTCTTGGATCCAACATACCTCAGCAGGGCAAGCCTCCTTCCGTTTTCCATCAGATGCACAAATAACCTTTACAGTCGAGCCTCTGAGGCTTGGGGTGGCTGTTTCTGCAGCACAACCTGGCCCATCCGAGCCCGGCTCCTCCCCTTCAGAGACCGTTTACCCCGACTCTGAACAGCCCTTCCAGAGTCAATTTGCTTCCCTGTCTATTTCCAGAGCATCTTTACATACATTTACAAATTGCACCCTAAATATTTATTTGTTTGTCTCTCTTGCTTTTATGCATCTTTTTGTCCCCAGGCCCTGGTGCCGAGGATGGGAGGTGATAGGCACTTGCTGAATCCATCTCCATTCCCAGACGTAGTGGGCCCTCCGGCGCAGCAGAGGCCACCTGTTAAAACACATCCGAACGGGCTGTCTCGCTCCCTGGCGTAAGCCTCGGGGACATTCTCATTCTGGAACAAAATGTCAAGGTGTTTGTGATTCAAGTTACGGGTCTTCCGTGCTTCTGTCTGTGCCATGAGCACAACGGAAAATGGAGACCCAGGGAAAATAACATCCTACCTGGAGGGAAGGGATGGGAAGGGTGAGAGCCAGGCTTTAACGCGCTCAGGGAGGAGGCTGAGCCATCACCCGCCCTCCTCCCGCCACCGCAGCTGCGCGTGGGCTCCTCGGGTCCGTCTCGGCGCCAAGCACTTGCGCAGTGTGCTGTGGCGTGACATTATTGCCTGTGACAGGGACACTGAGGGAGGAGGAATGTCTCCCGCATGGATGCCTGTGTGAGTGGCAAAAGTTACGAGCAGCTGTGAGCGTCGGGTAAAGGTGCCAGTGAGACTGCAGCCCTGTCCGCAGAAAACCGCAGCCTGAATGCAGAAGCCACGTGTGTGCAGAACCCTGGTCTCCTTCCAGCCCTGCGGGAACCACGCGCAGCCAGCGTGGACACTGCATCCACGCATCCGTGCCCCGGGAGGTCTAACAAGGTTTGGGGCCCAGACTCAGCCCCGTGCCTACCCCGGGCAGCCCCAAGCAAAATTGAGCTTGTGCCACTGCTTGCTTTGCTGAGCTCCACGGGGTCACGGCTGGTTCCGCAGGGCTCACGGCTTCAAGTCCCAGACCCCTGCAATGCCCAGGTGACAACTGCGAATTCACACTTTTTTTTTTCTTTTTGGTCAGGGGTGAAGTGTCACGGCTAATTCCTTGCTAATAGGAGTGTGCCAGGGTGAGATCTGTACGATCACGGGCACTGGGAGGTGTCGGTGAGTTCTTGTGGGAAAGGTGAGACCCCTCAGGGCAGGAGTTGGGGGCTCGGGGGAGGCTGGGTGGAGAGAGAGAGCAGAGGTGAGGGGGAGAGAGGGTGCAGATGGGAGAGAGCTGTGTGCAGGACCGTAGCACGGTCCAAACCGGAACGACTCAGGGAAAGCAGAAGAGAGAAGCGGGAGAGATGGCCAGCAGAGCCGGAGTTCTGAGCCCCAGCCCGGAATCCGCTGTCCTCCCGGAGGGTTCAGGCTTCCACCGGGCGTGGACGTGTGTTTGGGCCAGTAATGCTGATACCCCTTTGGGTTCCAGCGATTCTCCTGCTGATTCTAGATCCCAATAGTTAATGTTGGAAGACATTGTGTCACTTCTATCATTTAAGTCAGGTAGAAATGGGTCCAGTTTCAGCTCACTCCTCCGTGGAGGAGTCTGGCTGATGAAATCCGGTGGAGGTGGTAGGTGTGTCTGGTGGGGGTGAGTTAACACACTATTGACAGAAGTTAACCTTCCAGGTATGTGGATGGATTGCTCCCCCTGCGTGAGTGGTTTTGTGCCCAGAGCCTGGATCAGATCTCCAACAGGATGAAACATCAGTTTCTCTAAAATGTGAGGGCCCCTCAGACAGACTTGAGAAAAAAAGGCAAAGAGGCTGGGTACCTAACTGATACTTTTTTTTGGCCAGGAACATTAAAAGAAAAAAGTCATCACCATAAAAGAAAAAAAGGTCAAAAGCGAAAAAGATCTTAGTATCAGTTAAAGGTCTGCCCTTTAGATGGAGCCCATTCGTTCTTTGTAAAAGACTCACAGAAAGTTCTTGTCTTCTGGGTTTTCTGGCTTTCTTCTATCGGAACCAGCACAGGTCTGAGGACAGGTGTCTGCTACCTCCCAGCTTACCTTTGGATTCACAGGTGGGTTTGTTGCATGTGGCCAGAGACACAGGGACATCTGACAGGGGCTTTCTAGAGAGAAACTTCAAACTAAGGGGATGAGGTCTCCACTCACTACTGATCAATGGGCACACAAAACACATTGGACACATTTTGTCAGTTTCTTTCTTTAGAAAAAAATACAAAGATGAGCCAGTGTCATCACTCTGAGGCTAGCAGGGCTGCCAACAAATTTCAGGGGCACTGCCCTCTGAGGGGCTCACCTTCGCAGCCTGGGTTCTGGGGCCACACACCCCTAAAAGGGATTTTCAGGATTGTGTGGCAGCCCACCAGGTCCCCCCGCCCCAGACTCCACCTTCACTTCTTCACGACTGACTCAATGAGCTCTGATTCAGACATCATCCCAATAGGCTTGATGCAGGTTACACATCCTTATTGAAGTTGATTTCCTGCCACCTACGGAAAATCAATCACCATGACCACCAATTCCCCTTCTCAATAAAAAGGGGGCTGTGAACACCCTCCCCAGGGTTGCAAGCCCTGCCATCAGCTCTCCCAAGTCACCTTCTCCAGTAGCATTTTTCAACCTGGAGTGTACCCAGGACTCCCCTGGGGATCTTACTGACGGCAGCTTCGGATGCAGTAGGTCAGGGTGGGACCTGATATTTAGCGTTTCTAAGAAGCTTCCAGGCAATGTTCAACGTCTGAGATGTAGAGCGCACCTCACCCTAAGTCAGAGATACCCTGAATCCCAAGTTTATCTTATGCCAAAGGCTTCTTTGAATAGCTTTGCTGCATCAACCTGACCGGGGCATGAAGGTGACCCCGTGCTGTACCATTAAGATACCCAGCACAACTGGACAAGGTTTTGATCCTATTTCATATTTGCCTTACATGTACCTAGGACTGAGTGTACACCACAAGGGCCATCAGATACGGTGCCTACCTTCTGCCTAAGAAAGGCTCTAAAGAAAAAGCTAGCATCTGCTAATAAGGGTAAACCTGAAAATAATAGAGGACTTGGTATTTTTTATACTGCCTAGGATAATAAGAACTTTTGGAAGAGTATTTTAATTTCTGCATGCATATTTTAAATGTTATGTTATTACACATACACACACAAACACAAACCTATATACTGTGCGTTCATTGTGGAAATTTTTAAAAATACAGAGTGGTATAAATAACAAATTAAAAATCATCCTTCTCTTTTCCATGCATGTGTATCTTGAGCTTATAGTATATATAGTTTTATGTTATTCTCCTTTTTTAGCTTAACAGTATCATTGGAAAATCTATAAACCCCATTAAAAACTTAGTACACCTTATTTTTAATGGTTGCATAATATTCCATTATTACGTAATGATTTCCCTTTTGCTGAACATTTAGGTTACTTCCTTTGGTAGGAGTTAATGCTGATATATATATAGTGATATATATATAGTGTGTATATATGTATATACATACACACTATATTATATATATAATCATTATATAATATATATATATAATATAATTCTTTACATTTTCATTCAGTTTACCAAGTTTGAGCTTCTAGAAGATGTTGGGTGCTGATCATTTTCTTAGGATGCCTTTCTACAACAGGAAATACTGAGTTCAACAGTAAGGGGATGCATATACCAAACTGCTCTCCAGAAAGTTTGTGACAATTTAACAGAAGCTCAGAGAGATCCTGGCTCAAGCCCAAACCTTCAGAAGCATTGAGTTTTATGAGGTTTTACATTTTAAAACCATTTTCAACACAGATATGCACATACTTTTTCAATGGCTGTGTTCATCCTTAGCACAGCTAATAATGATTCACAAATCGTTCCCCTGTCCTCCGAAGCAGAAAGCTCTCGTGCTCTCACTCTGGCACTACTGGAAGCAAGGTCTTGAGCCAGTAATAAATGAGTGAGGGGAGAAAAACCCAGAATCTTGTAATTGATTATTTAGTGCAAAAGAGGAAGAAAATGATCACAGGTGGTGATGGCAGATGTGACAGCCCAGGATACTTGGCAATGTGTGTCGCACATTTGATTAACAGTACGATGGCTTCTAGGGTGTTGGATGTCCAAGTGAAAGTCTTTTGTCCCTCCGTAGCAATGAGGTACACATATTTTTATTTTCTCCACTTACTTTCCTTGCCCTTTTCTAAACACTTAAATCAGTGACATAAATCGCAGATGCTGTGTGAAATTGGATGCCTAAGTGAGGCTATAAAATCTCCTCAATAAATGTCGACAATTAATGTTTCAAAACAGAGCACCACAGTCATATCTCAAAATGGATGTGTGACAACTTGAAAGACAGCAGCCATAGATATCAAGTTTGGCAAGGGGCCCAAATCAACTCTTGTTCTAGGCACCAATTCAAAATGGTATTATTATTATTCTTAATTAGTGCATACTAATTGCTTTCTAACTTTCTCTCTGCTTAAAAAACATTCTTTCTTTTCTGTCCTGGAGTTTCAAGGATACTCACTGACAGTCTAATTTGGTAATGAATGCACCCTCATAGAAAAGGCATCCTGCTCACCAGCCAGGCTCCTGCATGATCCACACCACTGTTAACATCATCTCCCTGGTGCTGAGGTTTGGGAAGAATTTGGCTCCAGGAAAGAAAGTCAGAAATTGCTATTAGGCCTCTAATACATCAAAGACGACTTCATTTGCATTTCGCCACCACAATGAGGATTAATAGGCAAATGTTGCATTGTCTGCAGCCCAGCTGAGTTGAAAGTCAGATAAACATTCCACACTGAAGCAAGAAGATGAATTGGGCTCTTCTAGCTAGGCTGCCAGACCACCTACACCTGGGCAATGCTGATAGAATAGCAATAACGACTGTACACTGAAAGTCCCAGCCAGTCCCACCGTTACTCATATTGTTAAGACATTTCTAATGACAAAATTTCTGAAAAAGAAATAAACTGATCCCATTTGCAGAAGCATCAAAAACAATGAAATACTTAGGAATAAGTTTAAGTAAGAAGGTGAAAGTTCTCTCCACTGAAAACTACAAGACATTGATGAAAGAAATCAAAGAAGACACAAATAAATGGAAAGGTATAATGTGTTCATGAACTGGAAGAATTAATGTTGTTAAAATATCAATACCATCAAAAGCCATCTATAGATTTGATGCAATCCCTATCAAGATCCTAATGGCATTTTATAGAAATAGAAAAAACACCCCTATAATTTGTGTGGAACCACGAAAGACCCTGAATAGCCAAAGAAATCCTGAGAAAGAAAAACAAAGCAGAAGACATCACACTTCCTGATTTCAGACTATATTATAAAGCTACAGTCACCAAAACAGTATGGAATTGGCATAAAACAGACAAATAGACCAATGGAGAGCCCAAAAATAAAGCTAAGCATACATGGTCAACCAATATTAGACAAGGGAGCCAAGAACACTCAATGGAGAAAAGACAATCTCTTCAATAAATGGTGCTGGAATAACTGGATATTCACATGTAAAATAATGAAACTGGACCCATATTGTACATCACTCACAAAAATTAACGTGAATTGGATTAAAGACTTAAATGTAAGACCCCAAACCGTGAAACTCCTAGAAGAAAACATATGAACAAAACTCCTTGACATAAGTTTTGGTGATGACTTTCTGGATATGACACCTGAAACACAAGCAACAAAATCAAAAATAAACAAGTGGGACTACATCAAACTAAAAAGCTTCTGCACAGCAAAAGAAACCATCAACAAAGTGAAAAGACAACCTAGAGAGTGGGAAAAATATTTTTAGACTATATATCTAATAAGGGGTTCATATCCACAACATTTAAAGAACTCATATAACTCAAAAGTAAAAAAAAATTAAAAATTGGACAAAGAACCTGAATAGACATTCCTCCACAGAGGATGTACCAAGGGCCAACATGTACATGAAAAGGTGCTCAGCATCACTAGTCATTAGGGAAATGAAAATCAAGACGAGATGTCACTCCACACATTTCAGAATGGCTACTATCAAAAAGGTAAGAGATAAGTGCTGTCAAGGGTGTGGAGTAAAGGGAACCCTTGGGTGCACTGTTGGTGGGAATGTAAATTGGTGCAGCCACTATGGAGAACAGTATAGAGGCTCCTCAAAAAATTAAAAGTAGAGCTACAATATGATCCGACATCTTCAGTTCTGGGACTATACCCAAATGTAACAAAAACACAAACTTGAAAAGATATCTGCATCCCCACGCTCACCGTAGCATTATTTACAAGAGCCAGGACACGGAAAAAACCTAAGTGTCCATCAGTGAGTGAATGGATAAAGAAGTTATTGTATCTATATACAATAGAACATCATTCAGCCGTAAAAAAATGAGGAAATCCTACCATTTGCAACAACATGATGGACCTCGAAGGCATTACGCTAAGTGAAATAAGTCAGACAGAGAAAGACAAATACTTTATGATCCTACTTATAAGTGGAGTCTTAAAAAAAAACTCATAGAAAAAGAGATCATACTTATGGTTACTAGAGGCAGGGCATGAGGGTGAGGGGGAATTGGAGGAAGGTGGTCCAAAGGTACAAATTTCTAGTTAAAAGGTAAATAAGTAATAAGGATATAATAATGTGCAACAGGATGACTATAGTTAACGCTGCCATGTGATACATAGGAGAACTATTAAGAGAGTAAATCCTAAGTGTTCTCATTTCAAGGAGAACATTTTTCCTTTATTCTTTTCCTTTTTCTTTTTATTTTATCTATGTGAGAAGATGGATGAGAGCTGAACCTATTGTGGTCATAATTTCCCAGTATATGTAAATCAAGCCATCATGCTGTACACCTTAAACTTATACAGTGATGGATGCCAGCAAATTCTCAATAAAACTGCAAAAAGCCTTTTCTCTCACCCAGAAAGCCTGTGCCTCCCCATGGAGATATCCTTATCCCCAGCAAATATTTAAGGATATAAGAAGTTGGGGGGGTGGGGGGATGAAACTGTATTAGCCCCTCCAGCAAATAGGAGAGAGAGAGAAATTCAGAACAATAATAAAAATACAAACAAAATAAAACAGGCACACACAGCAGAGAGGTGGTACAAGAGGGTCCCCTTGCAAACTGTCCTGTGGGATGGGAGGAATTCCTTCTTTCCCTTTACCTGCTTTATGCCCATGGCTTACATAGATCATATTTAACTTGAATTCTCACAATTCTCAAACCCTTAAGAGAATGCCATCATTGTTCATTTTCTGTTGAAAGAAGTGAGTGAGGTCTGGGAAGCTCACAGGACTGGGAAGAATCCGAGCCTTTCACTTTCTGGTTTAAATACGTAGACTTGTTTAACTGGACCATACCCTGCCTCCTTGTATGTTTGACCTTCACCTCTCACATGCTGCTCTGGCTCTATCTGACCTCATGTTCAGTGTAAGTTGTATTATTCAAAGCCAGCCTCCATTATGAGAGTTTGGTGGTTCTGGGTGGTTAGGATGTCATGTGACTGAAGCCTTGGTTTCCCTTGAGTGGTCTTTATTCTCCTCTGTGACCACAGCCAAGCTCCTACGCGAGTGTGTCACCACTGACCTATGAGTCGAGGAGTGGGTACGGACAAAAAGTGCTATCCTCCATCACCAGGGCGACCCCACCCACTGGTAGGATGTGAGGAGTATAACTTTTGTACCCAGTGTTTAAGTAAGGTCATGAAACATGAGAAATGGAAGATACAGTGATCAACCACTGACCATCCAGCTTCCAACTATATCCGTCTTAGTGACAACTCTTCTGATTGTGAACAATAGAACACAAAATTAGAATTGGCTTAAGCTAAACAGAGGAATAATTGTGTCATGTAGCAGAGGGTGCAGAGGTCCATTTTGCTGGCCTAGGGCTTAGTTGATGCCACCAGGATGCCTCACTCAGTCCTGCTTCCCTGGGTTGGCTTGATTCTCAGCTTCCCCACAGGCTCCCTGTCAGCTCCAGGACCACGTCCTCAGACCACAGGACACCCTGGTGTCTATCAATACCTCAACCCAGGTCCCAGGAGTAAGTCCTGCTGGTCCTCACCAACCTGATCGTGTCATAAGACTATTCCTAAACTAATGCCTGCATCCAGGGAGATGAGATGTGTGCTGCCCGGCTTAGCCTAAAGAAGACATTTCACTCAAATATATTGGCTGAGCATTTTGGTGGGTGTAGACACCCAGAGGAGAGTTTGAGGTATGGCAACTAGAGAGAGGATAAAGGTTTGCTGGGAGCCAAAAGTGACAGGACTAGCCAAGTGTGTTCGTGATTACCAGTCACACAGAGCTGGAGCTAAAGCAGGAATTCAAATTATAACAATAACAAATCATGACAAGCCATGGCCATGCCTTCACTCTTCACACACAGAGACAGTGGTGAGCATGTGTGTTGCACAAAACCAAGATCACCAGAAATTTGTGTTGTGGCTCACGCGGCCAATTTAGGAGGCACTCTAGAGGCATCTGGCAGCCGTAAGGCTGGGGCTGCTGGCTTTGAAGAGCCATCATAAAATAAATAAACCACTGTCTGAGCAGTAATCATGCCAGCGGCCTTTCTCTGCTCCACAAAGGCATCAAAGCTAAACTTGCAAAGCCTTGCATGTCTCACAGATCATTTCTAATCGATTCATTTTATAAATTTCTGAAGAACTACGTGAACTATCTTGACATTTTTGTTACATTTGTCATCTCCAAAGGCACATTAGTCCTGCATGTATTTCCTGATTATGTGTTTATCGTTCAAGACCTGTGTCCTCCAGTCATCATTCTTCCATCTCCATTCAGCAGATATTCCTGTTGTACCTGCTACATGCCAGGCACTGTGCTAAGACCAGGGGATCCAGAAAGGAGGAAGAACCAGCACCAAATTTCAAGGAAGTCTTGCTGTGGTGCAGGAGTTCCTTGTCAGCTGCTAAATGATTTGAGACATAGGGGAACACCTGTTTGTCCTTTGCAATCCTAAATGACACTCTATGAGTGGGTAGAAATCAACCAATAATTTTTAGGAAGGCAAATAGAAACAAAAATACTCCATACTCCGTGCTATGATACAGGAACATGACTTACAGCGTTGGTTGGTCACAGTGTTTTACAACATGCTCTAATGAAAAATGGGTAACTGTGCAAACCCAGTGTGCTGAGAATCCTTCTTTTGCCTTTCCAGAGGCTGTCCGCTCTCCAGCCTTCTCCACCCGAGCTCTGCCCGAGGAGACGGACTTAGATTGGCCTGCAGAAATGGGCATCCTTACCCTTTGGCTTCTAGTTGGGTTCATCCATGAGATCACTGGAAGGAGATCAGAGGAACTGCATAAAGAGAGTGAAGTTGGGACCTGTTTTGCCCCACCTCCCTCCTGCCAGGTCTGACGGGTTGGCTGACCTCCACTGAAGACCACACTTTCTGTTACGAGGTACTTGCCACACAATTGTCTGGGTGCTTTCAGACCCAGAGTGGTAATACATTAGCCTCTATGATTTCCCTCTACTTTCCTCACATCTCTGCAAATACTCGCTTTATTATGTTTTTCTTAAATTACTCAATTTGAATGTGCAATCTATTTTCTACCAGGATCCTGACTGATAAACCCAGTTTAGCCAAAATTTCTTCAGATATCTTCTGTGCATATTTGGTTATCTTCTGAAGGTTTCCAAAATGGTGCATGAAAATTCCTTGCTTCATTATCCTCTGGGATTGCCTCATACCCTTGGTCTTACTCTCCAGATGAGCTGGGAGCACTCAGCCAACTCTGCCTTCCAGACTGATCTCAGCCCCCAACTCTGATTGTTTTTCCTGAGACACAGGTCCAAAGAGTCAGGGCACCAAGTATAGTCTCAACATTTACTGTCTTTTTCCCCCTGGTTGCCCTGGAAATACACACACACACACACACACACACACATACCAGAATTAAATTAAATGTGAGATAAAGCCAAGTGTTGGCAAAGATGCAGAACAGCTGATAATCAGTACACCGCTCATGGGAGTGAAAATCAGTGCAGCCTCTTTTAGAAAAGGTTTTGGCAGGATCTACTCAAACTAAAATACATCTACCCTATGACATGGCAATTCTACTTCTAGGTATATCCAAGAAAAATGAGTGCATACGTCCAAAAGTGACATGTACAAGAATATCCAGAGCAGTTCTGCGTGTAATATCCCCAAACTGAGGACAATCCCAGTGTCCATCAACAGGCCTATAAATAAACAAATAATGGGACTTAACAAAGAACAACTTGCAACAACAAGGCCGAATCTCAGTTACTATATTTAGAGGAAAAAAAGCCAAGCACAAAAAAGTACACATTGCATGATTCTATTTATATAAATGTCAAGAACAAGAAAGGCTAATTGATAGTGAAAGATTTCAGGGTAGTGATTCTTTTGAATTTCTACTCAATACATTCCTTTGAGGGATGTATTGAGTAGGAATGGGAATGAAGAAAGACTCTGTGAGCTGGAAATGTCTTATATCTTGATATGTGTAGACATATGTGAAAATTCATCAGACTGTATTTTAAAGATTAGTAGTACATCTTAGTAGTACATCTTATACATTCTGTTGCATATATGTTATACCTCTATAAAAATTAAAATTCAAAATGAGATTTGAGGATTATAGTAATAGTAAATATAAATGTTTATTGAAATCAGATGTCTGAGTGATTCTAAATATGGTTGTTTATCAATGTGTTTATCCAAAACCAAAATAATAAATACGTAGTATTTCTTCACAGAAGAAGCATTGGCAGGTGGCAGGTAACAAAGGAAGACTCAGTGAGATGGTTATAATAACTTGCAATTCATTTGCTACATTTTTATTTCTAGCCTTGGCTCTTTCTCAGGGTAACTCCTATAACTGTACAGGATTGTAAACACAACTCATGGGAAAATGAGTCATTTTTGCAGACCCCTGGGCAGAAGTGATATGGCACAATTATCAGAAAGGTACAATGGCCTTCCTTAATTAAAGAAGTTTAGTTTAGATGTGGATACACAGATTTGAGTTAAAAAACAGTAAGAGATCACATTAAGTGAGCTTTCCTGGGAGAAGGAATGTATTTAAGTCTGCAGAAAGTTTCTCTAAGTGTCTTTGGTACGTTATTTTGACAAAGAGGTGAGCCAGGCAAAGTCATGTGACTTCCGCTTCTACAAAAGCACCCTAAATTGCTTTGCACTGTCACACCTAAAGCAAGAGATTGCTGGGGTCATTTGGGAGGCATTTTGAGTTTGCCTACAGCGTGGTGTGAAGGGTTTGAAGCTGACGGTGCCCTAGCAATGCAACCCCAGGATCCCAAGTGGAAAACCATCCGTGAGGTCCGGGGCCTCCGAGCTGTTCAAGTTCCTCCCCCAGAGGGCCACCCTAGCACCTCCCGAGTGGGTTGAGGGAACTCATTTTGGGTCAAGATATAAACCACACGAACCTGTGCTCTGGTGAGAATGGTGCTTTCCACCACACTCCCAGCACAACCCAACCTCACAGTCATGCTCTGGCCCCTGCCACCTGCTCCACCCTTGCCTGGCCCCTCTCACCCTGCCCTCCACACTCCACAGGGGCCCTTCCCCACCTCCTGGCCCTCACGCCTCCCTCCCCCTCTGCAGGAAAGCACTTCCTCTCACTCACGTCTTCAGGTGCCTCTTCACCATCAGGCCTCAGCCTAACCCTTCTTTCCTCAGAGGACCCGTCTCTGAAATCCCATCCAGAGCGTGCCCGCCTTGGTATTCCCTCACGTGACATGGATTTTTCTTTGTGGAGCCCATCATAACTCATGGTTGTGTAATTATTTACGCCCTTACCTTTCCACTCTCTGACTCTTCTTTCAGGCTGGACCCAGGAAGGAAAGAAGCTCATCTGTTTTTCCCTCCTAAGTACACCCAAAGCTGAGTACAGCACAGGTACTGAGCTAACAGAAACAGGTAGTTAGGGACTAGGGAGATTATACAGGAGGGATTCCAAACATATGGGTTAGCCCTCCGGTCAGCTACCTAGCAAGGACGTGCTCCTTGAAATGATAGGCATAAAAACCAAATAGAAAATAAGTTTTAATCCTAAAACCCAATGCTGGTGAGGCTGTAGGAAAAGAGAAGTTCATCTATTGCTATTGGCCGAAAGCAGCAGGAGAACACATCTCAGCCAGTAACAATTATTTGGCATCAGGAAATCAATCAAAATGTGCAAAACTACTTTTACAAAGATACACATTCCCCACATTTTCATAATAATTAAAGATTAGAAATAACCCAAAATATATTCCAAAGAGGGAACTGTTAAATATAGCATGTCAAATGGATTTTTGCAGAATATTTGCAGCTGTCTGAAATTATATATGTATATTAGCATCATAACAATTATTTTATCATCGTCTCACATTCAAGAAGAACATATAATAAACATTGCCTACAAAACATTTATGCTACCATGCAAAGAGATAAATAAAGAATAGAAGGAAACACCCCAAATTAACATCTTTGTGTGAAAGGACAGAAGAATATGTTTTTTTAATTATCCCTGAGTGTTACTGTAAAAATAAATAAAGTTGAACTACAATGACCATTCTACCTGCATCTCAGTATCCAACGGTGTTTATCATTAATGGTTACAGACAACAACAGCCCCAAATTCAGGCCCCTCCTCCTGCCCCTCAGGGTCTCCCTCCTTCGCTCAGCTCCTTCTCTCTTCCACGCCCACCATCTACCCTCCTGCTCCAGCAGACAGAAGCCCTGCTTCAGCAGGGAGGCGGGCACTGATGTGACCCTTTACAAACTTCATCCTAGGAAGTAGAGGAGGGCCTCTTTCCCCTGCTGTAAGGCCTGCCTGAGCCAATGGTCCCCCCATCAGAGACCCACATTAGACTCCACGCAGCTTGCACAGAGGGAGTTTTACAGAGGTCTTTTGAGAAGGCCTGGAAAGAGAGCTCTTGCTGCATCCTCCAGCCAGACTCCCCAGGGCCGCAGCTGAGGTCAAGGTGTGCTGGCTATTCCCTCTGACACAGAGACGCAGACCCTTGGCTTTGGCTCTGAGGCTGGCCCCATGTTTAACAACCAAGAACAGTTCTTTTTTTGCTCTCCACCTAACCTATCAATTGACCGCCCCCCCCCCCAAAGTGGGCCAGGAGAAGACATGAAGTTTCACGTTTGACCTACATACCAAAGAGTTCAGTGGTTCTTCAAGCTGTTCACATGAAGAAGATTTTGGTGGTTAAGAGATGGACACAAAGGTAGTAAAGAAAACCTATCAACATACATGCAAGAGACGATAACCAGATTTTTTATGTGTTGTGTCATTGAGGATCTTTTTACAAAGAGCTAAGTCGGTTATCCAGCTAATTAGGAAGAGTCAAGGTTGTCATTTGTCTTTATTGTTAAGTCCTTAAAGTTTGATCAGGAACTTGATCAATCAGGTTTCCATGTGTATCCGTGGGCTACAGGAGTGAGCCGTCTCTGTGTGGACAGGGCCTCCCCGAGCTGCACAATCCACGCCCTCCCAACACGCTGTTGTTCCTGGGGCCATGCATCATTCCTGCTGGGAGCCAACCCTCATCACTCTGAGGCTTCCTGAAGGCTCATTTAGGCCTTGGCAGGATGGCGGGTACAGAGCAGCTGTTCCCTATGACTCTTTCCCATCATTTGACCGGTTTTCAATCTGCAACAGCACTTCCGAAATTGAAAACGGAACCAGGATGGATCCCCGACCAGGGCTGACCAAGTGCAGGGCTGGCTGGGCACATCACAGCGGGTGCCAGAATGAAGATGAATCTCTGTGACCGCCTGGACTCCTGGCAAGACAGAAGCTCGGTGGCCGGGCTCCCTCTGTGAGCAGAAGCGAGGCCACCAGCCAGCACAGAGCACCTTCCTGGGCAAGGCCCGGGACACATTGTCCTGACAAATCCAGACGTCCCATGACCCTCACCAAGATCTCCTTGGTTCTCTCTCCGTCATGAACAGACTCTCTGGGAGATTTCATTAATAACCGACATAGAAGACAAATTTTCATCCAGATGCAGCGACGGTCTGCCATTCTCAAATTCATCCTAATTCATATTCATTTAAAATATTTCTGGGCTTCCCTGGTGGCGCAGTGGTTGAGAATGTGCCGGCCAATGCAGGGGACACGGGTTCGAGCCCTGGTCTGGGAGGATCCCACATGCCGCAGAGCAACTAGGCCCGTGAGCCACAGATACTGAGCCTGCGCGTCTGGAGCCTGTGCTCCACAACAAGAGAGGCCACGATAGTGAGAGGCCCGCGCACCGCGATGAAGAGTGGCCCCCGCTTGCCGCAACTAGAGAAAGCCCTCGCACAGAAATGAAGAACCAACACAGCCATAAATAAATAAATAATTAAATAAATAAACCCAAAGTTTAAAAAAAAAAAAAAAGCAGAATTCTTAAAAAATAAAATAAATTTCTTGTGAGGATTTCTTCCAGGCACTCAGGTGTCTTTTCTTTTTAATTGTGGCAAAATACAATCACATAAAGTTTTCCCTTAACCGTTTTTAAGTGCACAGTTCAGTGGCGTTGAGTCCATTATAGGGCGACCGTCCCCTCCTCCATCTCCAAAACGCTTTTCATTTGGCAAAACTGAAACTCTGTGACTGGTAAACAATAACTCCCTAGTCTACTCCTCCACAGCCCTCGGCAACTACCCTTCTCCTTTCTGTCTCTATGAATCTGATTACTCTAAGGGCCTCCTATCAGTGGGATCACACAGTATTTGTCCTTTTATTACTGGCTTACTTCACTTAGCATAATGTCCTCAAGTTTCATCCACATTGTAGCATTGGTAGAATTTCTTTCCTTTTTAAGTCTGAAAAACATCCCATTGTATGTATAGACCAGACTATCTTTACTCATTCATCCTCTGTTGGACACTTGCGTTGCTTCCATCTTCTGGCTACTGTGAACAATGCTATTGTGGAAATAGTTGTACAGATATCTATTCAAGTTCCTGCTTTCAGTTCTTTCGGGTACATACCCAGGAGTTCCACTGCTGATTCAATATGGTAATTCTACTTTTAATTTCTTAAGGAGCTGCCACACAATTTTCCACAGCAGCTATACCATCTTACATTCCCATCAACAGTGCACAAGTGTTCCAGTTAACACTTACTATTTTCTTTTGTTGATAGCAGCCATTGTAATGTGAGGTGGTATATCATTATGGTCAAACTTGTTTGTAAGGATCCAAGAAGAGTGGTTTCATATTTATAAGATTCCCATAGGTGAGTTCCATTGGTCTAGTGAGAATGTAACCCACACAGCACCCTCAATAACACTATTACTCTCCCCACCATGTCTTTGGGTCAGGCACTAGAGTGAGCATTTTCTATGGATGACTTGGTGCCCAAAGAGTGAGTGACGACTTGGTGACAGGTGGAAACCTCGGCCGTGATGTTGTTAGAAGGTGAGTGAGTTAGTGAACCAGGTGGGAAGAAAAGGCGATCTCTCAGTAAGGCACAGGAAAAGAAGAAATGAAAGAGGCCTTGGAAAGAGAAGCCGTCCTTTGGAGAGAAGCACTGAAACTTTGATGGCTCCCTGTGTGAACCTGTGGAGGTGTTCCTCACTAATTAGCATCCGTGTGCATATGGAAGTCGGGGAGGACCACCCACCAGCCCAGCCAAGACTGCTGACTCAGCAAGTCATCTGGACCAGAAACCAGCGCTGCAAAGGCTCACGCTGGGAGCGGGTCATGGATCACCTTCTGCTAAATAAGAACCGAAGAAAGCGTCCTACTAATGAGATGCCACCCTGTGGCAGACATTGTGCAATTAAACCAGAAGAGGCCAGAACATGGTAATTAAAGAGAACAGAGGAAAATGGGAGATGGAGGCAGAGAGAGAACCAGAAAACGGTGTGGCCAAATTCCTGAAAGATCGAGAACATGCTTAGGATGGCTAAAAGGGTTAAAGGCCATGCCCACTCCGAATGATCTCTCTGCAATTTTCTTTGACTTGATTTTTTTCCTCTCCCAGGAGCCATGAATCCCCCCTCCCCTGCCCCCTGCAGATGGGTTTGTACCACTTTCCCGTACTCCCTGCACTTTCCTATCCTTTCTTGCATCCCTGGTGTTTGGATTGCCAGGTGCACACGATACCTTGCTCTGTCTCCTTCCTTCCCCTAAGTGAGCGTGGCAGTGAGCACAGGCCCCCCCCCGCCCCCCCGCAGGAGCTGTGGCTCTGGCCCTGACAAGCCGTCCAGGCTTGACCAGCACAACCTCCACTTTGTTACCAGCCAGGAGGGGCCACTTCTCCATCAAGCAGCTTTCGGCTCCCTCCCTTCCCATAAGTCAGGATAATGAGTAGATCCTATCCCACCATCGGTGGCAATTCCTTACCAGGCACACTCTGAATCCCACGACACGCAGCATCCAGATCTCGCCCCTGCATTCTCAGCTAAGCGATGGATGCCCTTTGACCTCCAATCCCCTCACCAGAGATGAGGGTCGTCGTTCAGGATCCTGTCACTTAGAAAAGCCCCAACCTTAGTCTGATGCTCTCCTGTCACTGTCTTGAAATTGTTAATAATTATTTAACAAGGACCCAGCAAATTATGTAGAGCTCTTGCCAAGATTTCTGACATTTCCCAAAACGAACTGAGCTCTAGGAAAGTACAATTTCATCAGCTCTTGAACGTTACCTTTCCACTGGTCCTCATTGTTTTCTGTCTTCTTACACAGCCCTTGGGTCTCAAGGTGTAGACAGCTAGACAATAGAAAAATAGATGAAGTAGATTTACCCCCTCTCTTTATTTCTCAGTTATCTCTATTTTTGGACCAGAATTTCCATGTGGAAGGGAAGAGAAGATCCTGTTAGTTACGTATACAGCAAAAAAATAAAATTTTGTCTCTAATAAAATGTCCACCCGAGGGGGCAGAAATAGCTTCCATATAAGACACATTTTGTAGCCCAAGCCCATGATAAGGTAGACTTGGGAGAATTACCTGGTTCTGAAGTCAGAAAGAGGTCACGCTCACGTCCCTCTCCCACTGGCTCTCAGACTGACCCCATTCGTCAATCTATTTTTAAAAGCGACTTTCAGTTTCTCATGTTCATTGTGAAAAATAAATAAAATATATACCAGAAAAATGAAAAGAACTTACACAATCTTTCTACCAAGAGATAAGCACTGCTGGCACATTGCATTCACTGCATGAATCCTTCCTGAGACCGCTCTGGGTGCTGTCACCACACACGCTGCAGGGACACCGTAAAGCAGCCATGCCATGTCTCAGGCAGCTCACGTGCCAGGGTGGGAACTGGATGGTCAAGGACTCTGGGTCTAACCACAGTACCCTCCAAATTTGCTGCAGAGCTAGAGAGTCGAGAGAGAGATGAAGGCAGCACTCTTAGGCTGGGGCTTGGGGAAGGTGTCTCTGATAAGGTGACCCTGAGCAGAGAACTGAGGTGACAAGCAAGGTTCAGCCGAAGCAGCACGTGCAAAGGGCCTGAGGCAGGACACACCAGGATGTCGGAGGATAAGTCGGAGCCAGAGGGTCCAGAGCAGAGTGAGCAATGTAGGAAAGTGGCAGGAGGTGGGGTCTGAGAGGCAGCAGGGCCAGATCACAGAGCACCTCCGGGGCTGTGGGAGGGGTCTGCCTTTATTCTGGGGGAGATGGGAAAGCACAGCAGGAGGCTGAGTAGAGGAAGGACAGAGTCTGACGTTAAAAAGTAAAGGGGCAATAACAGTAATAGTTAACATACAGAGTGCTTGCTATGTGCCAGGTCCCGTAGCATAGGATTAAGTGGGTATGTATTAAAAGAGCTCACGAAATCCTCCCCACAGATAAGCACAGGTAGCACACTTTACTCGTTACACTCATCTATATGTTCACAAACACACATATATACATACATACATAAATATATTTAACATACACATCAAAATATCCATGATTTTGTATGTATTTTATATATATCTAATCATAGATTTTTATGCAATATATAAAACTGTATCTGTATATTTACATGTAATTGTTATTTATATATTTATAGGTATAAGCCTATCTACATACGATTAAATGAGTTTACATAAATATGTATATAATGAGCATTATAAATCTATAACAAATACACATGTATGTTTAGCATGTATAGTAATGAGTATATACAAATAGATACACAAGTAACTAGCATTACACACGCGCACACATAAACACCGTTAATATCTATGGCCTTAGCTGAGTTTACTCTCATTTAATACTCACAGCTCCCTCATGAAATAGGAGCTATTATCAGCCTAATTTACAGATGAGGAAACTGAGGCACAGAGGAGCTTGTTGAGTTGCACACACAGTCAGCGGAGCTGGGTTCCAGCCTCAGGCTGCCTGGCTGGGAGCCCTGGCTCCGAGCCCCACACCATGCGGCCGCCAGCGGCAGCACTAGGGGTGTGTGCTGGGGGTGGGGGTGTCAGAACGCGGTGGGGAGGCCTGTCCAGAGGGAGCATCCTGTGCTGGTCCTGGTCGGATAGTGGGAAGGTGTCAGCTTAAGGATCTGCACTGCAGCACTTACAGATGCTCTGACAACAGGTGGTGCAATGATGCAATCTCACAAACAGTCGAAAGCATAACTGCATCTGGACAACGTTCCAGGCGACTAATCATCTCTCTACAACTGTGGATTTAAACCTTTCACATTAGTAAAAACAAATCAAGAAGATAGCCCCACAGCTGCTCTCCTGTGGTCCTTGAAGGGGTTCACCAGGGAACCCCCAAAAGTTGCCAGGAACACGAATCGAGAATCACTGATGGGGCAATAGGATAGTTGCTTTAACATGAACATAACGAGATTTATGTAACTAACCGTCTGTTTCTGGACAACTGAGTGGTTTCCAGTGCTTCACTATCAAACATTGAAACAAATACCTCTCTCTGTGTTTAATGATGATCTTCATGCAGTTCCCAGAGCAAATCCTTTGTCCATTATTACATTATTACACATGGAATTACAGACCAAGTGATGCCCATTTTAAGGTTTTTGTAACATATTGTCAAAATCATCCCCTAGAAATGTTATGTTATATGAATCAAAATTTTTACCAGCCCTTTCAAACTAGCAATTTCTTTGAACTAATGCCCCCCCAGAACACACAACCTTTATTCATTTTAAAGATGTAATATCTTGCTATAATGTAACATTTAATTGTAAGTAAAGTAATTTTTTTCCCATGTACTGGTCATTTGTGGTTTTTATTGTCTCTGTTCAATGAGCACCTATTTTTTTAAGAGCATCTGTATACTTTTCTTTATAATTTGCCAATTTTTAAAGATATTTGTTAAGTATATTAAACTTCCAGTGTTTATATAGATGGCTTGTATTTTCCCAAGTTCTTATTTGTTCTGCAGCCTTGGTGTTTAAGATGGTGTAGGGTGGAGGAAGTTTAATATTTAGTCAAGTCTACGGGGTGTTTTAGGACATCTGCCTTTGCTGTATCGCATACAAATCTTTCCATCATTCCCAGATTGTATCAAACACTTTCCTGAGATAGCCTCATCCACCAGAGAGCAGACAGCAGAAGCAAGAAGACCTATAATTCTGCAGACTGTGGAAGGAAAACCGCATTCACAGAAACATAGACAAAATGAAAAGGCAGAGGACTTTGTACCAGATGAAGGAACAAGATAAAACCGCAGAAAAACAACTAAATGAAGTGGAGATAGGCAACCTTCCAGAAAAAGAATTCAGAATAATGATAGTGAAGATGATCCAGGACCTCGGAAAAAGAATGGAGGCAAAGATCGAGAAGATGAAAAAAGTGTCTAACAAAGACCTAGAAGAATTAAAGAACAAACACCTAGAAGAATTAAAGAATAAACAAACACAGATGAACAATACAATAACTGAAATGAAAAATACACTAGAAGGAATCAATAGCAGAATAACTGAGGCAGAAGAATAGATAAGTGACCTGGAAGACAGAATGGTGAAATTCACTGCCACAGAGCAGAATAAAGAAAAAAGAATGGAAACAAATGAAGACAGTCACTGTTTGCAGATGACATGATACTATACATAGAGAATCCTAAAAATGTTACTGGAAAACTACTAGAACTAATCAATGAATTTGGTAAAGTAGCAGGATACAAAATTAATGCACAGAAATCTCTTGCATTCCTATACACTAATGATGAAAAATCTGAAAGAGAAATGAAGGAAACACTCCCATTTACCACTGCAACAAAAAGAATAAAATACCCAGGAATAAACCTACCTAAGGAGGTAAAAGACCTATACTCAGAAAACTATAAGACACTGATGAAAGAAATCAAAGATGACACAAATAGATGGAGAGATATACCATGTTCTTGGATTGCAAGAATCAATATTGTGAAAATGACTACACTACCCAAAGCAATCTACAGATTCAATGTAATCCCTATCAAATTACCAGTGGCATTTTTTACAGAACTAGAACAAAAAATCTTAAAATTTGTATGGAGACACAAAAGACCCCGAATAGCTGAAGCAGTCTTGAGGGGAAAAAAACGGAGCTGGAGGAACAAGACTTCCTGACTTCAGACTATACTACAAAGCTACAGTAATCAAGACAATATGGTACTCACACAAAAACAGAAATATAAATCATTGGAACAGGATAGAAAGCCCAGAGATAAACCCACACACCTATGGTCAACTAATCTATGACAAAGGAGGCAAAGATATACAATGAGAAAAGACAGCCTCTTCAATAAGTGGTGCTGGGAAAACTGGACAGCTACACGTAAAAGAATGAAATTAGAACACTCCCTAACACTATACACAAAAATAAACTCAAAATGGATTAGAGACCTAAATGTAAGACTGGACACTATAAAACTCTTAGAGGAAAACATAGGAAGAACACTCTTTGACACAAATCACAGCAAGATCTTTTTTGATCCACCTCCTAGAGTAATGGAAATAAAAACAAAAATAAACAAATGGGACCTAATGAAACTTAAAAGCTTCTGCAAAGCAAAGGAAACTACAAACAAGATGAAAAGACAACCCTCAGAATGGGAGAAAATATTTGCAAATGAATCAACGGACAAAGGATTAATCTCCAAAATATATAAACAGCTCATGCAGCTCAATATTAAAAAAACAAACAACCCAATCAAAAAATGGGCAGAAGAGCTAAACAGACATTTCTCCAAAGAAGACATACAGATGGCCAAGAAGCACATGAAAAGCTGCTCAACATCACTCGAGAAATTATTAGAGAAATGCAAATCAAAACTACAATGAGGTATCACCTCACACCAGTTAGAATGGGCATCATCAGAAAATCTACAAACAACAAATGCTGGAGAGGGTGTGGAGAAAAGGGAACCCTCCTGCACTGTTGGTGGGAATGTAAATTGATACAGCCACTATGGAGAACAGCATGGAGGTTCCTTAAAAAACTAAAAATAGAACTACCATATGACCCAGCAATCCCACTACCGGGCATATACCCAGAGAAAACCATAATTCAAAAAGACACATGCACCCCAATGTTCATTGCAGCACTATTTGCAATAGCCAGGTCATGGAAGCAACCTAAATGCCCATCGACAGACAAATGGATAAAGAAGTCATGGTACATATATACAATGGAATATTACTCAGCTATAAAAAGGAATGAAATTGGGTCATTTGTAGAGACGTGGATGGATCTAGAGACCGTCATACAGAGTGAAGCAAGTCAGAAAGAGAAAAACAAATATCGTATATTAATGCATATATGTGGAACCTAGAAAAATGATACAGATGAACCGGTTTGCAGGGCAGAAATAGAGATACAGAAGTAGAGAACAAACGTATGGGCACCAAAGGGGGAAAGTGGTAGGGGGGGAGGGGGGGGATGAATTGGGAGATTGGGATTGACATATATACACTAATATGTATAAAATAGATAACTAATAAGAACATGTTGTATAAAAAATAGATAAAATAAAATTCAAAAATTCAAAAAAAAATTTTTCCTTTTTTTCTTCTAGTGTCTTTTGGGGTTTAAGTTTTTACATGAAATCTTTAAACCTCATCTTTAGTTGATTTTCAAGTGTGCTTGGACATGGGAGCAGAGGGTCCCTGAAAGATTGCATGACTTCTCTGCCTGCCTGATCTTTCACCATTGAGTATGATGTGTACTGTGCAGTTTTCCTATATGGCTTTTATCATGTTGATGTAGTTTCCTTATATTCCTATTTTGTAGAATGTTTAACATGAAAGTGTTGAATTTCATCAAATGCCTTTTCTGCATTGATTGAGATGATCATGTAGGGGTTTTTTTCTTCATTCTGTTACTGTGGCATATCGCATTGATTGATTTCCATATGTTGAACCGTCCTTGCATTCCAGAAATAAGTATCATTTTGTCACTCTGTATATAATCCTTTTATTATGCTGCTGAGTTCCATTTGCCAGTTCCATTTTGCCATTTTGTTGAGTGTTTTTGCATCAATGTTCATTGGGATATTGGTCTGTAGTTTTCTTTTCTTGTAGAGTCTGTCTGGCTTTGGTAACAGAGCGATGCTGGCCTCAAAGAATGAGTTTGGAAATGTTCCCTTCTCTTCAATTTTTGGGAAAGTTTTAGAAGAACTGGTATTAGCTCTTCTTTAATGTTTGGTAAAATTCACTAATGAAGGCGCCAGGTCCAGGGCTTTTCTTTGTTGGAGATTTTCAATTACTGATTTAATCTCTTTACTAGTTATAGGTCTGTTCAAATTTTCTATTCCTTTATGATTTAGTCTTGGTAGGTTTTGTGATTCCAAGGATTTGTCCATTTCATCTATGTTATCCAATTTGTTAGTGCACTGTTTTTCATAGTACTGTCTTATAATCCTTTTTATCTCTGTAGAATCAGTAGTAATGCCTCCATTTTCATTTCTGATTTCAATATTTCGAGTATTCTCTCACTGTTTCTTAGTCTATCTAACTAAAGGTTTGTCAATTTTGATTATCTCTTCAAAGAATCAATGTTTCATTTTATTAATTTCTCTATTTTTTATTCTCTATTTTATCTCTGCTCTAATCTTTACTATTTCCTTTCTTCTGCTAGCTATGATTTTACTACACTTTTTTAAATCATGTGAATTCTTCTGGCAGATACTCGTAAAGCTTTCTGCAAAACTGCCTTGCAAATATTTTATTTTACTGCCCTGGAGTAACACAAAGCCTCATTGTCAAATTCACCTCCCTCCTAAGCTGCAAATACATTCTCTTCTCTTATAAATGCAAACTCAAAAGGCTCTGTTGTCTCCACTTTGCATCAAATTACTTCATTTGAAGAACATTTTCAAAGCAAACAAAGCACCTGGCTCATTTTGAGTTTTGTCCTTTCTTTCCCAGTCCCTTCATTTAAGTGAATAGATGCCAGCAAGCTTATTCTTAGGACCCTCACCTCCCCTTGACTCTCACCACAAGTTTCGATGGGTTTTGCCTCCACCAGTGGGATTTGGGGTACCATCTTCACTCTGCAGATTCAGTCCCACTTGACAGGCAAACATTTTGAGACAGAATGTGTGGGATTTGGGACCATTTTAGGCCACCAGGTATGGGCTTGCCTCCAGGGGTGCATGCCTTGATCAGAAGTGTTCAGGTGACAGGCTGTTGCAGCTCCCAATATCTGGACATTATACATAATTATCCCGGAGTGGAAACAGGGCTTTATCTGGCTCCATGTCAGCTTCATCCCCTTGGTGACAGAAAGGATAAAATGAGTCCAAAGGGCAGACTTCTCAGCCCCCAGCCTGCCCTACCTAGCCGCACACCTTCTACAAACCGGCGGCCCAAGATGCTGTAACTGACATTGCAGGTCTGAGTGCGGTCCAGCGGCTGAAGCCCAGCAGCACTGCCTATTTTAGTGACTTGCCCTTTCACTGCTTCCAGCATGTCCACCAGCTCCCCAGAGCACACACTTCTCAGCATGCCTGCTGCTCTATGGACCTATTTCAAACGGGCGACCAGGCCAGGTCAAACCCGTTTAGTAATCAGGTAAAAATTATTGCTCTGTATTAAGGCGCTATGCCTTCTTTCTGTCACCGACATCGGGTGGAGGGAGGAGAGTGGGAGCAAATAAGACAACTTGTTTATTTCTACAAGCCAGACTTACAAGCTGCTATTTCTGCCCAAGCCTCTCTTCTGCAGGGTGAGCCCCTTGCCTGGGGAGTTTCGGGGGGAGGGCAGCAAGCCCTACACCCTGCCGATTGGCCGCTGAGCTCCCGTCCTATCCAGACACCTGTAAGAGGACGTTGAAAGGCTGTGATGTGTTTGCACGGGGCCTGTGAGGGCTGCCACTTCCCAGCACAAATGTGTGTTTAATTTATTATGTGACCACTTCAAATGGATTGCAGATATTGCCTGAATGGCTGGCTGTATTTGCATACTTTATATTTACAACTGGCAGATAAAAAACAAAAAAAAAAACTCCTCTGAGGTAGGGACTGCAGGCACATCTATTAATAAATCACTAGCAGGAGAAGGAAAAATCAGAAAGAGTTTCAAGCCTCATATTAGAAATAATTATGGTCAGAGATATAAAAGCCTGGTTGTACAGGGAGATAAGCACACAGAAGGAGGTCCTAGTTCTCCACTCTGTGTGAGGGTGAGAGGGCCCGCCCAGCCCTACCTCCTCAAGGGAATGATGGTTGGGCAGAGTGTGCCCTGTGGGGTGCTGTGGGAAGGACACATTCAGAGGACAGCTCCGAAGATGTGCTTTGTCTCACCCAACAGGCTGCTGGGCACCCAGTGGGTGGTGTCCTGTAATGCACATGGCACCCGCGGGCCTGGCCCTTCTCGATGGCCCCAGAATGACTTCAAGGGGACGGGCAAGGGGAAGAAGTGCTTGTGGCTTAGAAGGTCACTCATAGCCCCGCAATAATGCCGTGAAATAGTCAGTCCTGTACCATAGTAAAGCCACTTTTTCCTGTGGTCTTCATCCCCCGACTTGAGATCAGGAGGCAGCTGGCCGTGTGTCCCTTTGATGGCCTGGTGCACCCGTGCCCGTTCTCAGTCAGGCAGCCCCCTTTGAGAAGTTTGAGGAGAGGCATTGGTAACAGGCGGAACAATAAAGAGCCTCCATCCCTCACGTCCCCTGTCCTGCAGGATGAGTCTTTGTGGCCCCATGTGCCCTGAAGTTTTGGGACTAAAGGTCAGAGTTGGAAGTAGAGAGATGACCTCAGTGCCTGGCCTCAGTCACTGCCCCCAGGCTGGGAGGGGACCAGCTCAGCAGTGCTTCCAGCCCTTCTCAGGTTTGTTGTTGTTTTTTTTTTTCCTCTATAGGTCCAGACTGTCTCTACTAAATTGTTTGGGTTGAATTGGATGAGGAAAAATGACCTGGGAAAATGATACCCAAACTACAAACATTCATTAAGAGCCACATGGAGCCCATTCCAACTCTTGGGGCCAAGGGTTTATCTGCTTCTTGTATGGACATTTGTATCTGTTAAGTAAGACATCCTCTAATCCAAGTATACAGAGTTGACTGATCCATCCAATAACATGACGGAACCTTGAAAACACTGCACTCAGTGAAAGAAGCCGGTTACAAAAAAAACACATATTATGGGATTCCATTCCTATGAAAGCTCAGAATAGAGAAATTTATAGAGAAAGAAAGTAGATTAGTGGTTGCTTAGGGCTGGGGTTGGGATGGGAGGGATGGGAGGAAGGTAGATGAGAGCTAAAGAGTATGGGTTCGCTTGGGTTTTCTTAGGTGAAGAAGATTTTCTGACATTGACTGTGGTGACGGTTGTGCCTGTCTGGAATGAACCAAAAGCCACTGAACTACACACTTGAAACGGGTGAATTGAACACCATGTGGAATTATATCTCCGCGGAGCTGTTTGGGAAAAAAAGAGTGTGTCCCATGCAACATTTGGCATATACTTACATTAAAACTTTATTTTCCCTTCATCTGAAATTCACATTTCACTGGGCTTTCTGTGTTTTATCAGGTGACCCTACTTACAGCAGAAATCAGATCATGTGACTCTCTCGCTTAGATTATTTCCATGACCTGCCTTTGCAGTGGATAAGAATCCATACTCCTTGAAAACCTTCAAGCCCAGGAATTATCTGCTCCCACCCTCCCTCCAGCATCCTCTCCGACCAGCATCCTCCTCGCTCACTGTATTTCCAGCACTGCCCAGCTCAGCTCTGCCAGCATGACATGCTCTTCCCGCCTCTGGGTCTCCTTCGCAAGGCCGTTCCCTCCCTGCAAGGCTCCCCTCCCCCCAACGCCCCACGGCTGAAGACCCCAGTTACAAGTTAATGGTAATGGTTCTGGCGAACCGCTGGGCCAAAGGCACTTGAAGGAAATCAATGGAACATCAAGGATGGATTATCCAGGCTAAAAACAAAACCTGAAATGGTAATTGTTTAGTTCTAATATCAAGGGTTTTTTTTCCCCTCATATTGTTTTTATTAGGCATCTTCCAAATGGATTTGACATTAACCATGAATTCCTGTCTCCTCTTGTTGGGGGGAGGGGGAGGGGGACTCCTCTATAGTGGGTAGGTCACTGTCCCTGCCGCCTCCCGACCCTGCTGTCACATTTTCCATCCCAGCACCCTGCTCCGCACCTCAGGGCACCCCCCAGTGGTGCCTGTTCTCTTGGTCTTGCCTCCTGTGGGGGCCCGCAGGGGGTGTGCTTGCAGACGGCACACTCGCCTTGGCCCGGTGCCTGGCAGGCAGGACACACCCGGTAAGCGTGTGCTATTAGGAGGAGGAACAAATGCTTGTGGAAAGCGGAGGGAATGTTGAGGTGGCTCCCGTTGTTGACGCTGGGAAGCAGAATAGAGAAATAGACGTCAGAGAGGGAGAAAGAGCCTCTGCCGGAGGACCTTCCTGGACCCACGCTCTGAAAGCAGGCAGTCAAGGGACTCTCCATCGCCAGCACTGTGGCACCAAGGCACTGGCTTGGTCCTAACAGGGTCTGCACCACACGCCATGTCTCCGGAGACTTGCCCGGCTCAGCCAAGGATGACGGGCCCCCTGCCCACTCTCACCGCTTTCACCACATACAGGAGTCAGAGGAGAGGAGATGGACCCAGTCTCTGAGCCCCTCTGGATGCACATGCTTACCTCCCCACAGCGGCATTTATTTTCTTCCAGACTGTTCTACTTCACACCATGAACTGGTGGACCACTCCAGTTTGCATGTTCAATAAATCCAAGGTTACAAGGCCAAGTTAAAGCTTTCACATCATCAAAGGGCCCAAAAGAACGTGTATTCTCAGATTCCCTATATGAAAATTGCAAGGGTATCTCTTTACATCTCTGTTTAAAACATTCACATACTTGTGAGAGAGAGAGAGAGAACTTTTGCACAACGGAAAATCAATAGGATTTTTTTTCTTTAAAGGTGACAACATACAAAAAGGAAACCATCGGCAAGTAATTTGCAAGCAGGATGCACTCAGTGTTCCTGTGTACCAAACCCTCTCCTACTGTTCATCACACCCGCTCATCTAACCCCACCAGGCTGCCACCAGCCCCGCAAGAAGGAGAGAAGATAGGAATTGACATCAAATCTGTGTGGGAGCTAACTATTTTAAAATATACTTTAAAAAAACCCTCAACATTAGAAATAAACAGATTATTTCAAGTTTTTTTTTTTCCAGGCCAGAAATTCACCCTTGATGTTCCATTTATTTTTCTCTCAAGCACTTTTGAGATGTTAGCTCACCAGAATTATTAGACGTTAAAAAAAAAAAAAAAAAAAAGCCTCCTATGTGCAAGAATGTCTCCTCTCAGAAAAGGTTTAAGATGTCCCTGCCATCACTGAAGCCCACAGAAACGGCCAGAAAGAAAACATGGCCCACTGGGGAAAGCAGAGCCGCCCACAGTAGGGGAAGCTAACAGTCCTTCTGTTTTCCACAAGAGATTGTTCAAATAGTATTTCCATTGCGTGGCCTTCTCGGGTTGACAGGTGGAGCCGGCATTCAGCATTTTATGGGGCCTATTAGAGAGAAGCAAAGCGTCCTTTGAAATCCATACATAAGCAAAAACTGTGAATCCCTGATCACAAACAGCAGCAAAAGATTTAAAGCAAGAGGTAAACATCGCAGGGCAAGTTCCTCGTATGAGACAGTCTCGGTGTGGTACCCAGGAAGGAGAATGCGGAAGAACCCCTGGACAGAGGAAACCTGAGCGGAAGGAATAACCCTCCCGGGGGCACCAGCTTCTGAGTGAGGAGGAACTGGAGATCAGCATCTTCTGCGCAGCTCTCGTAATTCATTGCCGATGAGAATTTAGAATAAACTGCTGTGGTTCTCCAAGAAAGCAAAACACTTCTTCCTCGAAGGTAGATAGAGGATAATAATCACTTTTTACTTTGCATTTTTGTTTCTTCCAAGCCAACTTTTTAACCACGAATGCCAAGCTTCCTGAAGTAGCAGGGCGCCTGACCCAGGGGAGCAGGGGCGGCTGATGGGAGGATTTCCAAAGCTGTCTGCCCAAGGGGTCCTTGACCGGGAACTGCGGGCCAGAGGGCTCTGGCCAACACCCATCACCAGTGACCTGCAGAGAGAGGCCGCCGTGTGGGCACAGGCCGAGCACCGCGACATCGGGGCGACAGTGTCCTGATCACACGGTCCTGCGTCAAGCAGGATGTGCTCAGCAGGTATCCCTCCCACCCCTGGTCTAAACAGAATACTTAATTTTCTTTTCTAATCATCAGTTTTGAGCTGGAGGCGGGCACGTTTCCGAGCACTCGGTTTTCAAAATGAAGTCTTTTCGTTTTCCTCCATCATCCTTACCTGGGGTTTCCTGTCACTGTTGATCCACGGGAACCTGGGAAGTTGTTGGAGCAGATGAAACACCCCAAACGCCCGTTCATTATCCTGAAGAACGTGCCAGAGCAGCATCGGCCAGCGAAGGGACTCCTGTAATCTTCGGAGTGGCCAGTGGTAGGAAATCTGGGGATAAATCCATTTTTTAAAGAAGTCTCTTCCTTTAACGAGTTGGAAATATCGAATCTGCAAGCTGAGGGAATACTGATCATAACGAAGCAGAGGATTGATGGTGACGCAGGCGTCCCTGCAAAGAGCTGCCCTCACATCCGTTCTCTCTGCCCCTCCAGACCCATCCCCTACCTCCACACCGGGCCGGCCAGCACGCGGCCCTTCATTTGTTGCAACTTAGAAGTCCCCTTAATATTTTTTATCATTCCACATCACAGGCACGTAAAAACACCCCCAGGAGCAGCCTGCCCACCTGGGTATGTTTTTAGCATCGCTGGCATCTTCTGCAATTTTGTGAAGCTTGAAATGAGCCTTCAAGGTGCTGGGGAGAAGTGACAAAGCACTGACTTCAGAGCCAGCTGGTTTCACGCCAGCGGGCCCCAGCGGTCCCGAGAGCTTGCCGTGGCTCGGCCTCTGCAATGGGGTCAGGCCCTACCTGAGGCCCTGGCTGGCACCTTCCCATCACAGGCACAGGGCTGAGCGCCAGCCTGGGGGTCTCTGTGGTCTACCTCCCTCCACCCATAAGTTTTCCAAGTAGGGGGTCTTCCAAAGAATTGCATCCTACCAAAATGGGCCATAGGCCACTCCTCCTGGGAAAATACTAAAATAAAACCCAGATTTCCAGTCATTTTCATAGATCCCCTGCAAAGGAGCTGTGTTGTTTCTTTTTTTTTAAGCCTATTTTGCTTAAGGTAATGAAAACGCTGTGCTCTCCTGGGATTTGGACGCTAAGTGACTTTGCAACGTTGCTGCAGACTCTCTGAGCATCTTGTCAGCCAGTGTGTCTGGGGCACGTAAAGTGAGTCGCAAATGATGCTCTTTGACACCTGTCACCTTGAGACGAGCCAGCGCCCGCTTATCTCCTGCTATAATTTTCCGTAAGTGCTGGATGCCGCCTGCTTCTCAGGCCACGGGACAGGCAGCCTCCAGGTCACCAAAGCGGTTCTCTGCACTGGCGCTTCTCCTGTCCTCTGGTTCCCATGTGGGCAAAGAATTTCACCAGGGCTATGGCCCCTTACATCCGCAGATCAATCTTTCCACATCAAGGGCTCCTATCCCTGCTGACCCCCTGCCTGCCCTCCACCACCCCCGCCTGCCTGCTTGTCTGATGTGAGCGTCAGGTGCCGCCCACCCATGGCTTTGCTCCAGGGATACATACACCAAGGGTGGCCTCCAATTCAGCCGTTGGTGAAGAAGAGGACGGACCCATGCACTTTTCCTAGGAAAATCAGGAGAAAAGCGAGTAGCACGCAGGAATGGGACAAATCAAGACTCCTGCATCCTGAAGACAACAATTACTGAGCATAGAGAAAAAGAAATGACTCATTACTGCTACAGAAATGCTGCCCGGAGCCAGGTGTCAACCCGAAAGAAAATTACCAAATAGCAGGGTAAATAAAGGGGAAAAAAATAAAGAGAAAGAGAGAGAAAGAAAAGTGTCACAATCGACCAAACCGCTTAGGAACAGCTTGGTTTTCTTCCATCCTTTGCCATGCCCTCCCACTCAAGAACTTACTGAACTTGCTATTGAAAAGGGGTGAAAAAGCAGGAAAAGAATGACAGAACCCAGATACGGAGAAACACATAAAGCATACAAGATCTCAAGCACATAAAACACATCCAAATAAATCTGTCATATTACTATATTTACTTCTTTGTCCCTCTTCTGCCGGCTGGCTGCATTATAAATCTCCCGCGGAGGAAGGGAAGGTGGCGGGCGCAGGTAACATATCCTGAGATTTCAAACATAAATATGGAGTTGGGGTGGACGGCAAGCTGCCTATAATGCGTCCACTCCTTTGATAAGTTAATACGTCCTCATAGCATAAGGCACAGGCGACTTTGACATTTGAATCATTTATGGCTTGCGGGGGAAGTGGCAGCAGCCTTATTTTTTTCTGGAAGAGAACCCACATGACTTTATAGGCAGTGAGAGTGTCATTGATGGCGCTCGAGAGCTTTTCCATTTCGGCCATAAACCATGTGTTTGGGACCCGGGCCATTTCTGTCCAGGAGTTATTATTCCACAGTTCCAACTGGAGAGTACCCACCCCCCACCCCCGGCATGGCCCACGGCTGTGGGCCTCTCCGCCCGTGGCCCTGAGCAGGTTTCAGCCCAGCACGGGCGTTGGAAGGCTCAGTGGCACATGTGCTATCAAAATACCTTTCCTTCTGTCAGCTGGGCGCAGTCTTGGCCAGGCAGGAAAATCACAGGGACGCCTGGGAGGTACATTCAATGTGAATAGCTTGTGATCGGAACAAAACCCACTCTGCACTGATTTCCTGCATGGTCTCCCAGTTCAGGTGGGTTAATTCCAGCCATAAAAGTTTGAAATGGGCCCCGGCTCTGGATCTAAACTGTGTATTTGAGATGTGGCCAACCTTCCCGTATTGCAGCGCAAACCACCTGAACACACGTGCCTGAGCTGTTCCCGCCTCACGCCCACAACCCCGGCAGATTTACTCACCCTCTCCTGCCGACATTTATCAGACACTTGGTCTGAGCCCTGACTGAGGACCCTGCCCTCAGGAAGCCTGCCGTTTCTCTGCACAGCCCGCGCCTGAAGTGTCTAAATGCAACAGCACAAACAGTGCGATTATTGTAGGCGTCGGGTTGGCGAGGGCACAGGAGATGGAGAGGAGGGGGGAGCAATGCATGAGGCTAGGGCCGGATCCTCTTGGCCCTGAATTGCTTCCCCAGGGTCAGAATTAGGCCTGGCCCCAGGTTGCCTGACCCCTGAGCCCAAGCCATCTGCTACTTTAGACACAAAAGGGTTGCAAGTGAGGAAAAGACCAGAGTGGGGCTCACCCCAACTCTCACCTGGGATCTTTTTCTGCTCCTGAATCTTTGACCCTGTATCCACCTGCTTCTCCAGGAGCAGGGGGAGCCCATCATTTTCCTCTGTGTCCTCCTAAGACTTCACCTCGTTGGTCACCCCATGTGTGTCCCCAAGTCTCCAGGTCCCTCCTCCCCAGCGTACGCAGGTGCGGTCACCCAGTCTATGGAGCTGCTCTTCCAGGCGTCTTGGGAAGCCGTCTCCCCTCCTCCTTGGCTCTTCGCCCTGAGCTTCACCAAATGCCTCGGTGTCGATTGTGTTCCTCCATCTAAGGTGTCCTGGACCTGTGGCCACATGGCTTTTTCACTCCGGCTTCTCTGGCTGTTTCTAGGCTGCACAACATGCCTCTCCGGCCTTCTCGGCCAAGCTTCTTTCAGAGCGAGAGAGCCCAGGCAACCTGTGAAGTCTGGCCCGTCTCTCGTCCCCTGAGCGCTGACAACCTGCCTGCCACGCTCAGGGACACTGCCGAGCCCTCGCTCTCCCGCTCCCTCCACATTCTTGCTGTGCCTTCTCCTTTGGCTTCAAGACAGGGCTGTCCTGGTGGGACTTCTCTGGCTTCTCCAGCTTGGTCTCTTCGTAACTGGACCAGCCCTTTGAGGCCTTGCTTCTCCGAGCCTGTCCAGGCACCAGCTGGGAGGTGTAGGAAATGCAGAATCTCAGGCCCCACCCGGGACACACCAAGCTTGTGTCTGCATTTCAGCAGGATCCCCAGGTGACCTGCACACACATTAGATTGTATGAAGGGCTATCCTAGAGCAGCGCCTCCACTCTTAGCTAATTGCAGAAATCACCTGGCCCTGCGAGAAGTTCCCCCTCTGCAGAGGGAAGTGGTGGTCCCTCTGGCAGGTGCCATCAGGGTTTCTTACCCTGTTCTCCCCACACAGCCCCCAAGGTCTCACCAGCACCTCTGCTGATGACTCTCAGACCTGTATCTCCACCTCAGATTTCTCTCCCCAGTTCCTTGTATCCACCGGTATTAGCGTCCTGGAGCTGCTGTAACAAAGGACCACAGACTGGATGGCTGAAAACAATGAAACTTGTCTCACAGTCCTGAAGGCTTCAAGTAAGAAATCAGGGTGTTGGTAAGCTTGGTTCCTTCTCTCGCAGCTTCTGGCTGCTGCTGACAACACTTGACATCTCTCCAATCTCTGCCTCTGGGATCACCTGGTGTCCCCCCTTGTCTCTGGGTCTCTGTGTCCAGGTGCCCCTCTCTTTTCTCTTGTAAAGACACCCGTCACTAGATTACCCCACCCCCAACCCAGTAGGATCTCATTTTAACTTGCTTGCATCTGCAAAGACCCGATTTGCAAATAGGATCATAGAGGCACCAGGGATTAGGATTTGAACATATCATCTGGGGGGAAACAATTCAACACACAACACCATCCACCTCCCTGTGTTGAGTGGTCCCAGGAACCCCTTAAATTCAGCATGTCCAGAGCTGAAGTCATCACTCCTTCCCTGGTAGCTGCTCCGGTTTCTGTCTTCCCATCCCAGCAACAGGACCCGCCGTCCACCAAGACGTGGGCGTCATTTCCGATCCCCACGTCCCTCACCGCACAGCAGCTGCCAGGGCATTTTATGCCTCTTGCTCTCTCGGTTTTGCTGCCCCACCTTGGGTTAGATCCCCATCACCTCCGGCCTGAGCCACTGTGTCAACTTCCCCTCTGGTCTCTTCACCTCCAGGCCAGCTCCCTCCTCTCCACTGCAGACAGAGTTCTCTTGCTAGACATAAGTTTGACCTGGTCACTTCCCTGAAAACTGTCTCCTGTGACTCTGACAGAAGATCAGACTCCTCTGTGGGGTCGTCAGAGCCCAGGGTGCCCTGCCCAGCCGCCATCTGCCCCAGACTTCTCTCTCACCGCTTCACCTCCTCATATTCTATTCCTTCCCCAGCTGTATACGGTGTCAGCTCCCCAGACAGGCACTGCCTTCTCAGGGGCGGCAGGGCCTTAGCTGCGAGGTTTCCGCTTAAATAACTCCTCCTCTGGGAATCACTCTCTGAGACTCCAGAGCAGCCTGGGAATCTTTGCTTCCAAAGGGCCAAGTGTTCACTCCCAACACAAGACCTAACCCGCCATATTGGAGTTGCCTGCTCACTGTCTGAGTATCTCATCACCTTGCAAGCCACATAACCATGCTCACTGACCACAGGACACGCTGTGCCTGGACAATGCCTGACATGAGAGGTGCTCAGGAGGTGCTTGTAAACTGAATCAAAAAGAAGGGAACAGGGGCTTCCCTGGTGGCACAGTGGTTAAGAATCCACCTACCAATGCAAGGGGCACAGGTTCAAGCCCTGGTCCGGGAAGATCCCACATGCCAAGGAACAACTAAGCCCGTGCGCCACAACTACTGAGCCTGCGCTCTGGAGCCCATGAGCCACAATTACTGAAGCCCGCGTGCCTAGAGCCCATGCTCCCCAACAAGAGAAGCCACTGGGGCTTCCCTGGTGGCGCAGTGGTTGAGAATCTGCCTGCCAATGCAGGGGATGCGGGTTCGAGCCCTGGTCTGGGAAGATCCCACATGCCGTGGAGCAACTGGGCCCGTGAGCCACAGCTACTGAGCCTGCACATCTGGAGCCTGTGCTCCCAACAAGAGAGGCCGCGACAGTGAGAGGCCCACGCACCGTGATGAAGAGCGGCCCCCGCTTGCCGCAGCTAGAGAAAGCCCTCGCACAGAAACGAAGACCCAACACAGCCAAAAATAAATTAATTAATTAATTTAAAAAAAAAAAAAAAAGAGCTAGGAAGGGGAGGTGGTGGTGGAAATTTAAAAAAAAAAAAAAAAGAGAGAAGCCACTGCAATGAGAAGCTCGCACACCACAAAGAAGAGCAGTCCTCGCTTGCCATAACTAGAGAAAGCCCGTGCGCAGCAATGAAGACCCAATGCAGCCAAAAATAAATAAATTAAATAAAATTTTAAAAAATAATTTAAAAAAAGAAAAAAAAAAGGAAACAAAGAACGTCTCTCCCCTCATTCACAGTCAAGTCTCAGACTCAACAGACTTTCCAGGACAATGAGCCTTCTCAGGGAATATGGACTTTCTGGCTGAAATCAGTGGCTCCAGAGTTAATTGCCTTGTAAACTGTTTTCTGAAGTTTGTAGCTTGGGAAATGGGCTTAACTACCCTGTTCATCATTAACCCATCAATCCCAGTGGAAAGGTGATAAAGGACTGCCACAGTAAACAGCCCTGGAAAACTGGATGGTCCTGAAATGTGTTTTTTTATTTTTTCACAAAGCAAACTATTTTATCTAGTCTTTGGCCTTACAATTTGAAGAGATAAACCAGCCAGTCTGTCATATGTTCTTCTTCGAATTATTTAAGAGAAAGCAAAGAACATGTTTTTGCTTTGGCTCTACCCCTAAGGAGCCCTTTACCTAATTAATTCCCATAAAACCACTGTGAGTTAGGTGAAATGAGTTAAAAGTCAGACCTAATTCCCTGGAAGCCAGGAGACCACATCTCAAAAATCACCCTCCCAAATGGAATCAAATCAGGGTCTCCATAGAGAGCTTCATTGCTGAATGGGCCATGGAGGCGTAATTACTCCCCATCCTCCCCTGGCCCTCCATGGCACCACCATCACAGTTGCTGTTCTGGTTTGTCTTCATGTCTGTCTCCCCCTGGCCCACCATCTTGGTATCCCCATAGCTTAGTGCATGGACTGGAGTAGGGGCCCAGGAGAAAAATCTCTGCTTGGGTCGGCGTAGTATTACAAGTAGTATTCATTAACTGATGGAACCCGTAGACTCCTCCATATTAAAAGTTGGCTTGAAGCTGACACCTATATTCCACCTCTTTATAATGTTCTGGACACATTCACCAGGACTTTTACCCTTGGTATTGGGAGAAAGGAAAACCAGTACCTTCCCGACATCACAGCACCTCCTAAGCTCATGATGCTCTGGCCCTTCGTATTCAGAACCCCAGTCAGGTCACATTTACTAATCAAACAGGCCACAAGCAGATAAATCGCAGAACATGCAACTCACAGCTTGAAGAGGTCAGCCTCACACACCCTCACAAAGACATCTGTACAGAAGTGGTGGTGTGTTTGCTGCATACAGCTCTTTGGTCAAATAACCTTTTATTCACATCTCTGTGTGGAAACCAGTGTGCAAATGTGAACTAGAGAAATGTTATTAATTCTTCTAATAACAATTGAAGTTGTTAACAGCCAAACAATTCTGTTCCAATTGTACGTGGAAATGCTTTTCCCTTTTAATTTAACTTTTGCCTTCTACAGTGAATTTAGGAGCTTATAAGTAGAAGGTGAGATTAATGTATGTATGCATACGTTATTTTTAAGAAAGTCTGTTTTTGTTTTATGAAAGTCACAAGGCCATGTAGGCAGAGTGATCTCCCAGTTTTCTCATGCTTTCCTTCCTAAGGTCTAAATGCAGGGGAGGCATTCAAAGTCCCTTCCAGTGTTTCTCAGAAAACTTCCATTTTAAGGTTATGGAAATTCTACAGACAATAGGGCACCGCATAATCTACAAAACCCACAACTCCGAATTTCAAAAAAGAAAAATTAGCAAAAAAGAAAGAATTATTTTCTTAATCCATAGCAACTTTTGTTACAACTCACCGATAAAAATACTTTGGGAAGTATAGAAGGAATATGGAACGTGCTTTTTTATATATTTGCAAATAACAAAAACAAAAGAAAAATCTCCAGATTTCATTGGGTTGAATTGACTTCCATTGCTCTCACTGGATGATTTTTATGACATCACATATATCTTTATGTGCTGGTGGCAGAGTCCCTAAGAGTCAATGGAATCTTGACCAGCACTCTGGGCTCAGTCCACATATAATAAGAGCAATTTCCATCTCCATTGCTCACAGCCATCTTAATTAGGTCAAATAACCTACATGGAAACAACCAGCTGAGTTCCCGCCAACATGCCAGTTAGCAGTTACTATACACTTGCTTTCAAAATAGCTGATAATTAAAGTCAATTCTACCCTGCATTTTCAGTAAATTTGATGTCCACAGAGAACTGACATGAACAAATGCACTTTTTTTTTTTTAACTTTTCTAAATAGGATAGTGAAATGGCCTACTAGAGAAAACAAAGAGACTATTCTTCCATTTTTTTCTTGACTTGCATAAAAAGTTAAAATAGCCAACAAGCTGTTTGAATTAGTTATTTTTTTACTTAGGAAATCTCAAACAATAAACATACCATAAAGAAATCATAACTTCCTATTTCAAACTTAAAGGAAGCAAAATCATTTAGATTGAGAAGATGTATAATAGCAAGTATATGATATATGAGAATCTAATGCTAAAGCAAAGACAAGTGAACAATAACCACTTATTTTACACTTTTCCTACCTTATTTTCAGGATATTAGAAGAGAAATTAAAAAGCAAATTTTTTAAAATTATGAATCAGTAGCATACTTATAGCCACAAATGCTAATAATGTTTTTAAAAAACACTAGGGAATAAAATTCACTAATAGATTAAAGGAATAGAATATTATGATTTAGGCAGTTTTGTTCAAGAAAGTAAGGGGGAGAGTTCATAGAGTTCATCACAAATAATCAGTTTAATATACCCTAAAATGTTATCTATGAAAAATTCTGATTTATAAAAACATCATACATTACAAAAACATTCTTGCTTAATATGATAGAAAATGGTAACCTCAAACCACCATTAAACATTACGCTTATTTGTGAAATGTTAGGGTTCTTCTCATTAACGCTAGGAACCAAGTTCTAATGCTTATTATCAACCTTATTAATTATCATTGCTCTGGAGTTCCAGGCCATGCAAATGCAATAAAAGGGAAGAATTAGATGTATATTTATCAGAAAGGGGTGGTGAAATAAAGTCATTATGTAGATTAAAATCCCTTACAAAATTTTTAAAAGCCATTCGAAAATATACTGTGATTAACAAAACAGTTTAATCAATTAGCTGGATTCTAGATAAATATGAAAAATAAAATTATACCTGAATACTCCCCCCAAAATCAGTTATCCATAAAATTTTTTAAAGATATGACTTCCACTTCCAGCCAAGATGGAATAACAAGGACCTGACTTGCCTTCATGCAGAAACAACAAAACATCAAACAAAATGTATGAAAAATAGTTTTCAAGACTAGACGTCAGGCCATAAAGGACAGTGTTCCATGAGGGATAGGAGACAAATGATGTGAACCATGCAGTTGCTGCGGCTCTTTATCTTGAGACAATCTCCAGGAAGGGAAACTCAGGTGGAGGCCTGGTAGGTTTGCTGCACTAAGAAGATGAAGCTGAGAGTCCAGGGACACGAAGACGGTAAACTTCTTAGCACATGGTGTCAGAGAGGAGAAAACTGTGCAGAGAGAGAGTCCAGTAGAGTACTGAGTATTGTGTGCATGTGAGGAGGCTGTTTGAGGCTGAAGGAAAGAAAAAGACACTACAAGAATTAGAGGGAAAGATGCCCTGCAATCATACAGGGCCAGGAGTAATACCTGCTCCTTTAATCAGACTAGAAAACCTTATAATTCACAAGTCATTGGGTAGAGTCATCAGAAAGTTTTGCCTCAGGGGTAAGGAACAATTAGATCTTCATGAAACACTGCTCTGGTTTATTTTTTAAAGTTTAATAGCAAGACATGAAAGGATCAAAATGTTTTCAAGTAACTTACCTGCATCTTCGAACAAAGCTCAATAATATTTATAGAAATACAAAAATATCCAGCCCCTAACTAGGTAAAAATGCACAATGTCTGGCATACACTTAAAAATAACCATGCATGCAAAGAAGCAGAACAATACAAGCCATGATGGGGAGGAAAATCAATCTATACTGACCCAAAACTGACACAGATGTTAAAATTAACAGACTAAGTTATTAAACACATATTGTAACTGTATTCCATATGTTCAAAAAGTTGAGACATAAAAGATTTTTCAAAATATTCAAATCAAGATGCAAATTACAATGTGTGAGATGAACTGGATGGGATTAATGGCAGATTAAACAATGCAGAAGAAAACATTAGTGAACCTGACATAGCAATAGAAATTATCCAAAATTAAATACAGAGTGGGGATGGAAAGGGAAGAATGTTAAAAATAAATGGAACCTCAGTGAGCTCTGAAACAACTTCAGGTGGTATAACACGTATAATTTGAGTCTCCAAAGGAAAGGAGAGAAGAGGTTACACAGAAAAATATTTGAAAAAAATATGCAAATTTGATGAAAGCTATAAACCTATAGACCCAAGTAGCTCAATGAACTCCAAGCACAAGAAATGTGAGGAAAACTACACTGAGGCACACTATAATCAAACTGGTCAAAAAAAATTTCTAAAGAGAATAGATTTTTCAAAAGCACATTAGATGCAGATAATCAAATATAACGATGACAATGGAGATCTCATTGGAAACCATGCAAGTGAGAATACAGTGGAACAACTACTTTAAAGCACTTCTTAAAAAAAAGTTAACCTAAAATTCCACACTAAGCAAAAATATTTTTTAATGAAGGTAAAAATAAGACTTTTTTTCAGAAAATAGACCTGACTGAAATGTTAAACAAAGTCTTTCAGGCAGGAGGAAAATGATGCTGGATGGAAATAATCTTCCGAAAGTAATCAACAACATCAGAAATAGTAACTACATAGGTAAATACACAAGATTTTTTCTCATTATATAAAGTTATTTAAAAGATAATTGACTGCATCAACAAAAATAATGACAATGTATTGTGGAGTTTATAACACATGTGAAACTAAATTGTGTGACAGTGGCACAAAGGATAAGAAAGGAGAAATGTGAGAATACTGTTGTAAGCTTTTTGTATTATACGTGAAGTGATGTATCATTTGAAGGTAAATCAAGGTAAATTAAATATGTACACTAAAGCAACTAGTAAAATAACAAAGCAAACAATTATAACTAATACATCAACATATATATATGTTGAGAGAGAGAGAGAGACAGAGAGATTTAATAAACCCAAAAGAAAAAGGGAAAAGAGAACGGACAGGACAAAAAAGAAACAAAAGGCAAGATGATCTATTTAAACCTAATCATATAGTAACAACATTAAATATAAATCCTCTAAAAACCCCATGTAAAAGACAGAGGTGTAAGATAATGTTTTTTTAAAAAAAAAAGGCTTAACCATATTCTGCCTTCAAAAAACCCAAGTTAAATATGACACAAATTTGTTAAAAGTAAAAGGATGGAAAAACAGATATTATGCTAACACTAATATAATGAAAGCGGGAATATCCATCTGAAAATCAGACCAAATGGACTTCAGAAAAAGCAATAGTACCACAGATAAAGATGATCATAAAGGATAAAGAGCCAGTTCATCAGGAGGAAATAAGAACCCTAAACATTTATGCACCTAATAACAGAGCTTCAAAATGCATAAAGGAAACACTGACAGAAATTCAAGGAGAAATAAACAAAATCCAAGTAACAGTGAGGGAATTCCATATCCCTCTCTAAATAATTGATAGAACAAACAGAAGATTAGTAGAGATCTAGAAGATTTGAGCCACCAAATCAACCTACTTGACCTATTGACATGTATAAAACACTCCACCCAAGAACAGCTGTTTACACATTTGTTCTAGTGGACAGGAACACTTAACATGATAGTCCATATACTGTGACACCAAACAAGACTCAATAAACTTAAAAGTATTAAAGTCATAACCATAGGATTTTCTTAGAGCACAATAGAATTAAATTAGAAATCAATAACAGAAATAAATCTGTAAAATCATAAACTATTTGGAAACTAAATAACACACCTGTAAATGCTCCACGTATCAAACAACAAATCAAAATGGAAGTTAAAAATTCCTTTGAATTGAGTAAAAATAAAGAGCTAACATATTAAACTTTGTGGGATGCTACTAAAGCAGTACTTAGGGAGAAATTTATAGCATTAAATGCCTATATTAGGAATGAAGAAATGTCTAACTTAATGACCTCAACTTCCACCTTAAGAAAATATAAAAAGGAGAACGAATTTAAACCAAAATAATCAGAAGAAAAGAAATAATAAAGATCAGGACAGAAATCAGTGAGATGGGAAAAGGGAGGAAAATTCATAAAACCAAAAGCAGATCCTTTGAGAACATCAATAAAATTGATTGATCTTCAGCCAGATTGATCAGAAAAAAGAGACAGACAGAAGAAACAGGAATGAGAGGTTACATCATTACATACTATAAAGATATTAAAAGAATAATAAAAGAATAATATAAAACTTTATGTCAATAAATTTGTCAACTTAAGATGAAATGGACAAATTCCTTGAAAGACACAAACTTCCAATGTTCACTCAAGAAAGAATAGATAGATTTTTAGTAAAAAACCTTTTGATAAAATTACAGACCTAAATCTCTTCACTGGTGAATTCTATCAGATATTTAAGCACGGAATAATACCAGTTCCATACATACTCTTCTGAAAATAGAAAAGCAGTAGCAATTGTAATGAGGTCAACATTATCCTAATATCAAAACAAATGAATAGGCTAATTCTCCCCAGGTTGATCTATAGACATAACACAAATCCAATCAAAATCTTAGTAGAATAGTTTGCAGAAATTAACAAACAGATTCTCAAAGTTAAATGGAAATGTAAAGAGCTGAGAATAGCCAAAACAAATTAGAAAAGAATCAAATGTAAAAAAACTCACACTTCTGATTTCAAGACTTCATACCCAGCAACAGTAAACAAGACAGTGTGGTATTGGTGTAGGAATAGACATAGATCAGTCAAAAAGATTACAGAGTTTAGAAATTGTCCTAAACATACTTGATCAATGAATATTTGACAAAGGTCATCAAGGCAATTTAATGGCTATCCACATGAGAGAAATGAACCTCCATCCTTACATTACATTGTATAGAAAAATTAACTCAAAATTGATTATAGACCTATACGTAAAACTAAAACTATAAAGTTTCTATTAAAAAATAGGAGAGGGACTTCCCTGGTGGTACAGTGGTTAAGAATCCACCTGCCAATGCAGGGGACACGGGTTCAAGCCCTGGTCCGGGAAGATCCCACATGCCGCAGAGCAACTAAGCCCATGCACCACAACTACTGAGCCTGCACTCTAGAGCCCACGAGCCACAACTACTGAGCCCGCGTGCCACAACTACTGAAGGCCGCGCACCCTAGAGCCCGTGCTCTGCAACAAGAGAAGCCACCACAATGAGAAGCCCGTACACCACAATGAAGAGTAGCCCCTGCTCGCCACAACTAGAGAAAGCCCGCGTGCAGCAATGAAGACCCAATGCAGCCAAAAAAATAAATAAATAAAATAATAAATAAATAATAAAGAAAAGAAATAGTTTTAAAAAAATAGGAGAAAGTCTTTGTGACTTTGGGGTAGGCAAATATTTAATAAATAGGAAAAATCCTGAATAATAAGCAAAATATGATTAATTGGACTTCATCAAAATTAAAACTTTTCTTTCAATAGTTTTATAGTTTTCAGAATATAAGGTTTGCACTTCTCCAGTTAAATTTATTCCAAATTATTTCTGATGCTGTTGTAAATGGAATTGTTTTCTTAATTTCATTTTTGGATTGTTCATTGTAAGTGTATAGAAATGCAATTGATTTTTATATATAAATCTTTTATCCTAAAACCTTGCTGAATTTATTAGTTCTAACAGTTTTTTAGTGGATTCCTTAGGACTGTATATGCAAGATCACATCACCAGTGAGTACAGATAATTTTACTTACTCTTTTCCAATCTGGAGGCCTTTTATTTCTTTTTCTTGCCTAATTGTCATGGCCAGAATCTCTAGTACAATATTAAATAGAAGTGGCAAGAGTGGATATTCTTGCCTTATTTCTGATCATAGAGGGGAAAGCATTCAGACTTTCACCTTTAAAAATGATGTTAGTTGTGAGTGTATAGTAGGTGATATTTATGAGGTTGACGGAGTTCTTCTCTATCCTAAATAAATGGAATACATCCCTTGTTCATAAATCAGAAAACTTAATATTGTTATAATGGCAATATTTCCCAGGTTGATCTAGAAGTTCAAGTTAATCCCTATTGAAAGAAAGCCAGCTGGCTTCTTTGTAGAAATTGACAAGCTACTGAGGCAACATGATAAATAGCCTACTCAAAATCTTACATCTGGTAGGTAGGCAGAGCATCTGACTTGAGTCTGCATGCTTACTGCCTCTCACCCCAAATAAGGGATAAGAGGATACGACACCCGTGGTTGCTTCTGTATTTCAAAGAACATTTATATATGCAAATTTTATTTACATACAGGTGGTGTAAATTAAAGCTATATTTGCTTTGTTAAACTGGTCCGTTGTTTCAAGGCACAAGAAAAGGACTCCTACCCAATTTTTTTTTTAATAATTAACTTAGGATACCCATCTTATTATGATATAGTTTTCTAGTTGTAGGAAGAAACAGAGAGTACATGAGTTTAGACAACACTAACACAGATATTTTTAGAAGTTTCTGTGAAATCATCATCTTTTTTTCTTGCAAGTCATTTGGGAAGAAGTCATCTAATCCCAACTTTATTTCAGTTTAATCAATCCAATTCAGTTTTTCAAGTCAGCATCAAGAATACCTGGAACATATTAGAATCTCAACGAATGTTAACTGAATTAATGCATGAGCAAATAATTCCCCAAATAATTTAACACATGGAGACATATAACCAAACTATCCTCTTTTAATACATATGTTTAAGTGCAAATAAAATAATTCTATATGAAAACTCCATAGTTTGCAAGTATAAGCTTTTGGTAAACCTTCCCACAAAAGTATCTTTCTACAAATATTTTCTACTCTTTCAGATGTATAATGTTGAAATTATTTGGTATTAATATGAAGTTAGTTGTTGTAAATTAAAATGTTAGCTTTAACCCCTAGGACAACCATTAAGAAAATAACTCAGAAAATATGGTAAAAGAAACAATAAAGGAATTTAAATGGCACACTAGAAAATATCTATTTAATACAGAAGAAAGCAATAATGGAGGAATAGAGGAACAATAAAAACATAAAACATAGGAAACAAATACCAAAATGGCAGACATAAATCATACTTTATCAGTAGTTGTATTACATGTGAATGGATTAAAATCTCCAATTAAAAGGCAGATATTGGCAGAAAGGATTAAAAAACTGATCAAACTATGTGCTATCCACAAGAGACATACTTTAGATTCAAAGACACAAATAAGCTGAAAGTAAAGGATGAAAACCATGTACCACAAAAATAGTAAACAAAAGAGTTGAAGTGTCTGTACTAATACCATACAAATAGACTTTAAGACAAAAGAAAATGTTACTAGAAACAAAGAATAACATTTTATAATGATTAAAGTGTCAATATATCAAGAATATATAATGATAAACATATATACACCTAAACAGAGACCAAAAGCATGTGAAGCAAAAAGTGACAGACTCCAAGAAAGAAAGAGACAAATCAACAATAAAGTTGGAGTCTTTGGTATACCTCTTGCAATAATGAATAAGGCAACTAGATAGAAAACAAACACAGAAGTAAATAAAACACTTGAACAACAGTGTAAAACAACTAGGCCTAGGAGACATCTACAGAACACGCCACACGACAGCAAAATACATATTCTTCTTGAGTGCACATATAACACTCTTCAGGGCAGACTATATGTTAGACCATATAGAAAGTCTCAATAAATTTTAAATTATTAAAATTATATAATGGAATGAAATTCATGATAACAGAAGAGAATTGGAGAATTTCACAAATATATAGAAATTAAACAATACATTCCTAAATGACTAATGCATCAAAGAAGAAATGACTAAAGAGATTTAAAAATACTTTGAAGTAATAAAAATAAAAACACAACATACTAAAACTTTTGAGGTACAACTAAAGCATTGCTTGAAGGGAAATTTATAGCTATGAATACCTATATTCAAAAAGAAGAAAACTCTCAAATCAATAACCTAGCTTTCCAACCTAAGAAACTAGAAAAAGAAGAGCAAATTAAAGCCAGAGCAAACATAAGGAATAAAATAATAAACATTAGAGCAGAAATAAACAAAATAGAGAGTAGAAAAACAATAGACAAATTCAAAGAAAAAGAAAAACGAAAGAAAAGACCATAAGAAAGTCTCAATAAATTTTAAAGAAGAAAATAGATAGAAAAGTAAGACTGTATTTGCAGATGATATAATCTTGTATACAGAAAATCCTCAGGAATTTTTTAAAAACCTATTAGATCTAATAAGCAAATTCAGCCAGAATACAGCAACAATATTCAAGTCAGTTATATTTCTATGCACTAGCAATGAAGAAGTCAAAAATGAAATGAAGTCAAAAATGAAATTAAGAAAACAATTCTATTTACAATAGTATCAGAAAAGAATTTTAAAAGTACAAAAGAATAAACTACTTATGAATAAACTTAACAAAAGTAGTGCTAGACTTGTACACTGAAGCCATAAAACATCATTGAAAGAAATTAAATAAGCTATAAATAAATGAAAGACATCCCATGTTCATGGATTGAGACACTATTGTTAAGATGGCAATACTCCCCAAATTGATGTACAGACTCAATGCAATTCCTATCAAAATTCTAGCTGGGATTTTTTGCAAAAATTGATCATCTGATACTCAAATTCATATAGGACCCAGATTAGCCAAAATATCTTGAAATAGAAGAACAAAAGTTGGAGGACTCACATTTCCTGATTTCAAAACTTACTACAAAACAGTAATCAAAACAGTATGGTACTGTCATAACGATAGACCATGAATTGAGAGTCCATAATAAAACCCATACATTTATGGTTAATTGAGTTTTGACAAGGGTGCTGAGACAATTCAATGGGAAAAGAATAGTCTTTTTGGCAAATGGTGCTGGGACAACTAGATATCAACAGGCAAAGAATCAAGTTGGAATCAACTTCATACTATATACAAAATTTAATTCAAAATGGACACAAGACCTAAATGTAAGAGCTAAAACTATAAAACTCCTAGAGAAAAGCATAGCTGTAAATCTGCATGACCTTGCACTATGCAATGGTCTCTTAGATATGACACTCAAAGCATGGGTAACAAAAGAAAAAAATAGATATATTGAATTTTATCAAATATTAAAAACATTGTTTCTCCAAAAGACACTATCAAGAAAGTGAAAACATAAACCACAGAATGGTGCATTTATTTGGTGGCAGTAAATGCTGGCCATGGGCCAGCAGCTCACCTGGGGCTGTTGAACAGAGCACACACATGGCCTGTCCATGTAGCTTGAACTTCATAACATGATGGCTGGGTTCCCAGAGGTGCATGTCCTAAGAGCATCCAAGAAGCCCAGCTGGCAGCTGGAAGGTTTCAGTTTGGAGGTTATGCAACATCTCCTCCACCGCATCCTGTTGGTCAAAAGCAAGTGGCAGAGTAGGTTCAGATTCAAAGGGAGGAAGACCAGGAGTCATGGTTAATTGTGAGGGAGGGTGGAAACACCACACTTTGAGAAAACACTGGAATTTTATGTTTCATTTTGTTCAGGCTTTGAAATGAACAGATGGTTCTAAGCAAGTGGGTTTTCTAACTTAATAGTTCAGTTTTTTTTTTTAAAAAAACAACTTCACTGAGATACATACCACATAATTCACCCACTTAAGGTGTAAAATTCAGTGGTTTTTAGTATAGTCACAAATATGTGCAACCACTAGCACAGTCCATTCTAGAACATTTTCATCACTTCAAAAAGAAACCCTGTACCTTTAGCTATCACCCCCGTTTTCTCCAAATACAATATTGAAATTCTTACACATAACATGGATGGTGGAGTGGCCGTGACTGAGGCGCACGCAGGTGGGGCCCCCCAGGTTGTGTGCATACTCCCTCCCCCCCCACCCACCCCAATACTGGCCATCTCAAGCCCTTCACAGAGTCTTATAGTTCACAGAAGGCAATCTGAAAATCGCTGGTGGTGTGGAAGCTCATTCTCCTTCTCTACAGGTCTATTCTTTCAACAGCATAATAACAACAGAGGGAATTTCAGTTTAGGACATAGGTGATCAAAGAGATTTTTGAGTTTTCTTGCATTTGTCATTCTCAGGAGTTTGACATAAACAGATGTAGGAAAAGTAACAAGGACTTTACAAAGCACAGTCCATTACGTCAAGATGATCCACCTCTGAGAAGCTAAGGCCGATGTTGCATCCGAGCCTTTGATACTATAAAATCTCAAACAAAAGAATACACTTTCGGAAATCTAGAGGGCGTGATTTTAGGATCCCCAGGCATGAAGTGGGGGTGGGAATCCCAAAGTCCAAAATAACAAAAAAAATTTTAAAAGAAAAAAAAAAAACAGGAAGGCATCCAGGGCAGAGAAAAAGTTCCATTGTCAAGACAAAGCTTCAAGACTTCATATTGATTCAAAGTAAAAGTCAACTACTGGGAACACTAAAATCTCAGGAGCACTGAGGGGCAGGCTCAGACCAGACACCTTCTTCTTCTCCCTCCCCAGACATTCTCTCCTCCATTTACGGAGAGATGGTTTTCTCAAAGCAAGCAGCATTCAGTCCTACCAGAGACGTCAATGCAATGATGTAACGCACTTTACGTCCTCCATCTCAGCAAGGAAGAGAGACCAGTATTATCCTATTAGACAGCATTTTCTATTAGTAACACCCGGAATTTGTGACCAACAGCAGTGGTCAACGTATTCTTTGTTCTAACTTAAGATTAGAAAGGGACTTCAGAGTGATCCCAGGAATCCATGAATTATTCATGATAAATTCCATGTACACGTGTGTTCCTTTCAGTACATATGATACAGACAAAATATTTAATTGCACTGGCTTTTCATTTTTGGATTACGTATGTCTCAAAAGTTTGGAGCGATTATCACTCTCACTACCCCTTTACTAACATACTCATTCGTTGTGAATCTTTTGATGAGATTCCCTTGCCCTGAAGAAACTAAAATAATGGGAAAATCACGTTGTATTCATAAAAATCAACTCATATAAGAAACAGACAAAAAAGGGTGAGGTTCATGGCACAGAGTCAAAGGGAGGGGCATGACTGGTGTCTTGCTTCCCCTGCGCCGGGGAGCTGAATGCGCTTCCAGAAGGCGGGGCAGAGGAAGAGAGCGGAGGCCTCCTGACCCAGACTCCTGGCTTTCTTCCCTCCTCGTGCGGTCTGAAGCTCAGGACCTGACAATTTGATTGGCGCCTCCGTGTTCGTTGCTCAGATTCTAGACGCTCATTCCCTCGCAGTGGCCTTTGTGAAGCTGTCAGTGTCTACCTTTCATAAGAAGTGGTGGCAATTCTTGAGACAGGATGCTTCCTCATTATTTGCAGCTCTGATTCAAGCCACACATTGCCTCCAAGTCTGCTCCCATCTTATTCCTCCTCTGGCTGTTACCTGCTGAGGCTCAGTCACACCTAATTGCTCCTCTGTTTCGTGCCTGTTGAAAGGTGTGTCCTGTCCCACCGCCTGCTTCCCAGACACACATCTGATGAGATGTGCTGCCCGGTTAGGCTGAGGGGAAAGGACCACCAATTTCCACCCAGGTTTGACAAAATCTTCAAATCATTTCTTTCCTGGGACTTGAAATCTACTCCCTTTTAATTGAAATGTTTCCAATAAAAGTAGTATACTTTTATCCTTTGGTTCTTGGAAACAAATTAAGTCATCCTGGCACATCAGGGAGGGTCACTATTGCACCAAGTACATTCCACGCCAATCACGAGGGGGCCGAGTCTCAGACTGCACAGATCTCAAGACTCTTGCTGATGGTGGTGGAAAAAGAGAATGTCATCTCTTAAGACAACATATGCTTGTTTCTTCACTGATAACTAGTTTTCTGGGGCAACGTTCCAGGTGGAATCCATGGGCTTTTGATCTATAAACTCAGAAGACATGTTTCAGAATTCCAGTTTCTGGAGAAGTCTGAACACTGAGGAAGGGTATGTGATTACACGTCCTTCCCTCCACCTGCCTGTCGGGGGCGTTTTATAAACCTGAATCCGCTTACATGCTGCCCAAATCCTTTACTGTCGCAGGCTCAGCCAGTCTTCCCCATGCTGGTCGTGGCCCAGATCCTGGGCAGCTCTGCCTCTTTTGTGCCTTCGGGGCTGGGAGAATGCATGGGTCAGTAATTCTTCAGGGTATTTATCTCTGCCCCTTAATTCCAGCTTCCCATTATTACCTGGGATTAAGCTTTCATTGGAAGTAACTCGTTTGGCAGCCTTATTTTCATCTTCAGTTCAGTTTCCCCACACGTCTGATGTACATTAACTGATATCACACACGGCATTCATCCATTTTGGAACAATGATTCAAATTGAAAGCTCTCACCTCAGACATAAACAACTGTAGAATATGTTTCCATGCAAGTCTTCTGAGAAATTATCTGATTTTCCAGCAGCAGCCATTGATTTAAAATAACACTGGTGCAAAACAGAACCAATCAGCAGACTCTCCTGACATAAGTTAAACATCTTTACTCCCTAAAATAGAATTATGGGTGCTGCGGAAACGTACTGGAGCAAAATTATTCCTGAATGTAACAATGACAATGCAATTTCCTGGATTTATGATGGGCACTTTGGGAAATGTGTAAGTGGCCTAAAAGAGTTAATGTCCCTCCCACAGTGCTATATTTTAATGTTGGGGAAGTTTATAATCTAGTATACTACACTGCCTTATGGAAAGATCTCATCAGTACAAGCCTCCATCCATATGAAAATATTTGCTTTCATGGATGAAGACATTCTCTTGACAAAAATGTTAAATGTAGCAAGCTTGGTACTTCCTATATCCAATCACTTAAAAAAACTTGCAGTTCTCACACTAGCGCAATAATAAAAACATATGTAGGTTTCCACCACCATTCTGGCCAAAGGGCCATTTCAACGGTTGATTGGACAAGGAGAGGTCCCATTTCTCTTTCAGCCAAGCTGCCTTCGCTGCCATTTGCTGCCTTTTTCTGTACAGTGTCAATGTCAATCTACCATCAGCAAAATGCAGGGAAACGAGGAAAATAAGAAAGATTTTGGCCATGCAGTCCAAAAGTCAGAATTGGAACCGTCAGGAGGAAAAAATATCATCACAATAATTTGGGAGAAACAGCTTGAGAGCACAGCGATGACTTAAATTGGATACGCTAAACAGGACTCCTGCTACCATTTTCTGCATGAAAAGATGCTACTTTTCCAGAAGAAAGAACAAATCTGTGTCTAAATGATGTTCTTCATCTCTTCCCTAACCAGGCTCCCATAAATCATCCCCCACAAGTGCGACACACCCGTTGAAGCCAATGAAGGTGTTATGGGAGCTGCACGCTTCTGTTCCTACCCTCGGGCATGTGAAATACGGTCCATTATCAGCCAGCAACAGCGGCTCCAAATCTGAGGCCCCAGAAGTTGGAGCCCGGACTAAGTGCAGAATGGGATCCAAGCTCAGACATTCCTTGGAAAGTTTGACTCCGGCTCTCCTGACTTCTTAACGCTGCCAGCTTGAAATGGAAACCTCTCGAGAACATGTTTTCTTACAAAATGTACAAAGAGATTTGCTGCGGAGCCCACAGCTGGAAACACCGTGCAAGCAGCCACTCTCCGTGATCTGATTTCTTACAGCATTTTGGCACTTCTGGTTCAGCTCCTGGCGGGCAACCAGAAGCCGGAGAGGTAATAAAACACTGTCCGCTCCCAGGCCAGCTCTGGGCCAGGGTCCTTCCCAGAGAAGGGATGACTAATGCCTGGAGAAAGCCTGGACCACGTGCTTTTGCTGCTCTCAGTAGAAGGGACACAGGGACATCTCCCGAGGAGTTCCTGGCTCCGTGCCTTTCCCAGGGGTCAGCACCAGAGTGGCAAGGCACCCTGGGTTTCTGGATTGCCCTAACCCCAACCAAGTTTAGGAGCACAAGTCACGTTACAGGCAGCTGCTGTAAACCAAAGCTTAATTTGCCAGATTCAATCCTAAAGCAAGTTGTAGCATCCAACCCCTAATCATTTTTTAGATAACTGGAAAAAACGATGCCAGCTGGATTTTGATACCTATGGTTCTTCCTACACTTATATTTCCCTTATTCTTAGCTACTTTATTCTCTTCTTTTTTCATCATTTCCACTCAGGAGAAGAAAGAGTGTCAGCAGTGCTGACATTCCTGGCACAGGCTATTTTTGCCCCTCCAGGGCGTGTGCAGAAGGGAGAGTATTTGAATGTCCTTCCAGAAGGAGTCAGAGTGAATACCATTCACAGCAGAGGAATAGTACCGAGTGATGGGGCCAGCATTCCGTCCTCCTTCACAAAACAAGCACAGCATTGCCTCTGATTCATCAACTTCTTAATTATTCTCTCTGCTTATGAAAATTAGTGGCTGTTAAACTGTAGATCACAGAGAAGAATGGCCAAGCTCTAATTTTCTGACAGCCAGTTTATGACCACGCACCAGCCAGCCCCAGACAGATCAGCAGGGGTTGACTGCGTTTGCTTAAACACCACGGTCCTGGCTGGACCATCCATTTGGCGGTGGGGCATGAAGACCTCACTGTAGACAAAGTAACTTAGGCCAATGTAAGGCGTGAGGCCATGTGGGCACTTGGCCACTGAAAGCATTAGGGCTAGGGTGGCCAGGTACAATATAGGTGGCCCCGTTAAATTTAAATTTCAGATAAACAATGAATAGTTTTTAGTATCCGTATATTCCATGCAATGTTTGGGATATACTTATACTAAAAAAATTACTTATTCATCCAAGATCAAATTTAACTAGGCATTTTGTGTTTTTATTTGCTGAATCTGCCAATCCTAGCTTGAGGTTTCTGTTGATAAAAAGGCAGCCAAGTTCATTCATGCCCAGAACAATCACACTAAATCAGGAGCCAAGGCAGGCCCCTCTAGGACTGAGCAGAGCACAGGCAGCGGTAGCAAAAATTCCACATCCAACACCTTCCTCACTCACATTGACTTCAAGGACCTAAGTGAGATACTCTGTGACTTGAAAACAGCTTTCTCAGGAAATTAAGCCTGGATGCCAGAAGCCTGGAAAGAAAAATATATCCAATTCAAAACGATCGCATCACACATTAAATAAGGAAATAACTAAAAGCAGAGAAACTGGAATCCATCTCCTTTTCAGAGGGAAATAAGTGTCTGGAAACAGAGAGACAGATGCAGAAAGAGACAGACAGAGACAGAGAGACACAGTGAGGCAGACAGAGAAAGAGAGAGACACAAAGAGAGACAGAGGCAGAGAGAGCTGTAGAGACTGAACATTAAGCCCTTCTCTTTGATCCTTGGGCTTCACTGGGCAGAGGAAGACTGTTCAGATGGGCCAGTACTGTTTCCCTTATGGAGCTTTTAAAATTCTTTTATTATAATTCTTATTACGATTTGTATCTAAGTAACACAGCGGCATTGCATAAATTTTGAGAACTTCAGAAAAAGATAAAGAAGAAAATAAAAAGTGTTCATATTCCCAGGATTAGAAGATAACCACTGTATTTCCTTCCATCATTTATCTAGGCATATATACTGATTTTACGACACTGGAATTATAAAGCATATAACATTTTGTAACTTACTTTTATCATTTAATATATTGTGAATATTATTGCACATGCTTAGTTTCTGAGAATATGGTTTTTAATGACTACTTAGTATTCCATTACTTTTAAGGGACCACAATTTATTTAACCTGTTTCCTCTCACTGGGTATTTATGCTGTTTACCATTTTTCACTCTTCTAGAGAGCCCCACCCAACCTCCTTGTACATACAGCTCTTTGTTATTCTCTAACTGTTTACATGGGACAAATACCTAGAAGTAAATCCAGGTATTAGATCACAAGGTGTGACTAAAGCTTTAGCTTTAATTCATATTACTAATTTTTACTCCAGAAAATCTCATATATGACATATAATAATTACTGTTTTCTCTTAACCTTGCCAATACTGGGCATTACCCCTTTCAAAAATCTTTACTAATTTGATCAGATGAAAATATATCTTTTACTTAAAATTGCATTTCCTTCACTCCTAATGTGATGAACATTTCTTCAAATGTTTACTGAGCGCTTGGATTTGCTAGTTAATGAATGCTTTTTCAAGTTTTTAGGCATTTTTCCCAAAATTTTTACTGAATTATAAGGGTTCTTTATGTATTAAAGGTAATAATCCTTTATTTAACTATATGGTACAGTATGTTCCTATTTGTGTGGTAAGGGTGTAATTTGATGTTGGGAATTTACCAATTTTATTAGACAAAACTTTATCGGTTTCCTGTGTGTTTTTTCCCTTGGTCTTCGTCCCCCACCTGGAAGCCAGACAAATGTGCAGCCCTCATTCTTCAGGTTCATCTGGGTTTCTTATACTTAACCTCTGTGATCCACTGAAACGAATTTTCATCTAAGGGTGATAAAGGGATTCTTTTACAAGTAATTAACCTGCTCTTCCAACATCACTGACTGAATAATCCAAACTTACCCCCTTGTACTGGAAATGTCATATTTATCATATGCTAAATGAGTGGTCTCTCATCTGTCTAATCCTGCAGCCACGCCCTACTGTAGAACCATTAAAGCTGTAGCATATACTATTTAATTGCTCTCTAGTGTTCAATATTTTGACTCTTCTTCTAGAATGATTTAGTCAACCTTACATTTGAATTTCGATAGGAATTACCCTAAAAGCATAAGTCAAATTGGAGAAATTTGGCCTCTTTGCACTATTCAGAACCAAGGTCTCTATCTCTGTTTATTGAAGATTTCTTTGACACCTCTCAAAACCTCTTGTCCTTTTATTAACCTGGGCCCCTTGTATATCTCACTAGGTTTATTCCTAGGATTTCGAATATTACACTGATCTTGGGGATTGGAAATCTTCTATCATTTTGCTTTATAGCTAATCATTAATGTAATCTAGGAAAGTTATTGATTTGTGCATGCTACCACCAAAAGAAACTCTGTCAGCTTACTTTCTTTAAAATATTCTCTTAGAGTTTCTAGAGATAGAATCATACCACATGCAGATTTAGGTCTGTTCCTTGCTAAAAGTTAATCTTCCTTTTTCTGTTTCCTGTTTTATGACATGTATTAGAACTTTGAGAGAACAGGGCCAGGCTCCCAGAGGACGCTGTCAGCAGAAAAGGGTCTAACTGCATTTAACAGAAAATATCAACTGAAGAGGTCTGGGCAAGATGGCGGAAGAGGAAGACGCGGAGATCACCTTCCTTCCCACAGATACAGTAGAAATACATCTACACGTGGAACGTCTCCTACAGAACACCCACTGAACGCTGGCAGAAGACATCAGACCTCCCAAAAGGCAAGAAACTCCCCACGTACATGGGTAGGGCAAAAGAAAAAAGAAATAAAAGAGACAAAAGAATAGGGCCGGGACCTGCACCAGTGGGAGGGAGCTGTGAAGGAGGAAAGGTGTCCACACACTAGGAGCCCCTTCGCGGGCGGAGACTGTGGGTGGCGGAGGGGGGAGCTTCGGAGCCACGGAGGAGAGCGTAGCCACAGGGGTGCGGAGGGCAAAGCGGAGAGATTCCCGCACAGAGGCTCGGCGCCGAGCAGCACTCACCAGCCCGAGAGGCTTGTCTGCTCCCCCGCCGGGGCGGGCGGGGCTGGGAGCTGAGGCTCGGGCTGCGGTCGGATTGCAGGGAGAGGACTGGGGTTGGCGGCGTGAACACAGCCTGAAGGGGTTAGTGCGCCACGGCGAGCTGGGAGTGAGTCCGGGAAAAAGTCTGCAGCTGCCGAAGAGATGAGAGACTTTTTCTTACCTCTTTGTTTCCTGGGGCACGAGGAGAGGGGATTCAGAGCGCCGCCTAAACGAGCTCCAGAGACGGGCATGAGACGCTGAGGCTGCTGCTGCCGCCACCAAGAAGCCTGTGTGCGAGCACAGGTCACTCTCCACACCTCCCCTCCCGGGAGCCGGTGCAGCCCGCCACCGCCAGGCTCCTGTGATCCGGGGACAACTTCCCAGAGAACGCACGGCGCGCCTCGGGCTGGTGCAACGTCACGACGCCTCTGACGCCGCAGGCTCGCCCCGCCTCCTCCGTACCGCTCCCTCCCCCCGCCTGAGTGAGCCAGCGCCCCCGAAGCAGCTGCTCCTTTAACCCCGTCCTGTCTGGGCGGGGAACAGACGCCCTCAGGCGACCTACATGCAGAGGCGGCCAGAGGCCAGATCCAAAGCGGAACCCCGGGAGCTGTGCAAACAAAGAAGAGAAAGGGAAATCTCTCCCAGCAGCCTCAGGAGCAGCGGATTAAAGCTCCACAACAACTTGATGTGCCTGCATCTGTTGAATACCTGAATAGACAACGAATCACCCCAAATTCAGGAGGTGGACTTTGGGAGCAGGATATATTAATTTTTCCCCTTTTCCTTTTTTTGTGAGTGTATATGTGTATGCTTCTGGGTGAGATTTTGTCTGTATAGCTTTGCTTTCACCATTAGTCCTAGGGTTAGGTCCCTCCGTTTTATTTTGGGGTTTTTTTTGCATTTTTTTGTTTTGTTTTTTTACTTAAAAAAATTTTTTTCCTAATAAATGTTTTCTTAATAATTTTTTCCTTATTTTCTATTTTTAGAAATTAAAAAAAAATTTTAATAAGTTTTCTCATATTTTTTATTTTAAAAAATTAAAATTTTTTTCTTAATAAATTTTTTCTTAATAATTTTTTTCTTATAAAAAATTAATAAATCTATTTTTAAAAATTAAAAAAAATTTTTTCTTAATAATTTTTTTCTTATTTTTTATTATAATAGCTTTATTTTATTTTATTTTATCCTCTTTCTTTCTTTCTTTCTATTTTTTTCTCCCTTTCATTCTGAGCCGTGTGGATGAAAGGCTCTTGGTGCTCCAGCCAGGCATCAGGGCTGTGCCTCTGAGGTGGGAGAGCCAACTTCAGGACACTGGTCCACAAGAGACCTCCCAGCTCCACGTAATACCAAACAGCGAAAATCTCTCAGAGATCTCCATCTCAACATCAAGACCCAGCTTCACTCAACGATCAGCAAGCTACAGTGCTGGACACCCTATGCCAAACAACTAGCAAGACAGGAACACAGCCCCATCCATAGCAGAGTGGCTGCCTAAAATCATAATGAGGCCACAGACACCCCAAAACACACCACCAGACGTGGACGTGCCCACCAGAAAGACAAGATCCAACCTCATCCACCAGAACACAGGCACTAGTTCCCTCCACCAGGAAGCCTACACAACCCACTGAACGAACCTTAGCCACTGGGAACAGATACCAAAAACAACGGGAACTACGAACCTGCAGCCTGTGAAAAAGAGACCCCAAACACAGTAAGATAAGCAAAATGAGAAGACAAAAAAACACACAGCAGGTGAAGGAGCAGGGTCAAAACACACCAGACCTAACAAATGAAGAGGAAATAGGCAGTCTACCTGAAAAAGAATTCAGAATAATGATACTAAAGATGATCCAAAATCTTGGAAATAGAATAGACAAAATGCAAGAAACATTTAACAAGGATGTAGAAGAACTAAAGAGGAACCAAGCAACGATGAAAAACACAATAAATGAAATTAAAAATACTCTAGATGGGGTCAATAGCAGAATAACTGAGGCAGAAGAACGGATAAGTGACCTGGAAGATAAAATAGTGGAAATAACTACTGCAGAGCAGAATAAAGAAAAAAGAATGAAAAGAACCTGAGGACAGTCTCAGAGACCTCTGGGACAACATTAAATGCACCAACATTCGAATTATAGGGGTCCCAGAAGAAGAAGAGAAAAAGAAAGGGACTGAGAAGATATTGGAAGAGATTATAGTTGAAAACTTCCCTAATATGGGAAAGGAAATAGTTAATCAAGTCCTGGAAGCACAGAGAGTCCCATACAGGATAAATCCAAGGAGAAACACGCCAAGACACATATTAATCAAACTATCAAAAATTAAATATGAAGAAAACATATTAAAAGCAGCAAGGGAAAAGCAACAAATAACACACAAGGGAATCCCCATAAGGTTAACAGCTGATCTTTCAGCAGAAACTCTGCAAGCCAGAAGGGAGTGGCAGGATATACTTAAAGTGATGAAGGAGAAAAACCTACAACCAAGGTTACTCTACCCAGCAAGGATCTCATTCAGATTTGATGGAGAAATTAAAACCTTTACAGACAAGCAAAAGCTGAGAGAGTTCAGCACCACCAAACCAGTTTTACAACAAATGCTAAAGGAACTTCTCTAGGCAAGAAGCACAAGAGAAGGAAAACACCTACAACAACGAACCCAAAATATTTAAGAAAATGGGAATAGGAACATACATATCGATAATTACCTTAAATGTAAATGGATTAAATACTCCCACCAAAAGACACAGACTGGCTGAATGGATACAAAAACAAGACCCGTATATATGCTGTCTACAAGAGACCCACTTCAGACCTAGAGACACATACAGACTGAAAGTGAGGGGATGGAAAAAGATATTCCATGCAAATGGAAATCAAAAGAAAGCTGGAGTAGCAATTCTCATATCAGACAAAATGGACTTTAAAATAAAGACTATTACAAGAGACAAAGCAGGACACTATATAACGATCAAGGGATCGATCCAAGAGGAAAGTATAACAATTGTAAATATTTATGCACCCAACATAGGAGCACCTCAATACATAAGGCAAATACTAACAGCCATAAAAGGGGAAATCAACAGTAACACAATCATAGTAGGGGACTTTAACACCCCACTTTCACCAATGGACAGATCATCCAAAATGAAAATAAATAAGGAAACACAAGCTTTAAATGATACATTAAACAAGATGGACTTAATTGATATTTATAGGACATTCCACCCAAAAACAACAGAATACACATTTTTCTCAAGTGCTCATGGAACATTCTCCAGGATAGATCATATCTTGGGTCACAAATCAAGCCTTGGTAAATTTAAGAAAATTGAAATCGTATCAAGTATCTTTTCCGACCACAACGCTATGAGACTAGATATCAATTACAGGAAAAGATCTGTAAAAAATACAAACACATGGAGGCTACACAATACACTACTTAATAACGAAGTGATCACTGAAGAAATCAAAGGGGAAATCAAAAAATACCTAGAAACAAATGACAATGGAGACATGACGACCCAAAACCTATGGGATGCAGCAAAAGCAGTTCTAAGAGGGAAGTTTATAGCAATACAAGCCTACATCAAGAAACAGGAAACATCTCGAATAAACAACCTAACCTTGTACCTAAAGCAATTAGAGAAAGAAGAGCAAAAATACCCCAAAGCTAGCAGAAGGAAAGAAATCATAAAGATCAGATCAGAAATAAATGAAAAAGAAATGAAGGAAACAATAGCAAAAATCAATGAAACTAAAAGCTGGTTCTTCGAGAAGATAAACAAAATTGATAAACCATTAGCCAGACTCATCAAGAGAAAAAGGGAGAAGACTCAAATCAATAGAATTAGAAATGAAAAAGGAGAAGTAACCACTGACACGGTAGAAATACAAACGATCATGAGAGATTACTACAAGCAACTCTATGCCAATAAAATGGACAACCTGGAAGAAATGGACAGATTCTTAGAAATGCACAACCTGCCGAGACTGAACCAGGAAGAAATAGAAAATATGAACAGACCAATCACAAGCACTGAAATTGAAACTGTGATTAAAAACCTTCCACCAAACAAAAGCCCAGGACCAGATGGCTTCACAGGCGAATTCTATCAAACATTTAGAGAAGAGCTAACACCTATCTTTCTCCAACTCTTCCAAAATATTGCAGAGGGAGGAACACTCCCCAACTCATTCTACGAGGCCACCATCACCCTAATACCAAAACCAGACAAAGATGTCACAAAGAAAGAAAACTACAGGCCAATATCACTGATGAACATAGATGCAAAAATCCTCAACAAAATACTAGCAAACAGAATCCAACAGCACATTCAAAGGATCATACACCATGATCAAGTGGGGTTTATTCCAGGAATGCAAGGATTCTTCAATATACGCAAATCAATCAACGTGATACATCATATTAACAAATTGAAGGAGAAAAACCGTATGATCATCTCAATAGATGCAGAGAAAGCTTTCGACAAAATTCAACACCCATTTATGATAAAAGCCCTGCAGAAAGTAGGCACAGAGGGAACTTTCCTCAACATAATAAAGGCCATATATGACAAACCCACAGCCAACATTGTCCTCAATGGTGAAAAACTGAAACCATTTCCACTAAGATCAGGAACAAGACAAGGTTGCCCACTCTCACCACTATTATTCAACATAGTTTTGGAAGTGTTAGCCACAGCAATCAGAGAAGAAAAAGAAATAAAAGGAATCCAAATCGGAAAAGAAGAAGTAAAGCTGTCACTGTTTGCAGATGACATGATACTATACATAGAGAATCCTAAAGATGCTACCAGAAAACCCCTAGAGCTAATCAATGAATTTGGTAAAGTAGCAGGATACAAAATTAATGCACAGAAATCTCTTGCATTCCTATATACTAATGATGAAAAATCTGAAAGTGAAATTAAGAAAACACTCCCGTTTACCATTGAAACAAAAAGAATAAAATATCTAGGAATAAACCTACCTAAGGAGACAAAAGACCTGTATGCAGAAAATTATAGGACACTGATGAAAGAAATTAAAGATGATACAAATAGATGGAGAGATATACCATGTTCTTGGATTGGAAGAATCAACATTGTGAAAATGACTCTACTACCCAAAGCAATCTACAGATTCAATGCAATCCCTATCAAACTACCACTGGCATTTTTCACAGAACTAGAACAAAAAATTTCACAATTTGTATGGAAACACAAAAGACCCCGAATAGCCAAAGCAATCTTGAGAACGAAAAATGGAGCTGGAGGAATCAGGCTCCCTGACTTCAGACTATACTACAAAGCTACAGTAATCAAGACAGTTTGCTACTGGCACAAAAACAGAAATATAGATCAATGGAACAGGATAGAAAGCCCAGAGATAAACCCACGCACATATGGTCACCTTATCTTCGATAAAGGAGGCAAGCATATACAGTGGAGAAAAGACAGCCTCTTCAATAAGTGGTGCTGGGAAAACTGGACAGGTACATGTAAAAGTATGAAATTAGAACACTCCCTGACACCATCCACAAAAATAAACTCAAAATGGATTAAAGACCTAAGTGTAAGGCCAGACACTATCAAACTCTTAGAGGAAAACATAGGCAGAACACTCTATGACATAAATCACAGCAAGATCCTTTTTGACCCAGCCCCTAGAGAAATGGAAATAAAAACACAAATAAACAAATGGGACCTAGTGAAACTTAAAAGCTTTTGCACAGCAAAGGAAACCATAAACAAGACCAAAAGACAACCCTCAGAATGGGAGAAAATATTTGCAAATGAAGAAACTGACAAAGGATTAATCTCCAAGATTTACAAGCAGCTCATGCAGCTCAATAACAAATAAACAAACAACCCAATCCAAAAATGGGCAGAAGACCGAAATAGACATTTCTCCAAAGAAGATATACAGATGGCCAACAGACACATGAAAGAATGCTCAACATCATTAATGATTAGAGAAATGCAAATCAAAACTACAATGAGGTATCATCTCAGACCGGTCAGAATGGCCATCATCAAAAAATCTAGAAACAATAAATGCTGGAGAGGGTGTGGAGAAAAGGGAACACTCTTGCACTGTTGGTGGGAATGTAAATTGATACAGCCACTATGGAGAACAGTATGGAGGTTCCTTAAAAAACTGAAAATAGAACTACCATACGACCCAGCAATCCCACTACTGGGCATATACCCTGAGAAAACCATAATTCAAAAAGAGTCATGTACCAAAATGTTCATTGCAGTTCTATTTACAATAGCCAGGACATGGAAGCAACCTAAGTGTCCATCATCGGATGAATGGATAAAGAAGATGTGGCACATATATACAATGGAATATTACTCAGCCGTAAAAAGAAATGAAGTGGAGGTATTTGTAATGAGGTGGATGGAGTTAGAGTCTGTCATACAGAGTGAAGTAAGTCAGAAAGAGAAAAACAAATACAGTATGCTAACACATATATATGGAATCTAAGGGAAAAAAAAAAAAAGGTCATGAAGAACCTAGTGGCAAGACGGGAATAAAGACACAGACCTACTAGAGAATGGACTTGAAGATATGGGGAGTGGGAGGGGTGCGATGTGACAGGGTGAGAGAGTGTCATGGACATATATACACTACCAAATGTAAAATAGATAGCTAGTGGGAAGCAGCCGCATAGCACAGGGAGATCAGCTCGGTGATTTGTGACCACCTAGAGGGGTGGGATAGGGAGGGTGGGAGGGAGGGAGATGCAAGAGGGAAGAGATATGGGAACATATGTATATGTATAACTGATTCACTTTGTTATAAAGCAGAAACTAACACACCATTGTAAAGCAATTATACTTCAATAAAGATGTTTAAAAAAAAAAAAAAAAGAACTTTGAAAACGATGCTCATAATGGTAGGATTGCAACCTCCTTGTCCTGTCCCAGACTTTGAAGGACCTGCCGAGGGTCCTCATTAAAGGTGATGTCGCTGCTGATTTCACATTGTTTTTCCATGTCAAGGAATCATTTTCCTATTCTCAGCTCATTAAGTTTTTATTAGAAATTGATGTTGAATTTTATCAAATGTCCTCTGGGAATTTTTGGAAGTTTTTCCTCTTTTAATCTACCAATGGGATATACTTTATTAATAGATTTCTGAATATTAAAACATTATGACATTCTTGGAATAGACCTATGTGAGATATGAAACTGTTGTTTTCAACTTGCTATATATTATTTTGGCCTTTTGTTCTTTGATTCAATGACTACGCTCTACATCTCGCCAGGTTTCAGCCCCAGCCCCCTGTTCTAGCTTCACCTTCCCAGGGAGATGGGTCTGGAATTTTCTTAACCATTTCAGGTCTTGGATTCAAGCCTCAGCGCTCTCTGTAAAATGGACTGTGAGACACTTTCTCCCAATGCTTTGCAATCTATCCTATAGCAGGGGAATTATGTGTCCTAACAAGATTGAACCACCCCCAAACTCTAAAGAATTCTAAAATTATTCAGGAAGCAATGGCCAAATACTGAATAATAACAAGGAGGAAATGACAAAGAGAGTCATTTAAAAATATGACAAAGCTATAATAACTAAACCACAACCAACATTTGAAATTTCTCTCCAAGGTTACTAGCCTATTGAAGTGCTCTTTTTCAGTCAGACATGAAGATTTCTATTTTCCTCAGAAAAATCTTCCATCCATTGAGTGGTAAACTGGGTTATATCCAGTACTTCTTTAGAGTTTCTTATTACCATTGGGTTCCTCATACTTTGTTTCCTCAATCATAGTCACTAATTCTTCATTATAAATAATATATTCTTCTTTTTTTCTGAAACCAGATTTACCAGCAGTTAATTTATTTTAATGTGTACCTGTTTATTTTTAAAGTTCTTGAATTTCTTAACTTTACTGTTTTTCTATGTTCTACTACATAAATTTATATATTTATTATTTTCTTTTTTCAGCATTTCTTGAACTTAATATCTTGGATATTTTTAGAAATATTAAATTAAATGCTTATCAGTTCTTTATTGTTGTTTAGTCTTGTTTCATAACAAACATACTCAATGCATTTGACCTTAACTTTAGGCTTCAACTCCTAATTTCTTTATTGTCCTTGTTTTTTTAAGTATTCTAGAATTAGAGACTTAGTTTCTCTTTTATCTAATAGTCACCAGGAGAGTATCGTTTTAATATTTTAAGTGTATTGCAGTTTGTGTTACATTTTTGTTATTAAAATATATATGTATTTTAATATTTTAAGTGTATTGCAGTTTGTGTTACATTTTTGTTATTAAAATGTATACGTATTTTGTTGTAGCTATGGGATGTAGTCCGTACAGTTTGTTCCTTAAGAGAATTCATTAAATTCTTCTGTGTGATTAAGATTTTTCAGTCATCAACCTATGCAAATATATCATGGGCCTTATCCTGTTTCTTTGCATGGTATAAGTTTCATTATAGCTTACTAAATATTGAATAAGCTCTATTTATTATATATGTCCAATTCTTTATCTCTTTGTTTATTTTTGTCAACTTGTCTGATACTGATTGTTGCATATTAAAGTCACTCACTATTGTCTTTGTCAATTTCCTCTTGTAATTTTAATTTAGTTTATGAATTCTAATAATTATATTTTACACATAAGGGTTTGTTATTCGTTATATCTTTATGGTGAATTTACCTTTTATCACTATAAAAATATCCCACTTGAAACTTTTAAAAATCTAATTTGATACCACTTCTCAGTTTTTATTTGTATTTATCTGATACATCTTTACCCAGCCATTATTTTTCAATATTTTCACACTTTTAAAAAATTTTAGATGTGTCTCTTGTCAATAGATTTTAATTTGATTCTGTTTCTCTATCAAGTCTGAGGGTCTCTCATTTGGGAAATTTGTCCTATTCATGTTTATCTCTGGACTTATTTCTGATATGTCTTACATTTTTTAATATTTCCTTCTTGCTTTCTTTTATTCATCTTTTGCTAAAAAGATATTTTTCATAGCTCTATTTTTTTTCTTTAGTAACTTGGAAAGTGTGAGTCTTGTTTTTATTCCACGTGTGGTTCTTTACACATTTCTTTTTAAGAAGTCACATATTTTTCTCTGGTTTCCATTAACACTGAGGTATTATCCAAGTTCTCTTACCAAGTAAAACAGAAATTTAGCACACATTTATTTTTTCTGCTCTGTCTGATTTCCCAATTTTTGCTATTATCTAAAATTTTAAACCAGATAATTAATCTTAAGTTATTTGTCTAACTTGTGCATTTTTGCTTTCAATGATTATTTTTTGTATACGAGGTGTTTTTAATAGTACAACCAGAGTTATTTAAACTTTACATGTTTTGCTGAATCTGTTGTTTCCCTCTTTTACGCTGTAATTTTGTCACCCGCAAAGCCCACTAACAACCCCCGGGAAGTAAAAATAGAATCTGGGTTATAAAATAAAGTCTCACCTTTTTCTTCCCCTTTGTGCTTAGTCTGGTGTCACCTGCTCACAGGGGGCTGAATGCAGAGGGCTTGCACACGGCCCATTGGACCAGAGTTCCTGATGCAAATGGCTGCAGCCACCCCTCAGCCCAGGGCCGTGGGCAGAAGTGCTGCCCACGACACTCGATTCAAGATGGCGGCAGCAGGCCGTGTGCAGAGATGCTGCACCTAGTGCTACAATCTGGAGTGTGAGCAGCTGCAGCTGTGCCTGCACAGCCAGGACCCCCCCACCCCGCCCCGTACAGCAGCCCTACCCATGGCCCACCCAGGAGAGCCTGTACCCTAGAGCGGGCTCCAACCTCTGCATTCTTCCATCAAAGAATAAATCTTTCCTTCGCTTCTGAACTGAACTTGGTCTTGGTCCTGGTCTATTGGCTCCAATGGCACCAGGCAGGAGGACCCTTTGCTGGGGCCCAACTCAAGAGGGTTGGAATGAATATCCAATTTCCATAGTTAGCTTCAGTGTGGCTTCAAGTACATTTTTCTGGAAGAGCACAAGAGTAGTATATTTTACAGGTTCTTTCCATATCTGACAACATCTTTCACTGTTGACAACTCCAGTCAACATACATGCCATGATCACCTAGCTAGGTCTGGGGGAGAGAGAAGCTGGGAAGGAGACAGCACACGTCTTTGCAGTCTGTGCCTCATAGAGCTTCCAGGCTCACCAGTTGCACCCAAATGTGGCACATTTGATAGAGAAGATTGGGTCATAATATTTTTCTACAAAAACTCTTTAAACAGTGATGCATTGTTGTCTCTATTATTGCAAAAGAGTCTACCAACTTATCCAGCTTATCCCAATGAACAAATTATAGTGGGAGATGGGGGAGTATTGGAATTGATTTTTTTTTTCAGGTAAATATCAAAGTAAACAAAACCACTGGAAATCTTAAGCAGAGTTGCATAAGAGCCATGTGTTCAAATACAAAGTGAAATTGATTTGGACTTCTTGTAGGCAAAAGAGGCTAATTGCAGTGAGATTCTTACTTCTTTGGAGATAAATTGTTTTCAGCCTGGGTGTGTATTTCCTTTTACCTTGCAATGCAGGTTCCATTCATTGTGCCTGGTGCTCAAGGAGCTCCTTGGATTCCTCAGTGATTATTTTAGCTTCTCTGCTCTCTCCTTCAGGAATTCCCATTATACGTATCTTGGTTCTCTTACCTTTCCAGGTCTCCTACTTTCTCCTTTATGACTTTATTTATTTGTACCTTCTCTCTGAGCTTCCCTAAGTTCTCAAGTTCACCTTCAACTCACTGAATCAATTTTCCATAATTAGTTGCAAAACTACCATTTAAAATTCAACAATTATTTATTTGTATATAGCCTTTAGCGGTCTTGTTTTTTGTCACCTTCAAACATGCCTGTTCTGATTTCATAGTTGCAATGTCACCCAACATCTTGTTAAAAACTGAAACTTGCAAATTTCTGGAATTTTCTATTCCTTGCTGTTACTTCATTTCATGGAAGGATATTTGCTCAGGACTTCTGGGGAGGTTTTTTTTTGTCATGAGTCACTGATCCCTGCTTATCCTTATGGAAGAAGATTTCTTTCTTGCCCATTGTTTAGTTGTTATGGCTTCTGTCAGTAAACAAACATTTCAGGCACAGACTAAAGGACACAGGGAAAGTTGAGGGCGACCTACCCAGCAGTGAGGCTGATGAGCAACCACAGTGGGGCGCCTTCCCCTGCAGGAACTCACCTCTGTCCCAATTTTGTTTGGGGACTCCACACTCCCAGAGTTCCCATTCTCTGCCTGGCGCAGTTGCTGGCAGTGTCCAGATGTGCTCTCCTGACACCAGGACTCCTCCATCCCCAGCCCAGCCCTTCCCCTGTAGGGGACAATCGTACAGTTTGGTTGGGGTCTTCTCCAGATAGTTCTCAAAGGAGCACTGCTTCCTTAGGAAAAAACATGATTCAAGTCAGCCCTTCATTCCCTATGACCCCATGTACAGCAGATGTAGGCAAAATATTTTTGAATTTTCTGGTCTGTGGATGCTATGGTAGTCTCTGGTTCCACCTTGGATTTCCCCTACTTTCACATTTCTCTAGTCCTTTCCATGGGTAGAGATGTGCAACCATGAGGTTACCAAAGGCGCCAGTGCCCAACCCACCTGAGAATGAGGAGGAGGGGCCTGGCTGCCCACTGCCACCCCCAGTTGTGAGCAAGGACCCGGCTGCTCCTCACCCCGTGAGGGTCCGGATCCCTCCCAGCCCACCACAGGGGAAGAATGGTCCAGTGGGCAGCCTGACCCAGCTCTTTGGACAGGATGCTGATCTGCAGAAGTCCGAGAGGCGGAGCAGCCTGGGCCACCCTGCGGCCTCTCCTGCCTCTAACACCCACTGGGGCCAGAGTCCTGGCCTCAGAAAGGAGAGCGGGAGTTCCCAGGCTCTCTGGCAGCACCTCCTGGCGAGAAGCAGGACTCCAGCCACCGCTCTGGCCGCTGGCCCTGACCTCCATGTTCTGGAGAGATCCACTCGGCAGTGTCCAGAGTCAACAACGCTGCCCATGGCTCTTCGAGCAGAGCCCGTCCTCCTTTCGTGAGGAAACATTTTTCTTTGGGCCTGCCTGATACCAGGAGCATTGGGCGGTGAAGCTGTGCAATTTTCGCATCACAGTGAAAATAAGATTTCCTCTGGACCGCCAAAAGCATCCTGAGACCGAGAAGGTAAATATGTACTTTCCCGGAATCCTTTTTCATTTCTTTCCCTTCTTTTCAAAAAAGACCCCCCTGTTTTCCGTAGCTGACAGGGAGGCCTTGCGTGGGAAGGCCTGTAAATCTGCGGTGACTGGAGATGGGGAGGGGCAGCGTGCTTTATCTGCTTGGTATCGATCGCCTCTAATGAGCACCAGTGCAGCTGTGGCTAATGGTGGTACGCCTGGTGTTAAGGGCAAATGTGGGAGAAGATTATCAACCCAAGGGGCTTAACAGTAGCTGGACGGCCCAGAGCCCTCGGGGCGGTGATGCACTTGAGAGGTCACTGAATCAAATGAGGGGAAAGATTCAGCGGCTGCTGCCCGAAGAAATGCAGCAGGAGTGGATTTTTTTTCCAGCAGAGAGTACCGGCGTCAACAAAACCCTTTCCCTCTGCTAGTCATTAGTCCCCGAACCTTTGCCCGGTAAGACGACTCCTCCTGGAGCTGCCTCGTCCTAATTATGACTCATCAGATGGCAGCAATCCCACCCAATTAGAGGGGCTTAAGTGAGGGCCACTCGATGTAACAAGGGTCCGCGCCTTGCATGAACCAGGGAAGGACAGCGATGGCTCAGACGAGACTCCCCACCCCCTCGGCCAGCTCCTTACCTGGGGGGCCAGGCTGCCATTTGATCTGATTTGCTTGATATTTAATTCACTGTGCTGCCTGCCGCCCGGCTCGGAGATCTGAGAGGGCCCCGATGAGTGGCCGTAAGAGGTGCCGAGGCCAGTGGCCTTCAAGGGGCAGCTCACCGGCAGATCGCATAGAAGGCTCACGGTCAAATGTTAGCCCAGAAAGGGAGCTACAGGTATTAGGAAAGATAAAAAAGAAAGACTGGCAAATGCCTTCAGGGGTCGGGCATGTTGCACATTCTGAACTTTAATAGCATAATGGAGTAATTGCAGCTGGAGAGAGAGCCCAGAGCTGGCAGGAAGGACGGGTGTGCTGAAGCTGGGAGCGGGGGAAGGGAACCACCACGTGTGTCCCCTGCTTTGCCAAAATGCCCAAACCACTATTTATTTTAATGCTGTAAATAAGCAATTTAAATATTATCTTAGTCCCATAAGTAACATGGTAACGTGATACCCTGCGGTTATAACAAATTATTTATTAGGTTTTTTTAAATTCTAAGGCAGCCTCTTTGTAACCAGGAGATTTCCGTTGGGTCAGATCATTAAAAAACATGGGTGTGGGTCTGCCCCTGCCGCGTCGGGGAACATTGATCTATGAAACACAACCAATAACCACTTTTTTTTGGTCACCTTTTTTCTGTGGCCCAAGGAAGGTCTTTAAAAGTGGTTACCCCATAGAAAGTTCACATGCCCCCCAAATCCATTCTGTATGCTTCCAGCCCCTCGTCTCACATCTGCCAGAGGGAGAGAAAGGAGAGAAGGCTGAGACTGATTGCCCGAGAAACCCCTTGGGCTGTGAGCCCTCTCTGTGCCTGTTAAAAAAAGAACGGTTCCACATAGCACGTGGGTTGGAAATGTCTGTGTCCGGTCCTCCTAAAACACCTCCTGAGATCAACAAGTTTGGTAAAGTCTATGGTCAACTTTCCCGGGAATCAAAATCATGGAGTGTATTCACTTCTACCAAAAGAGCGTAAAAGATAGTAGTGGCTGAGATTGCAATTATTAATGAAGAGTCACTTTCTTATGAACATATTCATTAATTTTTTTTTATTTCTCAATAACATCCTCATCTATCTTGTTAAAGAATCCTTCAGCGTTAGATGCTATTGGATGTTCAAAGAAATAGAAGCGTGCAGTCCTGACCGTGAAGGTTTGGACAAAGTCAGAGAACAATACAAGCCATTGTGTCTGTGGTTAGGAACCTGACGCAAGGCCCAGACGGGGCTCTGGTTCTCAGAGGAGGAGCCCTGAGTGCTGGATGATCAGGGGAGAAAGTCTGCGAGGAGCACAGGGACCAGAGCAGCCTTGGAGAAGGCGCTCGGGACAGGAAAACACCCTAAGTGGAGACACAGAAGGTCCAAGGTACGGGGCAGGAGCATTTCAGGAGCACACTAGCCAGTGTGTAAGGGATGCTCCCAGATATATTAACAAGAACTGCCTACCCACAGAGTTAGAGGGATCAAAACATGGAAAGACAAATACATGGGTTACTTCTTTATTACGTGTGCTTTTCTTTGTTTTCAAGTGTTTGATAATGAGCAGACCTTATTCTTAGAATCAGAAATATAAATTCATACCGAAAAGCTGCACCATCTGTGAATGGTCAGGTCCAGCTGGGCCAAAGCTGTACTTGAAGGACAAGTGTGGGGAAAAAAGAGGCTGGCTGAGACCAGAGGCCCAGAGAGTCAGACTCTCAGAGTCGGGGAAATGTGCGCTCTCCGTGTCCCTTCTGGTGCAAGGAGCCGGGCAAGCCCCGCGTGCGTTCACAGCTGTGACACAAAAACCCAGGGGGCCATTAGATTTTCATCTGCTAGAGCTCAAAGTCACCCAGGGCTCCGTCCACCTGTTAGCTCCCAGGGGAGGACAGGTTACACTAACCCCCTCCACGCAGAGGAAACTTCATCTCAGATGAGACGCTGGGAGGCTCCCGGGTCCCTGGAGGGCACATCGGCGGATCCGCAATGGATTCGCAGCTTGCGATCACTTTCTGAACATTACAAGGGCGATGAGAGGGCGTGATCTAGGCAAAACCATCCCTGCAAAGTGAGAGACACTTGGAGGTGCAATGGTAAAGGCAGACACTCTGGGTCTCGCAGAGGTAGCAGCCCTGACCACAGCTCGGCCGGACATCCCAGGGCTCCTCCCCGACTGCGATCTGCACATGCCCACCGCACGCCAGGCTGGCAAGACAGAGTGGACACACCTCCTGCAGGTGCTGGCCGGCCTCCGCTGGGGTGCTGGCTCCCAGCTCCTACATGTGCATTGCTGGCCTGGGACATTGCTCAGTTGACTATGGGCAGCTGTCAAAACACAGGCTTGGTCTTACAGCCTTAGGTTCTGAAGGAGTGGCAGGTAGGTAAACAGACATGGTCATGGAATGGGAATCTGAGAAGGTCACGGCAAGACAGTGACAGAAGAGAATCAGAGAATCATGCGTCCTACTTCCCAAGTCTGGCCAAGGAAGCCCCATCCTGGACCTGCCAGACACCAGTCCACAGGACAGGCTGCTGCAGTGCCACCAAGCACACCCAGGCCAAGTCCAGACAGAGCTCTTCCAAAGGGTTGTCCTGGGAGGGGCCCAAAAAGGACAGAGAGGACACCCCAAGGGAGAGTCCCCCAGTCCGCGCACAATGTGAATTCACATCATAACCAAAGACTGTCCCTTTTCTTTTTTTTTTTTTTTTTAATTTATTTATTTATTTTTTGGCTGCACCGTGAAGCAACCAGGGATTGAACCCACACCCCCTGCACTCGGAGCACAGAGTTGTTTTTTATTTATTTATTTATTTATGGCTGTGTTGGGTCCCCGTTTCTGTGCGAGGGCTTTCTCCAGTTGCGGCAAGCGGGGGCCACTCTTCATCGTGGTGCGCGGGCCTCTCACTATTGCGGCCTCTCTTGTTGCGGAGCACAGGCTCCAGACGCGCAGGCTCAGGAATTGTGGCCCACGGGCCCAGCCGCTCTGCGGCATGTGGGATCTTCCCAGACCAGGGCCCGAACCCGTGTCCCCTGCATTAGCAGGCAGATTCTCAACCACTGCGCCACCAGGGAAGCCCTGTCCCTTTTCTTTTTTAAAAAATTTCACTGTAGTACAGTTGATTTACAATATTGTGTTAATTTCTTCTGTACAGCAAAGTGATTCAGTTATACATATATATACATTCTTTTTCATAGTCTTTTCCATTATGGTTTATCACAGGATATTGAATAGAGTTCCCTGGGCTATACAGTAGAACTCATTGTTTATCCATCCTATATATAATAGTTTGCCTCTGCTAAAACTGCCATTTGCAGCAACATGGATGGAACTAGAGATTATCATTACTAAGCGAAGTAAGTCAGGCAGAGAAAGACAAATACCACATGATATCACTTAAATGTGGAATCTGAAATACGATACAAATCAACATACCTACGAAACAAAAACAGATTCACAGGTAAAGACTGTCCCTTTTCAACTGGGAAGAAATGGATCTAGTAACACAGGGGCCAGGAATTCCCAAACACGCCCCACCCCCCATCTCCTGTGGAGGATGGTAAGCTTCGCTTCAGATTTCCCATTTATATGAGTCCCCAACCCCACCTCTGTGACAAATTAATTAGGAACTGACTTCATCTAAGAAGCTATTGGGTTGGCCAGAAAGTTGACTCGGGTTTTTCATAACATCTCCTGGAAAAACCCAAACGAACTTTTTGGTCAACCCAATGTAATCACATAGGACTTGTCTTGGCATAGAAGATAGCTCAATTTCAGGACCCTTGGTGGATTCCATTGTGAGTGGGGGTCTCTGGCATGGGATAAAATGTTCACAGCAACAGAACACACCTGCGATCATATTATTCTTGATCTTTCACTCTGTGTTAGTGTAAAAACCATTGAGAACCGAAGAACCCTAGCTCTGAAGGAGTGTTAGAAGCTAGCAGACCCAGTCTCTATAGTTCACAAAATGACTCACCCAAGGATCCAGTGCTGGTTGGAGGCCCAGTGGGCCTGGAGTCAGTACCCTGGTGTCTGGGGCTGGGTCCTCCCGACACAGGCAGGAGGGCTTCAGAGCTACCCAGGGCCTTACAACTTAAGGAGACACGTGCGGCCTTGGCATCAAGCCCAATCAGCTTGGATGCCAAATCTCGGCGCTGCAGGCGGACCCTCTGCCACCCAGAACTCAGCCCATGGGGGACAATGTGGCTTTAGAAGGTGGCTGTGGGGCTCTGGTCCCTGCCTAGCTTTCCGTTCATCCCTCTCCACTCTGCTGTTCCTACACTCCACTCTCTCCTGTTTCTGGACCTTGCTTACACACCCCTCTCTGCTTCAAACGGCTTTCCCTCTCTTCAGAGCCTGGATCCTTCAAAATCTGTTCCAAGAAGCAAACAAGTCAAGGACCACCTACTCAGGAAAGACTTTCCCCTGCTTCCAACAAACATAGACTCCCTGTAGAGAAATGACTATCATAGCACTGAACACACTCTATTATAATTGTTGGAACCGACCAGACAGTGATTCTCTTGAAAGTAGGGATAGCCTTTATTTTTCCCTCTACCCTTACCACCCAACAAATGCCTGGCCCATGGAAGGTGTTAGATAATTGACAAATGACTAAAAAGAACTAGCATTCATTAAGAGCCTGTTTTATGCACATTAACTCATTTCATCTTTATAATAATAATATAAGATATGCGTTATTTTACATGAAAAGAACCAGGACTCGGGAAGCTGAGGCACTTTGTGTGGGTGGGCAGAGCTGGTCCATGGGGAGCTAAGATTCAGATGGACCAGGTGACTGCAGAGTACAAAGAAGGAGGCTTTAAGACAGGGGCCCAGAAAGGTCTGTCACAAAACCAGGTGGCTCGTCCTTATTACAGATGCACTGATTTATAGAATCCCTAACTAAATCCACCATCTTTTCTAATGATACATTATACTGAAAATATGGCCAGAGAATGGCACAGACTGAAAATAACTACATTCCGTGGAGCATTTGGGTGCACGCAGAAGAAAATCAATAGTTTGCAAAGAATTTTCATTATATTCCATTATTCCTGTACATCGAGTTAAGTAAATGTGAAAACGCTGCAGCCAAATGAACTGACAGGCAAGGAATAAGGCTGAGGGGAGAGGTACTGGCATTTCAACATGAAGAGCCCGTGGTCTCCTTGCAGAGTAATGACCAGTGAAAAGGGAGATCCATGGAGAGAAATCGAAGGGGTGGCTCCTCTCAGACATGACACCCTTCCGCATCCATCTCCAGGAGCCGAATGTGGAAGCCATGGGCCAGCTTCCTGCGGTGCATGGTCCACGTGGACCTCAGGAGGAGCCGAACAAAAGCTGGCACCCCGAATCCTATTTTCCCATGATCTTTCATAAAAAAGTTGGGCTTCACACAGTAAAAAATCACACTTAAGACCACAACAAAAATACTTAGAGATTTAAATTTTTAGACGTGGAATCCTCAAGTGGTAGAGCTGTTCCATATCTTGACTGTGGTGTGCTCACGCAAACCTATAAAATTGCGTAGAATTAAATACACACACAGACACACACAGGCACACAGACACACATATAAAGGCGCATGTAAGACTAGTGAAATCTTAATAAGTTCGATGGCCTGTGTCAACATCAATGTCCTGATTATGACGTTGTACTATAGTTAGGCAAGATGGTACCATTGGGGGAAACAAAGTGAAGGGTACATAGAAGCTCTCTGCATCTTTACTTACAACTGATGCAAATCTACAATAATCTCACAATAAAATATAGTTTCCTGAAAAACGAGCCATCATGCCAGGTTAAGATTTTGGACGTCACTGAAGCCATGGTAAGAAGTGACCAGCTGGCTGTTTGAAATTTCATAGCCAAAGAATTGTTTCGCTGTCTTCTCTGCTTTGGGTCCTGTTTGCACTTTTCCAGACCTTTCCTCCCATGACGCTGCTCAGTTATTAGATTTGGCTACTCTGCAGAGCCAGCCAGGTGGGCAAGCCAAAGCCAAAATGGCCAAGTCGGTCACAGTGGAAATGAACAGATTCTTATACCAGTGTTTTCACATTTAAAAATCAAGAATCACAGGAGCGGAAGAAAGTTGTTGTTTTCTAATCTCAGAAATATAACGAGCTCAGGTGTGCCTTTTTGGATCACCACCCTTCTTTCTCTTCCATCCACGTTCTTTTCCCTCCATAATAAGGTCCTTCTCTGGGCAGTCGTTTTTCTCCCCAGCCTGTGACAGACAAGAGCAAGTCTAGAAGTTGGGATAAAACAGATGTAAAAATGTGAAAATGCTTTGAAACACTGCCGAAGTTTAGAATTTCTATCATTTGCGGGTGGTGTGGGTCACCTATACCCCCAGCTTCACAAACCCGGAAAGCAGGAGATACCACATCGCCAGAACTCAAGGAAACTGACATATAAGCCAAATGACAAATCTGGCCCAACTCAAGACTGTGATTTCCAGTTGTACAGTAGCTTTTTATAGCTTAAGAATTTCACCCACTAAATGTCTGCTTTACTTAACCTGACTCCAATTCTCCGTCCATTTGTCATTTCCACTGAAAGTTTTAAATGGTTTGTTTATCTTACACTCTTCAGGGTCTCCAAACACTACTGATGCTTCTGGAACAAAACTAACCCTCTTGTTTGTGTCTGCCACTTACTTATGGGCAATAAAAAAAAAACAATAAAGGCATGCAGTGCATCCTATACCCAACAAGAAATGAGTGACTCAGCCCCATGATTCAGACAAGCAGGTACAGTTTCCTAGACCAGCACAGACACATAAATAACATGCCTAGGAAATCTGGCAAAAGTTAAATAAAAACTAAAGTGGTTCCTAATATCTACCCCATCACATTGTAGTTGCCAATTTGTTTGGGTCAAAACTAACAGAAACACAGCTCAAACTAGCTTAAACACAAAAGATAAACCTCAAATAACTTGGAAAGTCCAGGGGCAGAGTCAAGATCCACTTCCTTCACGAGTGGAGCCCAAGGTTCAACCAAGCCAGGTGGACAGTTCCAGCCTCCACCCCTGCTTCCCTCTGCTTGGTTGTAGCCTCAGGCGCATTCTCTCTGCAGCTCCAGACTTTGGTCCTTAAAGTTCCTGATCCCAAAGAAAGTGAGCTTTCTTCTTGAAAGCTCCAGCACAAGCCCAGAGAAGGACTCTCTGTGGCCCAAAGTGGGTTCTGAGCCACTTGTCCAGACAGCCACTAGTGCTGCAGACATGAGGTTCTCTGACTGGGCATCAGGGATCAGGGGTCCCCTCTAGGGCTGCTCAGGCTGGAAGGCAGAAGGAGTGCCAGCTTAACCTCAGAGTCTGGGCAAGACTATTTTAGAATGTAAAAGGACTCATTCTTCAGAGAAAAGGATTTTGAACAGACAAAAAATATAGGTCTACTAAGCATATTTACAACTACTATGGTTGGTCAGGAAATGGAATTTTGTAGCAATTTCAGATCAAGTTCTATTCTTAAACTTAAAATCATTCACTTTTGCAGCTTAGATTCAGATTACATAGAAAAAAGAGAGAGAATTTAATTGCAAAACAGTTTCAAAAGAAAAGAAACTGTAGGTGAGACCCCAAACTACCTGCTTTGAGCTTCAGATTGATAATTCTGAACATGATGGCACCTTTATTATTTTTATAACTCCACCTCATTGTCTGTTGTAATGAAAAAGTACTGTGGGATCTAACTGCCATGAAAACAAAGATTTCAGTGCTGCAGTTATTGGGAGGGGGTGACTATTTTTGCTTCCAACCCCCTTCATGTTATTCATAAAATAGGAAGCCGCACTAAAACACAGGTGTGACTCCCCTCTAAAGTTTAAGAATCTCCGTGTTTATCTGGAAATAAAGGATTTCAGGGGAATTTGCTTAAATATCACTGATTAATGCAAATTGTTTCTTGTTTGCCAAGAACCACATATACATTGGAAAATGAATAATTCAAAGGAACAATTGTTTAAATATTTTGAAAAACAGTCCTATTCAAACTGCTTAGGCAGACCACATAGCATCTATAGAAATGCCTTATCTTACGGACCGTGAAGTCCCCTTTTTTAGGAATAATACTCTAAAAAGTAAGGGCTCACTTAAAAATTCAGACTTTCAAAACTCCTGTGGAATTTTGAGGTTTCTCATTCATCAAGGTTCTTTTGGTAGCAATGACAGAAACATAACTGCAACAAGCTGGGGAGAAAAGAGGATGCTTGATGCCCACAACTGGAAGCATACAGGTGGGTGGGGATGGCTGGATCTAAGACCTGGATGCATCCAGGTCCCTCTCATGCTCTCTTCTACTCAAGTTGGTTTTATTCTCCCAGCTGAGCTTTTCTTGAGGCCAAAACCAGGGTTTCTGGAAGCTGCTAGGCTCAGATTGTCCCAGTTCCACAATCAGAAAGAAAAGATTTTTTTTTTTAACTTTCTCAGCTTTGATTAGACTTAGATTAGACTTTGCTACATGACCATGTCCAGACCAATCACATGATCATAAAACAGGGCACTAGGATTGCCTCAGCCACTGTCCGGTCCCCACCCACCATCATGGGGTAAATGGGATGGGGGTGGTTTGCAGCACCACCTTTAAATCCAGGCCAGCAAACAGGGCTCACCGTTAAACCAGTGTCACTCAAAGTCTGGTCCAAGGAGCAGTCACGTCTACACGCTGTGTGACACAGGTCCCTGCCAAGATACATCTCAGCAGTGCAAGCTACAGGACGTTGCTTCCTTTCTTAAGAAAGTCTTTCTGTCAAACAAAAAAAGTCAGTTGGACTAAACAGTGTCTTCGGTGACATACTCGGCTTCACATGTTTGAGTGATGCCTCTGCAAGGTCCCCTGACAGATACTGAAGAGGCAAAGATGAACAAAAAACCCATAAGCTATTTCTTGCCGTCTGGGAAGGGAGATGGGCATAAACACAAGCAATTAGAGCACAGTGATGACTGATGAGCTTTAGGTCAAAGTAATAATGGCAAACCTCTGAATGAAGGATCTATGTTCTCCTTCAAAAAGGAAATCAGTTTGACAGAGCTCTCTAGATGGCAAATACCTTATAAAGCTGCTGGGCTTCCAGATCCCATGAGCCCACCCTGACCAGGACCACAGGAGAGACATGAGGAGGAACCCAGTAAGGACATTTGCCCTGAGGCCTGAGCAACCACTGTAATCCAGCCTGTGTCCCAGCATCGCCATCCTAGATCCAGATTCGAACTGGTCTTCGTTACTGAAGCTCAGGATCTCACCTTGAGTTCTCCTCTGCTTTCAAATATGAAAACCCCTCATGGACCATTCCGGAGCCATGCCAGAAAATTACCCTTGCTAATTACAATGAAATAAAGAGTACGTCTGCACCGTGCAGCAGCCTATACTATCTCTGCAGCCACTGTCAGGGAGAAAGAAATCCAGCGTCGCATTAAAAGAGAGAACTGAAAGTATTGTGCTCTCTCAGGAAATTGAAAGGAAATTCACATCTTTACTTTTGTCTGCCAACAGATGTCTTTACTGTAGAGGATGCCCTTTCTGCCTGCAGATGGGTCAGGTATCGGAGGGCTGGCTCTAGCCAACAAACCCACTTGAATTTTCTGATTCTTCCATCTCTCTGAAGAATACTTAATCTTAATGATACTTCTTGCAGATACACATTAATTCTACATTGTTGCAGTCACAGAAAATGTCATCTTCTTGGGCCATGTATTAAACATTCATATCCCATCTCTCTGTTTCCAACACTGAGTCTTTCCTCTGTCGAGACACAGCCGTGTGGCTTTTGCACCAGACCTTCTCTGTCTCTGGTCTCTTCCGGGTCCCTGAGTTTTCTCCTGCAGTTACCTGACGCATCCAAAGGCTTTGCATCACTCCTGCCTTGCCCATGGAGTTATAGGGGCCTTGGTAATGCCTCGACATGCCAACAGCTGGCCCCAAAGAGCTTTGGTGCCCCCCAGACTGAGCCACAACTGCCTCATTCTTCCTAAGGTGCCTTTGCAATAGTGAGCACCAATTTCAACTTTTTTGTGCCTTTCTGATGAGGAGAAGCAGACAGACAGACAGAGAGAGAGAGAGAGAAATATCAAAACAAACTGAACAAATTCTAAGACCTTCCAGGAGATACTCCAAACCTTCATTAATCAATTCTCAGTTCTCCCTTTCCCACTGTCTTAACTGCTTCAGGGTTTTCTCTTGGTCAGGGAGCTGTTTGATGCAAAACAAAAATCACAAGAAAAGCATCAGTAACAACAAAATACAAAATAGCAGTCAGTGAACACAATTTGTACAAAGTTCTCTCTGATTAAGGAAACAATACTGCATTCGCTTAATTTCACAAAATCACTAGGAGTAGAAGTATGCATGGAGCAGAAAATCAAGTGCTGAATCGTGAAAGGCCGTGGATCAAGGTCTTTTATCTAGGAAATCTTTAGCTAAAAAAAAAAAAAGAGAGAGGGAGGACATCAATCAGATATTATTTCCAATTATTTTTCAAATTGGAACAGAGAAAGAAAACACACACACACACACATAAGCTTGACATGGTATTACTCAAGTTTGTGGCTGGAAGGAAAGCCCTTGTTTATATTGAAGTAAAGTTCTGAAAATAAGCAAAGAACAGATTCATTGATTTTGGGGGAGTCTGGGTGTAAAAAAGAGAAAGAATAAAGAAGTGCTCTCTGCCCGCTCTGTCCAAATGACATCCCAAGAGGCCTCCCTAATGGTGGGGGAGGGGAGGGGGCAGGTGCCTACCCGGGCACATGGACAGAACTGCCCTAAGGCTAGGGCTAATGGTATTGGCTGAGTCTGCTGTAAGCCTCTCTTTTCTAATAGCCAACTTTCTATGTGCAAGAAGACAGACAGATATTGATTGGTCCAAATGCCCTTGAGTTGACAACATCTGAAATGAAAATCCACAAGGCTAGCACAAACTTTCTGCAAGTTCAATTTCTGGAATCTGATTATGACACTGGACTGTGAAACCATTCACACATGTAAAAGGCCTCTCTCTTTGGTACCCCCGTTTGGCACCTGTAATTGGAGGGAGTTAAGTGGCTTCATCAAGCTTGCTATTCAAATGTTGAATAGGAAGAGCCAACTGCAGGCTAATCTTGGGGTGATTAAAGAGAGAGATGCTCTCTTACTGGTACAGCCCTAATGTCAGAAATAAAGTGCATGGAGTCTTCACAACACTCCCCAACGGAAACAGTGATTACACTCGGCTTAAATACACGGTTCTCTAAAAAGCTAATGCACCAGGCTGCTCTTTTCAAGTTATTCTGGAACACCTATGGGGACTCTCCTTGATTTCACGTCTTGGGTGTTCGGTGCATCGGCGAGCTCCCATTTTGCTATATCCGTTACTCAACTACAATTAATTTTCTTTTCCTTTTCCTTCGTCTCCCAAATAAGATGCTGAAGTTGCAATACACAATAGTAGAAAGTCCTGGGAATAGCAGGTCTGCGGTGCTCTGTCCAGCTCTTATTAAACACGCCTGTGCATTCTACAAATTCCTCTTGATCGATACATCGATTGCAGTATAAACCTTAAGTAAAGCACTATTACACTGGAAGTACACACTGTTCTTGTCTTAGTAGGTTATTTAGAAGCATAAAAAGGCAAAACCTTTCGGAATTAGACGCTTGTGCCAAAGAAACTGCAGATGGAATACACATTAAATTTATTCAGTCATTGATTGGAAATGCTGATCCTTTATGGCTTCATGTTTCTTTCCTCATTAATCTTAGTTAACCCTCTCAAAACAATGCCAGCTTTGTGGCTCCGAGTATCAAAAACCCACCATGCAGAGAAGGCAGCTTTTTAAGACAGGTTTGATTCCTGGCATCAGTAGATCAGTCAACAACCCCTATCTTAGAAGACGCTGCTGCTTTCTTATTAAAAATATTAAGACAAGAAAGAAACGGCCTCTGCAAGACAGGGTGGGGGGAGACGGGAGGCAGGAGAGGAGGGGGAGGGGCTGTAAGCCGAGTCCGGCGATGGGTCAGCTTGAGACTCAAGAGAGACTTTGGGGCAGGACACCTTGAGCACTTGCTGCCTGGGCACCAGCCATGGTGAGCTGCCATCAGCACAAGCCCAATGTCTTGCTGTTAACCTGGTGCCTCCAAAGGCTCTGCCTCACTCCTGCCTTGCCCATGGGATTATAGGGGCCTTGGTAACGCCTTGTCATGCCAACAGTTGGCCTCAAACAGCTTTGTAACCCCTTGAAACGGGACACAACTGCCCTGTTCTTCCTACGATGACTTCGCAACAGTGAGCATCAATTCCATCTGCTCTGTCTTTTCTTCATTAGTTCCTTCTAATGAGAGATTGAGAAAGAGAGTGAGAGAGACGGAGACAGAGAAAGAAGGAAGAGGAGGAGGAGGAAAAGTGTCCCAAAAACCTAAACCCCGAATTCTAAAATTTTCTAATTCTAAAGGAAGTAGACAACTAGAATGAAATACTAACAATCAAGACCCTCTGCAGCCCAAATTACAAAAATTTCATAAAGGGTCCCAGACCCTCTCTGCTGCCATGAGCCACTGCATCGAGTACATCAAAACCTCATGAATGAGGTCTGGAAGGTAAAAGCCTTTTCTGAATTCATGAAAAGATCAACATCTGAATATATATTAAAGATAAAGTCCAAATATTTCATAAGGGGCAGAAAAACACCAGCCTAACTTCTGAGTGGGTGTGGTGCCGCCATTCCCCGACGGGGGAGCAGACCCCTGGGGAAGCGTGTGCGAATGCACTCTGCTCTGATTGCATCCAAACAGGCACGGTTTTAAATGGCAGGCTGTCTTATTGGAAGAAGCACATAAATCTCTCAACCCAGGAAAATAAGTGATCGCAGCACAAAATGAGGAGAGTAGCCCATGGCTGACACCAAAACTTTCAGATAAGACGTGGAATGTTCATCCTTCGTCACATAATGTATCTTCCTGAACATCAGCCGGCATCATTCCAGAGTGCAGTGATTCGGAAACACCCCAAAGGCCCAGAACCAGCTGTGGGCACAAGACAGGAGCATCGTTCACGGTGGGATTTTGCTAGAACGCAACACCGGGTCCTTGCAAGTCATCACCAGCACGAGGCCATCTTATCCAATCGGCCCCCACTTCACTCCAGCCAGAGCCAGACTGCAGGGCAGTGAGTGTCAGGGCTCAGGCGTTCTCTGCCCACATAAACGTGGATACACCTCTGTCCCCTCAGCTACAAGACGCAGAGGATCTTTCCTGCCCAGTGTGCTCTAATAGGGCAGAGCCACCCTTCAGCCCGTGGATTCCTCATCACTCTCAGCTCCAATGACTTTCTTTCTATTTCGAAAGAGAAAATCTGCCTTCTTCTAAGAATGAGATTGGCCATTTTAAGAGTAACTGGATGAACGACCATCAAGCTTTGCAGGCTGTTCCAAACGTCGAGTTTAAATGTATTTTTTCAGCAATGCTCCACTTTGACAGGGTCACGTGGCCTCCCAAAGTGACCCTGGGGAGGGCTGCAGGTTAGGAGAGCCCCGGCTGGCTGTCGGCAGTCAGCCCTCTGCCTTGACCTGAGAGTCAGACCTTGCCAGAAACACACAAACATCTAAAGAATTCTTTTCTTTTTTTTTTTTTTTCCAATCGCAGGTCAACTCACCACCAAATGAGTGTGCCGAGAGAGAGTGAGATCCAGTTAAAACCGTTTAACTGTCCCCTCGCACGGTCCCAGCTCTGTGGCCCAGTGTTTGCCTGGTTGATGAAGACCGTTTATGGAGAGGCCCTGCCCCATCCTGGGTCCTAATGACACGCGCCCTTCACCACACTCCTGTGGATTCCGGCTGACACCTAATTGAGCGGGCATTTCAGCTTGTCGCGGTGGCTGGGAGGGCCCGGGGCTCTGCAGACCACCCGCACACAGCATCTCCTGAGCCAGGCGTGGGTCCGAGCTGCCTTCTCGGCTGGTGCACGGGAGTGGCGGTGTCACTGCCTGCTCACAGAGGCGCAGTCCCACCGGGCCCGCCACACGAGGCCAGCTCTATACCGAGGGCCAGACGGAGGCTGCGCTTTGCTTTTTGCAAAGGAGGAAAATGCGTTTTTGATTGAGGACCAAGGATTCACTAGAAACAGCCTTCCCACAGTTTCACATCCAGAGAACATCTCACACAGTGAGCCTCGGGGAGACGGAACCAAATCCCAGGGCAGAATCTCTCTGCCTCCCCGCCCCCCATGGCACCTTGCCCTCTGGCTTGTCCTTTACCAAAGAAACGATTTTTTCCCAATTTCACAGCAAAACATGTTTTTGCGGAAAATTCATAAAAACGCAAGGAAAAAAAGAAAATTTTAAAACATCTCTAATTCTAATTCTACTTCTTAGAGTAACCACGATTCTTGGTATATTACCCTAATTGTTTTCAATGAACATATATACCTTTTCAAAACAAAAATGTGCTTATACTCTACCTGTTATTTTACAACCTGCTTTTTTTCACTTATTGACGTAATATGAACAATTTTCAAGTCCTTAAACATTTTCTTTCCATCTTTGAAAGAATGCAGAGCCCTATCACCCTCTTATTTCCCGATGTGCCATTGTCTCACGTTTGGATAAACAGCACTGTGGGGAACATCCTCCAGGCTAAAGCTTTGGCCACGTACATGACTATTTCTTTAGGATAAATAAAGAAGGATAAATGCAGACAGAATGGCTTTAGTTCAAACGACAAGCCTTTTTTATGTAGAGCAGGAAATGCTTCTGAAAAATAAGTGTGTAAAATAAATAGCAACTTCCTGAGTTAGTGAATTGCCACGCCACAGAGATACGGAATATCACCGGCAAGTTCTATTGACGGTGCTGCTCTAAGCCCAGAGAACATCATTCATTTATCCGAAGCACCAAAGAACCATGATCTCTCTCCGCGTGGCTTCTCTCCCACATCTGAGGAATCTGGGAAGATGAAAATGAATCAGTTCTCAGAATCAAACCCCGTAGTAAATTTGTAAGCATCAATCCATTTATTGGGTTGATTTTGATCCTGAACCCTTTCGCCGGCTCCTGGATGATCAAGACTCCTAGTGCAATAAGCTGATTGCCCCTCAGCTTGCCTGATGGCAAATTCTCATTTCCTAGCATGTGTGTTTCTAACGGGAGGTTCCTTCCGCCTACTTAATGCTCAAAAGAGTCTGTCCTTGTAGTGTTCCCGTCAGCTGGGGTGCCTAGCTGCATACGGGGGTGCTTTATCCTTCATTACCCGACAGAGCCCCGTAACATCCAGATACCCTCCCCTCTTACGCTCTACAGCTGGGACTGGAGAGGTCACCGCCACCCCTCCCCCGCCTCCATCAACATCTCCATCAAACAGTCCTGAGAGTCTCGTGGAAGCCAGTCCCAGGGCCAGGCACGGCCCAGTGTGGCACACATGGGCACCCAGCTTGTGTAGTTTGGGAGGGGAGCCAAAAGTCCTGAACTCGCCCACCCAGCACGCCTGAAATCTCATACAAGTTGGCCCCCCTTGTTAAGACATGAAAGGCTCTAACTAATACGAAAGGGAAGAAAAAGTTATCCAGGAGAGGAAACAAGCCAACACGCACTCGGCATTAATGCCTAATCACCAATTAGTGCACGAGCCTTCGGTGTGGGCGTGTGGCAGAGCGGCTGGAGCTGGGGGGGCCGGGAGAGGATGACCCAGAAGAAAGACAGGCCAGGATAAAAGGTGAAGGCAGCAGAATCGGAATCCCACCCTGCTCCAAGTCTGCCCAAGGCCCACCCTGTTCCTCCAAACACACTGGCCGCCTTTGCAAACAACTTGCGTGCCCAGTGTTTCCGACATCAAAATATTCATGACGAGGCACCTTCGCAAGCTTCTCCTGGGAGAGCTGCCTTTGGTTAAGGAACTCCCAGCCCAGGAAAGCAGTGGGAAATCCTGCAGTAAGTGGGCTTGTTAAGATCAGTGGGCAGTGTCCCAGCAGGCTTCTCAACACTCGATGAGAATGACTAAACATCATTGCAAAGAGTGCAGAGTAATTCAAGGAACCGGAAAGAAAAGGAACAGGTAGTTAATCGGCATCGTGCAGTTAAGGACGGAACCCGGCACTTAGCCTGAAGCATCGCTGACCAGAAGGGCTCAGCAGAAATCTGAGACATACGTACTGATTGCCATCATCGGGTCAGCGCGGTCTCAGGGGCCCCTGGGCAACCGTGGCGATCACAGTGAGAGGGCGGCTCCTGTCCGCGGCTCTTTGAAAGCTCAGCTCCGTGGGCGTCTGGATGGCCTTCAGAGACCACAGCAAATGCATGGTTGGAGAGGACAGCACAGGGAGGGGGGCATGATGAGGACACTCGCAGCTGTGCTCCGCATGCTTCCCAGGGTAGAACTGGGTGCTCCTGGAACCCCAGGCGTGCTCTGCGGGGAACAGCTACCACCGGGCAGAGCAGCCGACGGGGAGGCAGTGTGGGAAGAACCTTTGGGAACCTCTAATCCACTCGTGCTTTTGCACCTGGACTTGCCTTCCTGGAGAGGACAGACCGGCTGAGTGGAGATGTCACGGTTATAAGAGAAGAGCCAGCAGCAGCAATCTCCTAATTCCTCTCCGAAGACATGTGCCCCCTGCCACGGAGGCATCTCTTTCCCTCACCAGATGCAGGACCTCGCCATCTCTAGAGCTCCTTAGCGCTGTACCGGGGCGGTCATTCTGGACTCCCCTTCCCAAGGGTTGGGAAGTGGAGTCCCAGCCCAACCCTGCATCCCTGCTGCGCCCACCGAGGAGAGGGCTCTGCCCGGTGACCCAGGAGTACGTTTGAATTGCACGGGATCTCCTCCTTCACGGCTCAGGCGGCAGCTCCTAGAGAATACGACTGATTGGGACCTAGGCGCGCTTTGTCACCCGCTCTCAGCCCCTGGAGTTGAAGTGCACACCGCCTCGTGTGTTTACCGGCTTCCCTCCTTGAGGTGATGTGAAGCAGCCTTTGGTTCTGATTCACCGCGGAAAATCCTCACATCATTGCTAGAGGCGGAGAGTGTTCACTGTTGAAAACAGAACAAAACCCCACATGGGAATGTTCTTCGGGGTATATAGTTGGCCACAAAGGGATTCATTTTCATTTCTTCGGACCACATATGATACAAGTAGGGCTGGCTTAGGAGAGGCTGCCTTATTCACTTGTGCTCCCTCAAATAGCTAGGAACGCCATTTCCCTTCTATTCCACTGACTCGCGGATAGAAAACAATCACCTGGAAAAATACCGACCCTGACACCCTTGCACTGCACATTGGCCGCTGCCCAGCTGTAGGGCCCAACACCTACATGTCATTGATTTCTTCCCCAAATGCCAAGCCAGGCAGACTTAAGTGGGCTCTGGGATGCTAACGTGACTTGTTCTTCCATTGCCAGCAAGGTGACCTCCTCCGTGAAGCACAGCTGGCCTTGGGCCCGAGTAGCCAAAGGCTGTCCTCGCCCGGTGACTGCTGGGGCTGCTGGCCGCTCACTGCTCCTCACTGCTGATCAGCTGGCCCCCAAGGCCATGGCTTAACAAGCCCCAGTAGAAGTGGATGGGAGGGAATTTTCTCTTCCCTCTGCAAAGAACGTGAAACTGATGGAAACAATCCCGAGAAGTCAATCACCCCCATCCCGTATCCAGCATCACACAGGAATAAGTTGGCAAAAGATCATAATGCACATAAACGATTATAGTCAGACCCCCACCACCACCCAAGTCCCCCGCCAGAAGGTGATACCATTTCACTCGAACACCACGTGGTTCTAAAACCATCTTTACCCTCACGCTTTTAGCTCTAAGTCCTCAAAATTGCAATCAACCAAAGAGGAACCTACTGGCAGTCTAAGTATTTACTATTGTATTACATATGAAGAGAAACTGAAATTATTGTCTAAAATAAAAATACTCCAGGAAGAAAAGTTTGTATTACATCTTTTAGACTTTAGGGTTAGGGCTAGAATTATAGTTTAAGTTAGAGGTACATGTAATCTCTAAAAAGAGGGCTTTCTTTAAATCCTTAATCTGGGATGAATTGATAAATGAAAATTTTCTGGAGGTGAGGATTACTTTCTTTATCCTAAGGGGAAGGAAGACCAAGGAGGTGAGGCAGCCTTGATGCAGGCAGAGCTGGACCACGGAGACTGTGCTCTCTCCCCTTCATTCAACCATCGATCCTGAGGTACCAGGTCCTCAGGATCGATGTCCCAGGTACTGGGAATGCAGACACAAGCAGACGGACAGACCCCAGCTCTCACAGGGCTTACAGTCGCCCTGGGGAAACAGAAAACAAGCAGAGAAGTAAGAAAGATACATACATCTGACGGTAAAGAGTGTAGGGGAGAAATAGACAGCAGTGAAGAGAGGAGTTACCTGGGGCAAGAGAGCACAATTTTAATTGTAGTGATCAATGGCAGAAAGGTCCTTAATATGGCAGATGCTTTATACACGGTTTGAGACTTCTTTTTTTTTTAAATTGGGGTATAGTTGTTTTACAATGTTGTGTTAGTTTCTACCGCACAGCAAAGTGGAGTTCCCTGTGCTACACAGCAGGTTCTCATTAGTTATCTATTTTATACATATTAGTGTCGGTTTGAGACTTCCATCAGGTTGGGTCTCCACGTGCTGGGGCCACAGGCAGGGGATGGAGGAGGGTGCCATCGTGGATGGAGCAGCAGGGACCGTGGGTGTCACCGGCACCCAGATCGGGAGAGAACTTCAGTAGGGCAACGCCTATGACATTCAGATCTACAGAACAATCCAGAATGTGTCTCAACATTTGGAAGCCCCCCACCTTTGCCCCATCCCACCCGACCTACACACCCAACTCCCTGGAAATCAAGGAGCCTTAAGAGTCCCATGATATAATGTCACAGCTGGAGGTTCTGGCTTCTATATATTGAAGTGGCCAGCCAGTTATTCAAGCAGGTAATTGGCTATTTGTTCTAGAGACGTACGTTAAACACCACAGGTGTTGGTTAGGGCACAGCAAATCCAAATCCCTGTTCATACTCTGTTGGAGGTACTGGGAGACACAGACTAAAATAACAACGTGAATGTCAGTGAACACAGGAAAGCACGGTGGGCCAAATAAAGTCCACATTCTTTCTGTCTAGGGAGTCCATGGAAAGTTTCAAACAGAGTTGATATTGGACCTGGGTTTTAAAGAATGAATACAAGTTTTTCAGGGGCTTCCCTGGTGGCGCAGTGGTTGAGAATCTGCCTGCCAATGCAGGGGACACGGGTTCGAGCCCTGGTCTGGGAAGATCCCACATGCCGCGGAGCAACTGGGCCCGTGAGCCACAACTACTGAGCCTGAGCGTCTGGAGCCTGTGCTCCGCAACAAGAGAGGCTGCAACAGTGAGAGTCCCGCGCACTGTGATGAAGAGTGGCCCCCGCTCGCCGCAACTACAGAAAGCCCTCGCACAGAAACGAAGACCCAACACGGCCAAAAATAATAAATAAATAAATAAATAAAAATTAAAAAAAAAAAAAAAGTTTTTCAGACTAAGAAGAGATGGAAAAGCATTCCAGGCGGGGAGATCAGCAGATGCAAAATCACAGAGGTGGAACTACCTAAGGATATCTAATAACGGCGAGAATATCTAATATCTAAGAATATCTAAGAACAGCCAAGTTGTTCAGTGTGGCCAGAAGAGAGTTTGAGAAGGATGTGGGAACTGGATTATGATGATGAGATTCTGTAGTACCCCACGGGGGCCTGCCAGGGCCAGTCCTACTTCGCACAAAGACCCTCCGGCTGGGAGATGAGTGGGAGACCATTGCGATCGTCCAGAGGCAAGATGTGAAGCCTGAAGCGAGGCAGGGCGGTGGGGTTGGAGGAGAAGATTGGGGGAGGGGGGGCTGGAGCATCAGGAAGGATAACTCTGAGAAGGCTGCCTTACGGGGGGGAAAGGCATTCGTTTTCTATGGCTCCAATACCACATCACCATAAAATTAGCAACTTAAAAATACACACATTTATGATCTCACAGTTTCAGTGGGTCAGGAGTCCGGACATAGCTTCACTGGGTCCTCTGCTCGGGTCTCACAAGGCTGCAGGCACGGCATCAACTAGACCTGGGTTGTCATCTGGTGGTTTGACTGAGGAGGGATCCACTTTCTCGCTTGTGTGGTTGCTGGCAGAATTCAGCTCCTTGTGGCTGTAAAACTGAGAGCTTTAGGTTTGAGGAGGCTGCCCTCAGTTTCTGGAAATGCCCATGGTCCTTGCCATGTAAGGATCCCCAACATGGCCACCTGCTGCCTCACAACCAACGGGGTGAGAGAAATTCCAGCAAGACTGATGCTACCATCCTAGGTCACAGAACCATGGAAGCACACACTTCCCATCACCTCGTCTGTCGTCTAGGGTCAGAAGCAAGCCACAACCCACCCACACTGCAGGGGCTGGGACCGGGGACCAAGGGGCCCCGTTAGAGCCTGTCCACCAAGGGAAGACCACAGGATTCACTAATAGCGTGGGGCAGGGAAGGGAGTTCCGGTTCAGATCCTGAGATCACCAAACAGGAGAACCGTTCTTGTTCTCAGCGGTGAGATGGAGCCTAGAGAGGCACGTGGGCATGGAGGACCCACAGGCAGCCGATGGGAGAAGGAGGCTGGGGAGACGCACGTGTGGCTACAGCCGTTGTGGGCAAGAGCAGCTCTCTCCCGACCCCCAGGTACTTCCCAGCCACAAATATGGTACAAATTGTTTCCTGCCAGGAACCAGGAGGGAAAGTAATCAATACGGCTGCTGAAAAAGACTGCATATCGCATGATTCCACTGGTGGGAAATGACCAGAAAAGGCAAATCTATGGAGACAGAAGGTAGGTGAGTGTTTGCCTGGGCTGGGGCGGGTGGGGAGGGATGGCAAAGGGGCATGAGAGATCTTTGGGGTGGACGGGACAGAAAAGTCCTAAATTTGATTGCAGTGGTGGTTACACAACTCTATACATTTTACTAAAAATCATTGACGTGTAGGCTGAAAATGTGTGCGTTTTATGGTGTGTAATTTGTACCTCAATACAGCTGTTTAAAAAACACAGCTGCTAGAAAACACTGCGTGCAGTCGGGGTAGGTGACACACGGCGGCTGTCCAAACAGGTGGGTGACACTCTGTTCACAGTGACACAGGCCCACGATCCTCCCAGGAGACTCTGAGAGAATGGGGCTGATGCAGCCATGTTGGGGGGAAGCCTCTGGGACCCCCATTTTCAGGAAGAGACACACTGGATGAAGTGCCCTGCAGAGCAGCTGTGTCCCCCGCTCTCACTCAACAATCAGCACCTGAGAACCAGCACAGGCGCCAGCACAGTCCCTGCCCCCGGGAGCCACACGCACACAGCGTCGCTTACGAGGACACGGCCGCCCCAGTGGAGACGTATCCACAGGCCTCGAGGACCTGCAGGAGCATCAGCCCTGGCCTGGACCACCCCACCCGAAGGGCAAGTCTGTCCTGTTCTGGGCGCTGTCGGAGCTCACGAACATCCGGCGTTAAAATCGTGCTGACTTGGGCTTCCCTGGTGGCGCAGTGGTTGGGAATCTGCCTGCCAATGCAGGGGACACGGGTTCGAGCCCTGGTCTGGGAAGATCCGACATGCCGCGGAGCAACTAAGCCCGTGCGCCACAACTACTGAGCCTGCGCGTCTGGAGCCTGTGCTCCGCAACAGGAGAGGCCGCGATAGCGAGAGGCCCGCGCACCGCGATGAAGAGTGGCCCCCGCTCGCCGCAACTAGAGAAAGCCCTCGCACGGAAACGAAGACCCAACACAGCCAAAAATAAAAATAAATAAATAAATTTTTAAAAAAAAATCCTGCTGACTTAATGCCAAACAAATGAGGAGCCCAGCTTGTCCCCAGATTAAAGGCCCAGGAGGTGAGGCCACATGTCCCCCCTCCCTGCTGTCCCCTCACGGCTTCTCGCCCTGTAAGGAGCCTTTGCCCTCCATGGACCCGCATCCCATCTCCGTGATCAAGTTGCCCAGGAGCACCAGGTCACCGGGGCCTCGAAATCAGAAACTTGACTTTCCTCCCAATACAAGGAAAGGGTTGTGACCAGAGGGAAGCTGCTGAAGGGACTTAGCCAGCATACATCATGGGTGACTTGTGATAATAATAATATCTAACGCTCACGCAGCCAGCCTTAATAAAGGCCAGCACCATTCAAAGTGTTTTGCGTGTATTTGCAGCGTATATTACTGCGTGTGCTACTCCTCACAAGCAGGATGGGAACCACTATCCCCCATTTTACAGATGAGAAAATCCAGGCTCCGAGCCCAGCCCCTCCTGACACGGGCCCACAGAGCAACCTGCAGCCTATGCCTCCCCGGGGCCCTGGGCATCCGTGTCCGGGGCCCATCTCTGCAGCATGCACGCGTGGGAAACTCCCCCACCGTTGCTGGGTAACACCTTCGGGTCCTACCGAGATGCCAGGTTAAGTCTCTGCAATCCGAACAGAAAGCTTGTCAACCTGCGACCTGATAAACATTTCTCATGCGCTCAACTCACCCGTTCCTAAGCTTAGAAACAAGTCAAAGCCAGTCGCAAAGCAAACTAAAGGCGGTTTTACAGGCACCCACACTCCCACTAAGCGTTTTAAGCGTGGCCCGGCCTTACGAATACCAGTTGCAGAGGATGGCAACTTGGGACTGACGGAGGCGGATAGAATTACACACTCTCCGACCCGGAAGGAGCCTGGCCCAGCTCATCCGAGACCCTAATTATCGAGATGAGACGGCTGCAGCCCCCGGAAGCGGCGTGACCTGCCCAAGGCGAGCCTGGGAGCCGCCGAAGGCGCAGAGGGTCCCGTGCCCGCGTCCACCCGCCGCTCTATGTCTGATTAACCCGCAGCTGAAGGCGGACCTGTTTCTCAGACATCTGACAAAAGTCGTTTCCACCTATGGGTTTCTGTTTAGTCCTCACACATGACCTGTGCGTTTTCTCTCCTGGAATTTGATATCTTGGGAAACCTGCCAGGGACTATTCACCAGGGAGAGTGAGTATGTAAAACGGGGAAAAGAAAATCAGAGAGGGAATGTGCCAGCACTGACTGCAGGCTGTGCGAATGTCACCCCGCACTGGGGACAGGCCTCACGACGTCCCTCGGTGTCCGCGCACGGCCCAGGGCGGCACTCCACAGTATCTGCACAGCCCAGCCGGCCCGGGAGGCAGCGGGGCCCTGAGCGTGCATCGCACTGGCTTCACTGGGGGGTTCCTGTACAGCCCCACCGATGCCATTTCTGGCCCTGCCGACGCCTCTGCGAGCATGGCCACGCCACCCGCTGGTGGAACCCTGGGCCGTTCCTCATGTTGTTTCAGAAACAAACTTGCTAAATTCATCAGTCAGTAAACCTATGTCCAGAGTGGTATTAACAGCAACTATCATTGTCAAGATTCTTTCATTTTTTTTTTTCTGAAGGATGGCTTAATCTATAACATCATAATGGATCAGGATGAGGTCACTTACCGTTTCTGAAAACGACAGGACACACGTAAAATAACAGTAAGATGTGAGACCTAAAGGTTGCAGCATGCCTTTCTTCCTTTCTCACTTATTCCCTCACTTGTTCCACACACCCTCTTGGGGACCTCATAAGGGCTGGACCCCAAGAGGTGGTACCTGGTGGAGATGCAGCTTCCTGGGCTGGTCCCCAGGGATTCGGATTCAGGACTCGGCGTTTGTCACTCAGCAGGCCTGGTGATCCACAGACCCTCCCAGGAGAAACCCTGGACGCTGCCAGGAAGACAGAACGGGCTCGGGCAAGGCCCTCTCTGAGGGCAGCGCCGGGCGGAGGCTCCAGCAGGAGGTCGCAAGGGACCCAGCTGGAGGAAAGGGGAGATTCTGCTGAGCAGAAGATGGTGGGGGCTCGCAAGACAAAGGGGAGCCCCCTGCAGAGAGGAGGGGAGGAACCGGCCCAGAGTGAGGTGGGAAGACGCCCCAGCATCTGAATCCACAGAGGCCAACGTGGGCCCCTAAGGCCAGACCAGGAGGAAGAGCTGCCCTCCGCCGGGGCTGGCAGGCAGCGAGACCGGGCTGCCCGCGGAGCCCAGGGAGTCAGCCGAGCGTCCTGGTTTGGCGTCTGCTGGCCTGAAGGGAAGGATGGCCAGGGAGGTCCTGCACGGCTCAGAGGGAGAACAAGGTGGCACTGCTGACAGGGGCCTGTCCGCGTGCTGACCTGCCCACACTTTCATTTTCCTCTCAGGCCCTCTGTGTCTTGCTTTCTTTTTTTTTTTTAATAAGGTATGTGAGGTACATCCTTAACTTTTTTTTTTTTTATTTTATTTATTTATTTATTTATGGCTGCGTTGGGTCTTCGTTTCTGCGCGAGGGCTTCCTCTAGTTGCGGCGAGCGGCGGCCACTCTTCACCGCGGCGCGCGGGCCTCCCACTATCGCGGCCTCTCTTGTTGCGGAGCACGGGCTCCAGACGCGCAGGCTCAGTAGTTGTGGCTCACGGGCCCAGTCGCTCCGCGGCATGTGGGATCCTCCCAGACCAGGGCTCGAACTTGTGTCCCCTGCATCGGCAGGCAGATTCTCAACCACTGCGCCACCAGGGAAGCCCCTGTCTTGCTTTCTTGCGTAAACATTCCCATCAGAAAATAGAAGCATCACCTTCACTATGGAGTTTATTTAACGCGGTCCAGCCCAAACTGAACACCCAAGGAGACTGTTCATTGAGCCTTAGCTCAGATTCAGAGCGTGGGCAAGATCACCGACCCGCTCCTCCCCGACTTCCCTGAATTAACTTATTCCACATACAATCTTCTCCCAGTCTAGAGGGAATCCAGTTTCATGGAGGTCCTCTTAGCAGAGGATTTATCAAACCAGAGTATATGCATATGGTACGATCCATTGTCTAAGCTGTTGGTTTGAGTCGGAATGTCAAGAAATGATTTAGTATAAAATCCGCCACAAAAGCATTTATTAAAAAACCTTTTGCTGCTCTTCATTCACAAACATTTACTACCCTGCAAACAAATGTCAGCGGTTCAGCCTAATATACTTCTTCATTTATTTACTGTTCATTCCTGCTGGATAAAAGCCCAAAAATGACGTCCTCCAGCAGACTGCAGTACATCGCAGGCTAGAGAGTACGTCTCACCACCCTGATGTCAACTAATCAGTCTTATTGGGGTGCTGTTTGAGATGAAAGTCGTGCCTTCTTTGGGGTGTGGTGTCCTCTTCACACAGAGGTTTTATTTAAAGATGGAAGTTTATCAATGTATTACCAGGACTTTCCAGAGGAAGTAAAAAAATTAAACGCAGACTTGGCAGCTAAGTCAACGGAAGGATGCCGGGTGTGCTTTCCTGCAAATATAGAACGTGTAAAAAAATGAACCCACTTGTTGCCTGCCTCGGTTCACAGGCTCTGGATGGTCCTCCCATGATCTCATTTTGTGTTAACCAAATTCTCTAAGGAAAGCGAGTTCCCATGGAACCACAGAATCCTGCAGTCAGGAATGAATCCCTCCCTTGAAGACCAGAAAGCAGGGATCTTGCCAGAGGACTGAGTAGCCTGTCGAGGTCACACAGCTGGTTGGTGACAGCAGTGGCGCTAGAACCTTGGATTCATGGTTTTAGATTAAACGTGTGTCACTTGGCCCTGCTGCAGGGGAGGGAGAGGGGATTCCAACAGCAGAGAGAGCAGCCAAAATAAGCAAACAAATATAGGCCATTGAAACTCAGGGGGAGCTTGGATTTCAGAGCCTCAATTGCAAGCATCGAAAACCACATTTCACCTCCAAGTAACCCTCATCTGCTTTCTATCTTCCAAATCTGCGCCCGTCACGTCATCCTTACAAAGGGTTATCGATGCCTTTATTACAGGACCCGTGTATTCTTAATTGGCAAGGCAAACATCCAGCTGTTAAAAACACTCCAAAGAAGAATGGGTTCCTAGCAAGGAAGGCCAGGAGAGCTGTCCAGATGCCTTGGTCACGGGGGTGCTGGCTTCAGTGTAAATGCACCCCAAGGGCCAGCTTCGAAATCCAATGATAAACATGCACACTTGTGCTCCCTGCATTTGGGGTGCCTCCTGCTCCTCGCTTGATCGGACTGAACCAGCCCTCACTCCCCGCTGGTCCCTCGCCAGCAGGGAGATGCTCACGCCAGGGTCTGGCCTGCTCCCACTTGTAAATGCTCTGCAGATAAAGCAGGGGAATGGAGGAACTTCAAGAGCCAGCGGGGTCCAAGCCATGTCCCTGGCCCCAAGGAGCTTCCTTGTCACCTCCTGGGAAGAGCTGGGCTGGGGGCTGGGAGCTGGGCTCGAGGCAGCAAACATGTGCCTGCCTCTTGGTGGGCGCAATCCCAGAACCCCCTTCTCCCTGCGCTAACCCTGGGTTTCTACTTAATTCCCTTCTCCTAAATTCCTATTTTCCTCTCTCTCTCCTCCCCCGCCTGTGTGACGAAGACAATGCTGACGGTAATACCAATAAGAGTAGCCATCACATTAGAAGGGCCACAGTAGTAAAAGCTAGCGTTCACTGGGCAGCTCTGGGCAGTTTGCTGTATTAATTTATTCAATCTCCCCCCCACCCACGGACCCAAGGAAGCAGATACGCTTGTTAAAATGTGCGTGTTTTTCCTTTCCAGCACTTCCCCAAAGCAAATGCTTCTGCAAACCTGTTGGCTCTGTGCCGCGTGCCTCTACCACGAGACCCACAAGCTCAGAGAGGCAAGGCTCCGTCCACCATGTTCACTGTTGTATCCCAGTGCCCAGGACAGTCAAAAAATACAACTGAAGGAGCAAATGAAGTCCCATTTTACAAATGGAAAACTGAGGCTCTGAGAGGTTGTGGCTCCCAGGTCAACCCAGGCAGGAGATGGGAGTCAGGACCGAACCGCAGCAAGGTCAGGAGCAGTGACCTTCATCTTTTTCTGCTCCTCTGCAGGACCAAGGGGTCCCCAGGCTGTGTCTTTGGCCTCTCAAATGCCACACTCGAGGGGCAAGCCCCTGACTCTCCTTGATGTCAATGCAGGTAATTTCAAGAGTCTCCAGCTCTGATCATGGATTTGGTCCCTGCCTCTCCCCGTTTATTCTGGATAGAAAGATGCCTGGGATTCAGTGCCACCCTGGCCCTACCCCTCTCAAGCTGCTCCTGGCCCGTTTCTGAAGGGCCTGGGTGCCCCGGCACCCTTTGGAGTTGCCCGACTCACATGAGTTATTTCTAGCGTGAAATACATTTGTAGCACTTAAAGAGAGCCAGCTCAATTATTTCACTCTACCTAGATTTAGTTCAAATATAAGAGTTCCAGTGTACATCTGAGACTTCTGGGAAATTGATTTTTCTGCTTAAGATCATTTCATAGGGTTTAGCATTTAAACCAAATCGGGTGCAAACTGATCTCCTAGTAGATACTGAGCTTGTTTTCTTTTTCTAAAGACCAGCCGAAGCGAGGGCCTTGCTCCCTGCCCCGACGCTGACGCTTGCCATACGTATTTTATGATTTTAACAGACCACGGCAGCCCACCAAAAGTCATCTTTAAGGCAGCCAACTCCATCTTGTCTCATCGCTGGGCCATCGGAGCCGCTGTACCAAGGGAGGATCTGAGAGCCAGGAACAGCGTTTAGCACTCAGCTGACCTCCCATCCACCTTTCCAGGACGCCTGCTGGAGCCAAGAGGGTTGGGGTTTTTTTTTTTTTCTATTTCTCAGCTATTTTCAAGTGATTTCTTTAATTTCCTCCTGAGAGTAAAGTACTGATTGGCCAGGGATTTTCAACTGAAACCTCTCACCAGAAAATACCACTGACAGCTCCAGTGATGGAAAAACATCCTTGAAGCTTATCTTGAAGTCTACAATTAAATTAGCCAGTGGTAGTCAAGATGCTCTAATATTTAACGTAAACTCTTTTCAAGTTCTTCGGAGGAGAAAGCAACTGTGTGATCATGTGAGGACAAAAGGTCTCAAATAACCTTCCAAAAGATGACAGCTTATAATGGAAACGATGAGATTTAAAATTAAGAGAATCTGCAAGTCTGTTAAAAAAAAAGAAAGGAAAAAAGCAAGAACACACAACACTGTAAATCAACTACATTTTAATTAAAAAAAAAAAAAAACAAGAACAAATGGCAGGGGGCTTGGAGGGGTCAACACCCAGTCACCGAGTCCCCGTCCCATTTTACTGCAAATGGTCCCCGGGTGAGTTTAAATAGGGGGAAAAAGTATATATGTTAAGGTCAGGCTAAAAAGTTATAATTATTCCAATAAAAGAGGAAACGTGAGACGGGGGTGAATGCTTGGGAAATGGATTTAAAGACAGAATTCAAGCAGAATCAGTCCCACGGTTACGGACGGGACAAGCTGGGGCTGGGGCTGTTCCAGCCAGAGGTGTCTCAGTGTGTGAACGAGGCTGGTGCTGACACCCACTCCCGGTGGGAAGTGAAGCTCAGCGAGGACAGGCATGGGATCTGGCACACAGGGGCTTAAGCCCTCCCACTCATAAGCACCCAGTACACGATACTTACTATTATTTACTGTCGGTAGCATGTGTGAAGTGTGCAGTACCATGACTGGTGTATTTAAAAGAAAAAAAAGCCACAAAGACAATTCCCTGTCCCCCTGCCCCTCCCCCATCTCCTCTCATAGGTCAGATGGAATCTAAACCCCTGAACTTTCCTATAAAGTCCTCCAATGACCCAGGGACCAGTGAAAGCCTTCCCCTCGTGGGTGGCTGTATAGGTGGGCTCTATACAGAACAAAGCAGGGCCGGGGGACCCTGAAGTCTCGACAGCATCCTTCCTCTGACCCAGGCCATGGGGTCGTGCTCAGAGACCTGCCCTTTAGGGCAATGGTGTCCAACAGAGCTTTCTGTGATGACAAAAATATTCTTCATCTGTGCCACCAGAGCTGGTGGCCACCGGCCACATGTGACTATTGAGTGAGCGCTTAAAATGTGGTGACTGCAACTGAGGATCTGAATATTTACATTTCATTTTAATTAACTTGTTTCATTGATCGATAACTAATCAGCTAATTGATTATGTTTAAACAGCTACCTGTGGCTGATGGACGCTGTATTGGGACAGGCCTGGACTGCTCCTTGTCAGGCAGGCGGGCGGGTCTGGAGCCCAGGGCTGTTCTGAGATGCATCGCAGGCACCGGGCACGCGGCTGCTCCCCCCTCCCCCTCTCTGGCTCTCCTCCCCCAGCCTGAGCACCCGCACGCAGAGCTCTGCAGACCCCAGGTTTCCAGCCCCTCCTGCCAGGGGACACAGAGGCAGTCGAGCTTGCACAGCACTGATGCTGCCAATTAAAGGGCCTGGCTGGCTCACACAGGCAACCGGGGGAGACCTGAGCATGGCTCCCACACTCCCCAAGGCTGGTGGACAAAGCCAGGGTCAGCCCCGCTGCGGGCCTGCCCACATTTCACTCCCTGTGGTCCTGATGTGCTCTCAGAGACGACGTGCTCTGCTGTTCCTTGAGGACTCACAACACACACCTGCACACACACATACACACAGGCCCACATGTGCACACACACACGCACACACGCATAAACCTGCACCAACATATATGTGGGCAGGCAGGCACACACAGGCCCACACGTGCACACACACGCACACACGCATAAACCTGCACCAACATACATGTGGGCAGGCAGGCACACACAGGCCCACATGTGCACACACACACACATTCACACAAGCACACACGCTCACACGCACTGATCCTGGGAGAAGGCGCCCCTACAGCAGAGGCAAAGTGAGACCAGTACGTCTCCTATCTAAGCCTCAACTTCCTCATCTGAATAACAGGGATAAACTAGTTTTTTAAAATAATAATAGCATTTACTTGCCGGGTTGTTGTGAGCCTTAAATAAGATCACAGGGCATGAAATGCACAGTGGTGATGGTGGTGGGTGGTGGTGGTGGTGGAGGTGATGTTGGTGGTGATAGTGGTGATCGTGGTGGTGATGGTGATGGTGGAGATGGTGGTGGTGGTGATGATGGTGGTGATGGTGGTGGTGGTGGTGGTGGTGATGGTGGTGATGCTGGTGGTGATGGTGATAGTGATGGTGGTGGTGGTGATGGTGGTGGTGGTGGTGGTGGTGATGGTGGTGCTGATGGTGGTGATTGTGGTGGTTTGATGGTGATGGTGGTGGTGGTGGTGGTGATGGTGGTGATGGTGGTGGTGATGGTGATAGTGGTGGTGATGGTGGTGATGGTGGTGGTGATGGTGGTGATGGTGGTGGTGGTGGTGGTGGAGGTGATGTTGGTGGTTGTGATGGTGGTGATGATGGTTGTGATGGTGGTGGTGATGGTGGTGATCGTGGTGGTGATGGTGATGGTAGGGATAGTGATGGTGGTGGTGGTGATGGTGGTAGAAGTGGTGGTGGTGATTGTGGTGGTGGTAGAGGTGGTCATGGTGGTCATGGTGGTAGAGGTGGTGGTGGTGATGGTGATGGTGGTGATGGTGATGATGGTGGTGATTGTGGTGGTGATGGTGGTGGTGGTGATGATTGTCATGGTGACGGTGAATGTGTTGATGAATGTGGTAGTCGTAATGAAAAAGAGCAAAGGTGACTCCTGGCTGAGCCCCTTTCAGAAGCCACCCTGTGGTTCTTTCAGCTTGGCTGTGGACCTGTTTGCCTTCTGTACGTTTCCAGCACCTGAACCCACAGGGTCTAACTTAGGGGCGGCGGTTCAGGAAACAGTATGAGTCCAAAATTCTGAGACTGGTTGCATGGATGGGGGTCAAAGGTCAAATAAAGTGAAATTTCAAAGGGCAGCACATCTAGTGCAATTTAGGGTTGAGGACGGGGTACAGAACACGGGAGGGGTTAGAAATTCCCCGGGGGATGGAATCACCTCCTCTCATTGGCACTTGGCCAGAGTCCCAGGCTGGAACTGAGAAGTTCTTACCCCCCAGACCCTGAGGCCTAATGTTTAGGGACGGTCCTGCCCCCGGCCTGTGGCTGAGGCCCAGCGTCCGGGGTGACACGGCAGCTCCGAGCTGCCCAGCGCCGCTCCTCCCCGGAGACCACTCCGAGGCTGCAGGAGGACCGCGCCTCCCCTGAAGCACCTCACCGCGCAGGTGCACTCTGCAGACACTCTTCCCCTCCCACCTCACCTGGCTGTCATCTCCGGGGCCTTCTGTCCATCCCTCAGGCAGCTTCTCTGGTCTCCACACCTGAGCTGGACGCTCTTCCTGTGTTTGCTCCCTATCAAGGGGGCTGGAAAGGGGCTGGGGATCATTTCACTCACCAAATTCCTCTCGGGGACAACACTATACACACAGAGGCTCACCTCGGAGATATTGCGGGTTTGGTTCCAGACCATTGCGATAAAGCAAGCATTGCAACACAGAGAGTCACACAAAATTTTTTTGGTTTCCCAGTGCATATAAAAGTTCTGTTTGGGCTTCCCTGGTGGCGCAGTGGTTGAGAATCTGCCTGCCAATGCAGGGGACACGGGTTCGAGCGCTGGTCTGGGAAGATCCCACGTGCCGCAGAGCAACTAGGCCCGTGAGCCACAATTGCTGAGCCTGCGCGTCTGGAGCCTGTGCTCCGCAACAAGAGAGGCCGCGATAGTGAGAGGCCCGCGCACCGTGATGAAGAGTGGCCCCCGCTCGCCGCAGCTAGAGAAAGCCCTCGCACAGAAACGAAGACCCAACACAGCCATAAATAAATAAATAAAATGAAAAAAAAAAAAAATTCTGTTTATCCTGGTACTGTCCTCTGTTAAGTGTGCAATAGCATTATGTCTAAAAAACAATGTACACACCTTAATTTAAAAATCCTTTATTGCTAAAAAAATGCTAAACATCCTCTAAGCCTTCAGCGAGTCAAAATCTTTTTGCTGGTGGAGGGTTTGACATATTGTAAGAATTATGAAAATGTGACCCCGACGTGAAGTGAGCAAATGCTATTGGAAAAAATGGCACCAATAGGTGTGCTCAACACAGGGTTGCCACAAACCTTCAATTTGCCAAAATCTCAATATCTGTGAAGCGCAATAAAGTGAAACACAGTAAAACGAGGCGCGCCTGTGCAGAAGAAATATGCTGGCGAGTGTCTTGGGGCGGAGCTGTGAGACCCCAAGAGAGCAAGCTTACCTAATGAAGGGATGCAAAGCCGTGCGTGAGGACGGGGTCCAGGCGCTGGAGGACCCTTCCTTACGCTGAACGCTGGGTGGCGTCTGCAAGCTGTGGGGACAGGAATCAGGTGGAGGACCCTTCCTTACGCTGAATGCTGGGTGGCGTCTGCAAGCTGTGGGGACAGGAATCAGGGCCGAGCTGATTAAGGATGGCGGAATCCTAATTCCCAAGAGAAATCCCAAAGAGGAGCAGCTACACGGAGGAGGGTCCAGAAAAGAGCCCCGTGGATAGTGTGGCAGGAAGGGCCTTGGGGCCTGTGAAGTTGTTCCCCGAGTGAGCAAGGCAAACCCCCAAAGAAACCTTCAGTAGCCTGCGCATGGTTTCACTCGGGATTGTGTGGGGACAGATCCTTCTGGAGACCCTGCAGCAGCGGTAAATGCCACAATTGGGTTTTGCTGCAAGGAAAAATCAGGGACAATCCTAGGCCACCGAAGCCACACGGTGAAGGAACAGCCAGCACCTGAGTCCCAATTCTAACATCTATTTACTCAGCTTTCTGTCTCGTGTGGGTTGAACTGTGTCACCCAAAAAGATGTTCAAGTCACCTGGGACCTGTGAATGTGACCTCTATTGGAAATAAAGTCTTTGCAGGTGTCATGAGATTAAGATGAGGTCATACAGAAGTAGGCTGGGCCCTGATCCAATGACTGATTTCCTCATAAGAAGAAGAGAATTCGGACACAGAGACACATGCAGGGAGAGTACCATGTAAAGACGGAGGCGGAGATTGGAGCGATGCAGCTGCAAGCCAAGGAATGCCAGCAACACCAGACACTGAGAGAGAGACGTAGAACAGGTCATCTGAGTTTCTGCCGATCTGTGATGGCAGCCACGGGGAGCTGCCCCACCAGGCTGTCTGGCACTGACCTGGCGCATAGTAGGTGCTCAGTACAGGTCTGTGGAATGGATAAGTATGAGCGTGCGATTTTGTAGAAAAACTTGGGGTTAAGAGATGCTTCCGAAGGGCTGGCAGCACGCAGTCTGTTCCTTAACTCCCAGGCCTGGACAGAGTCCTCAGGAGGACCCTCCCCGCTTCCCCTCTGCTGCTACTTCCCTTTCACCTCTCCTCTGCCTCACCCTCCCATCCCACCCCCCCACACCCCGTCTAATCACAGTCTTTGTCAGCAGCTGCGCAGAGAGGTTGGTCCAAATCACTTTCATTCCTTAGTTTAGATCCAGAATTCATTTAACCATCTGACTTTTTAGAGTTTTCCCGCTAGCTGAAACCATATAAATTAAACCTCTACATGGAATCATGCTAACAGATGACCTTATATAATCCCCTCCCTTTGAGTGAGAGAATAGATGGTAAAAGTTCTCACCACAAGAAAAAAAAGCTTGTAACTCTGGGCAGTGAAGTATGGTAGCTAGACTTACTGTGGTGATCGATTTGCAATATATACGGAATCCTGTCATTATCTCAAATTTATACCATATTAAATGTCAATTACAATATATCTCAATAAAACTGGGAGAGGGGTTAATAGAGAGCCTAATATTATGTAAGCAGATACAAATGGGTAAAAAAGGCATTCTTACAATGAACGCCTACCAGAGCAGCAAGGGAGTTAGAGCAGCTGGAAAGATCTACGTTACACTCCAAAGCAGAGAGGCCAAGCTACAGCCTGTGGACCACATCTGGGCACTGTCTGCTTTTGTACAGCCCACAAACTAAGAATGGTTATTATATTTGTAAACGGTTGGAAAAAAATCAAAAGAAGAATAATATTTCATGACACATGAAAATGATCTGAAATTCAAATTTCAGTGCCCATAAATAAAGTTTTATTGGAACACAGCCACGCTTGTTGACTTACATAGTCTACAGCTGCTTTAGAGCCACAACGGCAGAAACAGGATGGCCTGCAGGCCTAAAACACAAATCCTCTGGCCCTTTACTGAAAAGGTTTGCCGATCCCTGCTCTAGACACGTTAAAGAATTCTGCAGAGTACCACTGTGGTCCCAGCCACACTCACCACCCACTGATGAGGACAAGGAAAGCACAGCACACTTTTTCAGGAGAGTTCCAACATTTTTTTGTATCACATACTGTGAAGATGGTTAAATAATTTGCACACACACACAATAACTCTTCTATAGAAGAGAAAATAAAAACTGTTTTATGTCTTCCAAAATATAAATAATAATTAGAAATTATTTTAGAAAAAAACACAGCACCCAACATTTGGTGCCCTATAAATAGTTATCTCTGTGACAGAGAGATTTCACTCTCCATTCAGAGAATTTGGGGGTTTGTTTGTTTTCTTGATATCATGTGATGACAGCCCCAAAATCACTGTGGGCAAAAGACCCAGGAGGCCATGTGGGAAAAGACAACGGCCAGTGGGGTGAAGGGACCCCTTCACCTTCACATCTGGCACAACATGGACTCCTGCAAAAGAAGCATTAGGCAGGAAACAAGCATTTTGAAAAAAGAAGATGATGCCATTTGCAGCAACATGGATGGACCTAGAGATTGTCATACTGAGTGAAGTACGTCAGACAGAAAAAGACAAATATCATATGATATCACTTATATGTGGATTCTAAGAAAATGGTACACATGGACTTATTTACAAAACAGAAATAGAGTCACAGATGTAGAAAACAAGCTTATGGTTACCAAGGGGGAAAGGGGGGGACGGATAAATTGGGAGATTGGGATTGACATGTACACACTACTATATATAAAATAGATAACCAACAAGGACCTACTGTATAGCACAGGGAACTCTACCCAATACTCTGTAATGACCTATATGGGAAAGAGTCTAAAAGAGAGTGGATAGATGTATATGTATAACTGATTCACTTTGCTGTACAGCAGAAACTAACACAACATTGTAAATCAACTAGACTCCAATAAAAATTAATTAATTTGCCATGAAAAAAGAAGCTAAAAAACTTTTTAAAAGAAAAGAAAAAGAAAAGATGAGACTGACCAAAGAGCAGTCTTAGGATGGCCCAGTCAGTGTTTCTTTGAAATCTTTGTGTTCTGAGCACTGTAATTTGACCATTAACATGGGAATGTCAAAATAGAAAAACCCGGAGTCAAATCAGGCAGAAAGTAGATCAGGTATAATTTTCTTCTGGAATCTGAACAAAAGACATTGTCTAACCAAGCCAAATAAGGGGTAAAAGAGTTCTATAGATAGATAGAGAAATGCACACATAAATGTGCTTCATGCAAAATTTCAAATGGTTTACTGACAGCTCTGAGAACCTGTCTGGGGAGAATTTTGTGGAAAGGCGGTCAGAATGAAATCAATTAGAAAAGCAAGAAGGATGTATGTTCTGTCATTTTTAGTGGGAAAATGGCTGCTTGATTTTCCTTGGCGTGCTCCCTCATAACCACTTTGAAGACCTCTCAACTGAGAAGGGAAATCCGCAGCCTGAAGGTTCCCACATGTTCCTCCCATCAGCTACAAGTTCATCTTTCATCCATCTAAGTGGAGCGCTTCGAGCTTGCGCATAGAGGGCGGAAAGGCTGGCAGCCCCGCCTCCACCGCAGCTCTCAGGGTATCTTCGAGCAAATCACATCATCCCCTCCCTCCCTTGTGCCTCTGTGTTCTCATCTATGCAATGGGAACGAAGCCCAGCCTTGCCTTCTCCATCTCCGGCTGTCAAGAGTGTCTATTGAGGGACTTCCCTGGTGGCGCAGTGGTTGGGAATCCGCCTGCCAATGCAGGGGACACGGGTTCGAGCCCTGGTCCCGGAAGATCCCACATGCCACGGAGCAACTAAGCCCGTGCCCCACAACTACTGAGCCCACGTGCCACAACTACTGAAGCCCACGCGCCTAGAGCCCGTGCTCTGCAACAAAGAGAAGCCACCGCAATGAGAAGCCCGCGCACCACAACGAAGAGTAGCCCCCGCTCACCGCAACTAGAGGAAGCCCGCGCACAGCAACGAAGACCCAACGCAGACAAAAATAAATAAATTAATTTATATACAAAAAAAAAAAGAGTATTGAGACTGAAGAAGTGAAGATTGCTCCACAAAGAGAATATTCTCATATCTCTCTCTTGAGTTGTAACAAAAGAAAGACCAGAGCAGGTTGGAAAGCACTTCTGAGTGTTTATACGCAACAGCTTCTAGTCTTTTGCCTCAGTCTGGATGGAAAGTGCATTCAGCCAAGCAAGAGGGCCGACTGCTAAGCATATAGATAAAGTGCATCTTCTAGCCACTCTCTACCCTCCAGGAAAGTGTGAAGGGCCTAGAGTCTGTCAGATTCTGGTTTTCAGTTGCCTCCAACCATAAAATGCTCACAAAACAACAAGAAAACTACATTGACACAATCCCCCAGACAGATGAGAACAGGAGAGAGATTTTGATGGGTAGACAAGAGCAGAAAGCTGAATCTTCCTAATGGTGAGGATTTATATCAGCCCAGAGTATCTTAAACATCTCAGCTCTAGAAAATGCCAGATAAAAAGGCAGGCCAAGGCCTCGGATTTGTGAGGGTATCAGAGGGCTCGGCCAGGCCGAGTTCAGCTGAAAAGAGCAACACGGATGTCTCATTGGCAAGTGCCATTGTGTGCTTGCATGAGCTAATGTCCTATGAATAGAGATGTTTCAAATGTATTAAACATTGGTCCCTTTTTTTTAGAAATTACACTGACAGAGGCTTCCTTAAACATTATTTGAATAAAGCCTCATTACGCACAGTCCAAAGAAGTTCATTAGGAGGAGATCGCTTTGGAAGGGAATCAAGAAGCTGGCTTTTCTTCTCAGCAGTGAATTACGTTAGCTACTTCCTAGTTATTTAAATCTTGAAATAAAAGATGTAAACGCTACAGTGACATCTTAAGATCATTGCAAAGGCAGGTCTTGCCTGCACAAAAATGCCCAGCTGGTCTGCAGATAAAACAGATTGATAATTAGTTGCAAAAGGTAACATTTCATCAAGAATATTTTGAATAATCCAATTTATCTTTGTCAGATATGCAGCACATATTTTTCCGGGGAGCAGCTTTGTTCTTTAACATAATATTATAATTTCAGGCTGCTAATGAAGGCGCCCGCCCGCCGGCCGGGCCTTGATGTGCGGCTTGGCGGGGAGCTCGCCGCGGCCCGGGGACCCAAGCGCTGGGGCGCGCTGCGCCCGGCTGCCGCCACCTGCCCGCCGCCGCGTGGGCTGCGGCCCGCGGGCGATCAAAGGGCCGGCGGGCTGCGGGGAGGGCGCCCCTGGCAGGCGGAGCGCGGGCCGGCGGGCGGGGGCTCCACCGACTCCGGCTTCTAATTAATCGATGGAAGCGCGCGCTCCCTGCCCCCGAAGGCGACGGCGACGACGATGGCAAAGGCGGGCTGGCGCGCGTTGCAGGCTCCGGGTGGGGTGTTGGGGGGGTAGGGGTGGCTGCTAGGCCGCCGGGCATCCCCAGGGGCGCGCCCGGGGTGCACCCTGCGTGGCCTTAGCGGGAGCGGGACGGGGGCAAGGAGAGCTGAGGGTCCCCGGATGGTCCGCAGGAGCCGCAAACTCATCTTCAAGGGCTTCTACGGACCCCTGGTGCCAGGAGACAATTAAGGCCCACGTGCTGGTCGAGCCTTTCTAGGGGCAATTTATCACTTTACATAAGGCCTGTCGGAAACGCCAGGACGCCCGTGTTTACACGGATGAGTGGGAGCTACTTAGCATAAGTCTGGAGAGCCCAGCGCCGGCCCAGGAGGCAACCTCCTCTTAAGACCAAGAGAGGCCGGAGCGCTCTCAAGAGGCCTTGATTGAGATGCGCTCCAACTGTAATTTCCTCCGCTGACCCCGGGGCGCTGTGGCCACGGCATCCCCAGGTCACCCACATTCCAGGAAACACTGTCAGGGGAGAGGAGGTGGCTGGATGGAGGGAAAGTGTGGGCAGAGCTTGGAAATTAACTCGCCCTTCCCAGAAGGGGCGCAGAGTTTGGCAAAGCAGTGAAAACACCAATGCAGAAAGAATATCGTTCCTTTTTTTCGGCGCAAATAGCCACCCGGCACACGCCCTGAGGGCCAAACGTTTCTTTCATTTAAAGTGTATCATTTCAGCAGCATGTTTGCAAACCGCACACCGCGGTTTATACCCGCGCTGGAGTTGTTTGGTAATATTTGGTATTTTCAAAACCAATTCAATCCTTACACCAAGATTAGAGCTCTGTATCCCTTAATTCAGACATCATGATCAATAAGAGATGGATGCTACTTTCCTCATTGACCACGTTTGGACGGACAGTGCTACCTGTGTCCTAAAATCCTGCAGAACAGACTTGATGACCCCCAAGTGTCCAGGAGGTAGACATTCGTTATGATGCTACCTGATAATAAATAATAGTAAACTTGAGTGGATTCAGCAAATTCAGAATACTTTGAAAAATTGACTTGCTCACAAGACCAAACCACGGGGTTGTTCACTTGGAAGACTGTCCCATAAGGTCTTCTCTTTATTCGTTTTTTTTCCGCTCCTGTAGTTGGGGAATATTTCACATACTTCTCAGTCTTGGGGACCACAGTCAGCACAGTAGGCTGAGTCTATTGATTTAACCTCTCCCAGTACGTAGCGCTCTTAAAATACACTGTGAATGTCATTCAGCCTGGGGAGGGCACGCTCTTGAGAAGGATCCTGACCAATCAAGCTGTCCCTTCTTGCTTTTATTTCTTCCAGGCTGGTTTTGTTGCAAGCCTTCCTAGGTAATTATTTATCTTGTCCAGACTCAAAGGTCAGTCCAATGGCATCTCTTTTCCTGGGTAAATTCTGACTGTTTTGATGTCTCTGAGGTTTCTGACCACCTACTGCTCCCCATGGCTTCACGTTTTCTTCTCTGTTGTCTCTTCTCCAAAAACGCTGGAACAGGAGACAGCCCAGAAGCTCTAGAGGATGGCCAGGAGGCTGGTGTCCCTCAGGCTTCCCTGCCTGTCCCCGGTGGCCCTGCACAGCCAACATTCTGTCCCCTGCCCTGGCAGGGGCTCCTCTGAGTACTACGGAAGAGGACGGGACAGATGCTTGTCTTGGTCACTGTTGGTTCCTAGAGGTGCACTGGTGCTCGCTCCTCCATGGGAGCCTGTTCCTGGCCCAGAGGCATTGGGTGACCTGCCCGGGCTACACGAGCAGCTATCTGTGCCCCTCAGGAGTCACCTGCCTGGAGCTCCTTTCAGGAAGCCCATCAGCAAGATTGGGGAAACCCATGCACTCGATCTCATGGTTGTTCAGGTCTGCCAACCCTTGTCTAGGTGCCAAGGGCTGCTTTAGCAAACCCACGAGAGGGTGGCCCTGGGGCCCAGCCCTCATCTTCAGGACAAAGCAGGGACACTGAGGTGCCCCCTGCCCAAGCCAAGCACCGTGGTACAGCATCCCCACTCCCACGGTCCTGGTTGCCTCTGCTCAGCTCTGTGCCCTGCCAGGTTGGGAGGCCCTGCGTCCCAGGCAGGTCGCCTTGCTGCTGACTCCCCAGTGCCTGCACGGGCTCAGCCAAGAGCAAATGCCCAGGAAATGACGAGTGACCCAAACCAGACCGGGCCCCTCTGGGGCCAGCAGACCCGGGAGACAGCCAGCTCCCCTTCGGGCCACCCCCGCACACACCAGAATGGCACAAACAAGCCTCCTGCTCCGTGAGCTCCTGAGAGGAGAAGCCCACCCCCGCCTGCCCAGGCCACCGGGCAGAAAAGCCAAGCGCCATCAGCAGGTCCCGTCATCAAAGGGCAAAATCCCAAAGCAGGACACGACTGTTCCCAAGGGGTTCTGTCCCCCCAGCCCAGGATGGGAGCCGCCCACAGGCAGAGAGGCTTCTGGGCCCCATGTCTTCCCATGTCTCCTTTCCCCAGACCCCTGTGCTGCTCAGATGCCTGTGGTGACTTCCCAGCCAGAGACTAGCGCTGGTTTTCAAGGCCCCACACGTGGCTACCCCCACAAACCTGTCTTTATTGTCTCCCCCATATAAACCCTCATTTGAGAAAAGCACAGTCTGAGGCTCCCCCGCCCTAAAGGGCCTCCTGTCCTCTCTCGGCCAATCCGTGTCCTGCCTCTTTCTCGAAAGCCAGGCCCAAACCCGTATCTTGCACACACCTGTACATCTCACCATCACGGTGCTGCCCTGGCACCTGGCCCACAGGCCCTCGAACTACCCACCACCGTGGACCTCCTTCACTGGCCTACAAGCTCCTGCTGCAGCAAGTGGACCTTGCATCTCTGTGACCGCTGTATCTGCGCACAGTAGGTAGTCTACAACCATCTAGGGAGGAGTGGTTAGATGGCTGCCTGCCTGCAGTGTAAGCACCAGGCAGCGATGAGCAGAGCTGTGAACAGTGCAGGTCCTGGTTTGGAAGCCTAGCTCACGGACCTTTCACTTCTCTGAATGTGTGCGTGCGTAAAGAGACTCTTTGGCCCATTTTTGTCCCTTTTCTCTTTTTATGTCAATCGTGTCCCTAAACCAAAGATCTCCCCTGTAACCCTTTTCTCAGAGCCCTGATGGCTCCCTGTTTCCTACCTCTTACTTTTCTTCTCCAGTCCTGGGGACATATAAAGTATGGTTACATAAATAGGGCCATGTCCCCAGCATGACACTGGGGCCCTCCCAACCGGGCCAAAGCCATCCTTTGAGCCTTATCTGGAGATCAGCCTCCTAGTCTGACCTTGGCCGTGCTAGATTCAGTCCAGCTCTGCACCTTTCCCTGCCTCTGCCCCATGGCCTCTGCCAGAAATGCCATTTTTCCTCCTTTCTCTGCCTCTTGATGCTGTATACATTCCATAAGCATCACTCTTAGAGCCCCCTGCCCCAAGCTCCCAGCAGGAACTATCTCCGGCTCAACCATTCTCGTCAGTTATATGGCTCTCAGAACCCGCATCATGCCTCACTGCAGTGATGTGTGGGACTTTCTCACTCTCCCCCTAGACTGTCAGCTCCGTGAACACAGAGACTAGGTGCCCTGTTTGCTTAGCACATCCTAAGCCTCAATGAAAAATTTCTGGATAAAGAAAGAAATGCCTCCAACAAATAAGAGCCTTCAAATGGGCACCAGGGATAGGTCTCCAGTATATTAGGTTTGCATCCAAGAATGACTCTCTAAACACTAAGGAAGAAAGAGGAATGACAAACATTTCAATTTATCAAAGAAATAGGAATTCACATGAGTTTGGGCATAAAGGTGAACTAAGGTGAAAATAATTTTTTCTTGGATGTCAAGCAAATTCTTTCGCAGTTCTCCTTGAAAAGCCCAAGCTAAATACACTGAATAATAAAAAGCAGAGCAAACATTAGCAAAGGGTTCAGTGTTGTCTCTTTTAGGCACAAATTTGCTCAAGACGACAGGATGATCACGCCTTCCTGACTGTCATACGAGGCCCCGCAGACCTCTGCTGAGTGAGTGACTGAGTTCCCACAGTGACTCTCTACCGGGCACGGACCTGACTCAGGTGCACCCGGTCCAGGGACACCCACCCTTACCTGGCGGTGACAGGTCCCACCAGGGTCGCTTGCCCCAAGGCATCCACGCCTTCTCCTAGGATCATGGTCACTTTGTGAGCAAGACCCTGAAGTGCTCTGGCATTTACTTCTAGAGTTTTCATCAAGACAACCGAAGAAGCAGGCCCCTCGGAATGGTACAAAGGGCTGCTAAGTGTTGAAGGTTCTGGAAAGGTTCCAGAAAGGTTCAACAATATGGGCTGCTCAGCAGGTCACCCTGGGAATCCCAGACAGATGGTTTCCCATTCCCACTTGTCCCCGGCACGGCCCTTCCTTTGCGTACATCCATACCGCTGCCTTTGCTGTTGAGTGCCCTTCTCCCCAGGGCTCCTTCTAGAAAAATCCCACTCAGTCTTCAAGGCCTAGATCAGATACTAACCCTGCTGGGGAGGCTTCCCAGATGTTTCCAGTCGCCCTTTCCTCTTCTCTCAAAGAAAGTTTCACCAGTGGCTCACCTGTGCACAGGTATGTGTCAGTGAGGTTTCTCCCAGAGGCTGATGTGTGCATAGCTGTCTCATGAGCCAGGCTGTGCTTCATGAAGACAGAGGGACCACATCTCCTTCACCTCAGCATCAGCAGGACCTGGCAGCGTCTCAGCAGGATCAGGGAGGTACTCAACAGATGCTTGGTGAGAAGGAGGGGAGGAAAGGAGGCGGGGAGGGAGGGGTAAGGATTTAAGACTCACTCATGATAGGTTCTCCTTATTCTAAGGTATTTGCAATTCTTGTATGTCTGTTTGTCTCTTGAGTTCATCTTAATTTTCTATTTCTTAATTTTATCAGAAGCAATAGAAAGATGTCATAAAACTCAAGGGGGTTGTTTTTTGTTTATTGAGATGTAATTGACATGTAACGTTATATTAGTTTCAGGTGTACAACATACTGACTGCATATCTGTACATACTGCGAAATGATCACCACAGCAAGTCTAGGTAACATCCGTTACCGCACACAGGTATACATTGTTTTCAGTTATTTTTATTCAGTTATCTTTTCAAAGCAAATGAGTATACAGCGAGTATTTTCTCCAGGAGAAAGCCATGAAAAAGATGAAAATGTTTTAGACTTCTGTGCCCCCATTCTCAACTACCCACAAAAAGGTCAGACCCGAACATCTATGGAAAAGTGAAAAATCAGATCTGGGATTCAGGGGCTAGAGTGCTAGGTCTTCCTTTGTTTAGAGCGGAGCTGGGTCGGGGGTGGGCACTCAGGCAGGTGCACACAGACAGGAAGAGGACAGTCCTGACCCCAAGTGTACAAATCAGAGAGAAGAGACAACATTGTGCTGTGGTGACCCTGGGGGCAGGGACAGTCCAGCACAAAGCCTGGGGCCCCCAAACAGTACACAGCTGGAGGTGACCGGTCCCCTCCAAGGACATCACTGACACACGGTGGCCTGGGACGGGGAATGGACTTCAGGGTTGGGCTGAACCCCGTGAGCCTTGTGCCGTGACCAGACTGTAATCTGTCCCCCTGTCCATAGTGCCTCCCCACGATTCTTTCTGCTGTTGAGAAGCGAGGGATGCCCCTGGGAACTTAGCAGAGAGGACCAGGGGCTGAATATCTCTGCTTCCCAGTCACCCCTTCCCAGAGCCTGCCTACAGCAGGAGACCCCATATTCTCTCTCATGACGCCTTGTATTTTTTCTTTCGGTGTGCCTACACAACTGGTATTTATTTATTTATGCAAGCATCCCTTTGCTTGTTCTATTTTCTATGTCTCAATCGATTGTAAATCCCAAGGGGGTGGAGTGGTGTCTGTCTCATCACCCCTGTCTCCAGGACCTGACACACTGCTCTGCACATAGTAGGTGCTCAGGAAATGTTCACTGAGTGAAGTCATAGGTCTCTCCAGTAACAGGTGTCTGGCTGTGATCCCTCTGGAGATGGGGGGAGGCCCCAGCAAAGCCAGGACAATGTCAGGCTTGGGGCGATGCCTCTGTCTTTCCAAGAAAACATCTTAAATGGAGCAAATTTCATCACTCTCACAATGCAAATGATTTCAGCAGCTCCTCAAAATATAATTTTCAAAACACAAATTAGTATTGCTGTACACAGTGATGTGTACGTGATGTGTACGTGATCTTTCTCACATAGATCACTTGACTCTTCAAGGAATTTCCCAACTGCCAAGGAAGGGGCTGATGTGGGCTGCAAATCCCAGCAGGGCGACCGTGTGCAGAGATTCTCAGCAGTGCAGACCCTCTGCGCTGGAGGGAAATTACCCTGATTGCCCGGAAAAGTTAGGCCACCGAAAATCTCTGCTCATGTACACAAAGGGAATATGCAGAAAATCTCTGCTCATGTACACAAAGGGAATATGCATAAACAGTCTACAGACAGCCCCAAACACCAAAATTAAAGAACTGGTTCTTTCCAACAATTTGGTCTGCAGCTCCGACTATTATCTGGAGATAAATCAATTTGCAGCAGCTGTAGACAGCCATTTCCGAGAGAACCCTGCGCAGCTTAACTAGAGAAACGTGTTAAAAGTTAAAGGACCTTCATCGCATTAAGAACATGAATTTTTCTAACCATAAATTTATTTCACTGAATTCCTGGGCTATAGAGTCACCCTGCACTCTTCCTTGTAAATCAGAGGGGGTGTACCCACTTCCTGATGTTTGCCAATTTGCTATTTTTCCTGTAATTAGGAAAAAAATGCAATTCACTAGAGTTACAAGCCCAGAGGAGATTGCAGGGTTGGGTTGAGTTGTTTAATATCTGCCTGGACCCAATGCTTTGTAAAGAAAGGGGGTAAAAGGGCAAAAAGGAATTATTATCTAAACACAGGGTGATAAGACCTAACATCAGATGTGGTCGTCAGGCCCCTCAGAGTGGCTTTGCTTGTGCCACATAAATGCACGGGGCCATTGATTTATGGCACTTAGTAGAGGAAGGACGAAGGGTTGGGAAAATTAAAGCTAACAGAAATAAAAATTTAAAGTACTGGGGAGATCTGTCTACTTCTAGGTATGTGGAAAGACCCCAGACTAGGACGGCCAGCCGAGATGCATGCCCAGAGCATCAAACCCATCTCTTTCAGAAATGCGGTCTGTTAAACCTTCACATCCTCGTTTTGTAGGAATTATGACACAAACAGAATGGACAATAGGCCCATGGCAGCAGGTTCCTGAATCTCTAATGTCAACTAGAAAAATGATCCCTTTACTCTTACGTTTATCTTTAAAATGAAAATGGTTTTCATACATCAGATTTTCTTTTGTATCTTTCAGGACACATTCTAAATTCTGGTTTGTGGCAAAGACTTGTGTCCGTCTTGGGAAATATACCTTCGCCAAAATCCGCTGTCTACAGAGGGTGTCATTACAAATCACATAAACACAAGCAGGTCATTTCATACTTTGGTTACCCCTACCTACAGATGCTCTTTTATAGGAATTACTTTCATTGTTTTTGAAAAACACATCGGTATCCATAATTAAGACAAATATTAATGAAAAGGTTAAAAACAGTAAGTGCTTATGTGTCCAAAAGAGCCCTTTGGCAGGGTCTGGTACATGGCAGGTACTCAATAAATATTTGAAAAATTAACTTTAAATGAATTGAACCTCAGACTTCTTTAAAAAGCGGTATCATTTTATTCCTACAAATGGAGAACACCTCCATTTCCATTCCTCCCTAAAAAATAAAAACAAAAACAAAAGGGTCCAATAATCCCCCTTAATTTTCATCAGGAGATAGCAAAAAATAAATAAAAGCAAATAACAACAACAGCAAAAAAGAGCCATTTTGTGGAAAATGGAACACAGAAAGCATTTCCCGTGATAAGACGTGTTTTCCTTTCTTCACTTCCCACCCTGGTTTCAGTCACCCAATAATTCTAGAGGTGAGCAAAACGGACCTTGTATCTAATCGTCCTAATGACCCTGGCCTTCATATTTAAAATGTCATTCAGAGAGAGTTTCGGGTTAGCAGCTGCTGACGGAAAAGAGCAATAAATAATACTCCTTCCGTTTGCACACAAGCTCTGCACGCAGAAGCCTCTCGAAATGCATTTCCAGCGGAACACCTTGGGACCCACTATTGGAATGCCACCCCGTTCGGTGCCAGGCACCCCGCATATCAGCTTTTAGGAGGGGAGTGAAGAGCAGCTTGCCCAATTGGAGTTACAAGGGAATTTAGGAAGACAGAATGTAATTACCTGAACTGGAATCCAGCCAAGGCACTGGGGCTGCTACAAAAAAAAAAAAGTCAAGGAAAAAAATAACCTTAATTCTCTTAGCTGATAAAAGCCAAACACAGGCTTCTTTCTGCTATGCTTTGGCAGCATAAGGTGTTTAAATCATCACCAAACAATAAATAAAAATAAAACTTTGCAATTTCTAGCAGGCCCCTCTGACACACACACACACACACACACACACACACACACACACAACTGCTCACTGCAAATTCCTTTGTCCTTGGAGGTGGGTAACACAGCCACAGAATCTCCGGGTTCATTTCCTTTCCCTTTCCGGCTCTGCGTTCATTTTGCACCGGAGACAGACAGCAGGTTCTGCCCACGGGCCAGCCGTGTCACACTCTCCGAAAAGCAGAACCCTTATCAAAGGTCACCAAAGGGAGGAGGTTAGGCATTGCTCTCCCTGTTTGCAGAGCTGATTTTTCTCTTTTCAATCTGGGCTTAATTCTGATGAAGTCAAGTGAATAAAATAATAATATCGCACCAGGGATGTAAAATTTTAGAGAGATCTTTAGCTGTGAAGTCTCTCTCTCTCTCTTTTTTTTTTTTTTTTTTTCCCAAGAAGGAAAGACATGGACAAAGAAAGATGGCGAGAGAGAAATTGGCCTCAGAAGGCCTAGAGGTCCTCTACATGTTTAAAATATTAATCAGTTGGCTACAGAACCCGCTCCAGAGAACGTGTTCCAAAACTTCCGCAGCGCGAGGAGGGTTTCCTTGGGAAAAGGTGTCCCCTCTTCACTGCATAGAAAGCAGAGGCATTTTCGTTGCTGCTCCAAAGACTCACACGGCTAGCTGTTCCCTGTCCCCACTGCTAAGGCACAGTCAACTGCTAACGATCAGCTCCCATCATAATAGCAGGAAGTTGTCAACACGAAAATTCCAGTTAAGCTCATGGTTGGTGGTTTTCCCTGTAGGGTTAAACAAAGGAGTCCAAGATGACACCTCAAACTTTCGTGGGAGGCGGGGAATACACATATGTATGGCCCAGTAGACCGGAGTTATCCCTGTAAAACGTACTGAACAAAGAAGTCCAGTCGACTAATTCATTTTTAAACTGCGAGGGCCATGTCTTTTATATCCTGAGACCAGAGAACACTAATAAAATTAAAGTGGAAAATTCACCATTTCATCTGATTGTCTAACATGGCCATCAGGTCAAAAATCTCCATGATTTACAGACGTAGTTTTGGACTGTTTTCCAGCAAGCGAAGATATCTGCACATATTTTCGTAAAGAAAAAAGATATGGAATCCAAAAATGTGAAGTGTGAAATGGGCGGGGGGCGGGCAGGGGGGAGCAAAAGCAGACAAACTAGGGACCGTCTAAGGCATTCCTGTGAACGCATGCTCTGGCTTCCTTCCAAGGTAAGGAATGCTCAGGATAACTAGATTAACCCCCACCGCCCCCCCCCCCCCGTCCGCATTGCTCAGTTTTGCAGAACTGTAAGTATTTCTATGATCCTTGATTGAATTAGTTTAAAATTTTAAAACAAAATGCCCCTACTAATATGTTTCTATTTCTCCAAATCTATGCTTCTGAGAACAGGAAGAAAGTAGGCTTCACTCTCCGCTTGGAATCCGATTGCTAACCTGGTTTAGGGGACGTTGTATTTTGGTGAGCTTCCGTGAACGCTTGAGGTTGCTCGGTAAACACAGTTAAGGTCCATTGAGAAGGGAATGGTGTTTCCTCCCACCAGTGATATCGGCCAAGTGGGGGTCAGAGGACTACAGAAGGAAGCCCCCGGATCCTCTCTGATTCTGAGAGGCTGCACCTTTCTGAGCCTTGAATCTTTCGGAAACCTTAAACTCACCCCCAAAAGTCATACCCATTGGGTTTCCAATTGGACTATAAAGCACCAAAACCAATACCGCCATGTATAGCACTGCCTCTCTCCTGCATGGTGTGTTCTTGGTGTTTGGGGTATGTCTTCTTTTCCAGACATGTGGGCCCCCAACACGGGCCACCCCAGTCTTCCCACTTGCGTGAAATGAGCAGTCAATGAATAGAACAGACGCCCACACCCACACCCACAAAATCAGGGTGGGAAGGAAGCACAGGATAGAGAGGGATTCTGATTAATAATTCATCCCAAGCAACCCCCTGGAGCAGCTCACTATGAAATGCTATGCAGAATGCTTCAACACGCTAATTAATATTTTCAAAGTGTTCCGTGGGCCCCTTTTAAAAGCACTTTTGCCGTCCATTCAACGCTCTGCATTATAAGTAAAAGATCAATCCTGTCCCCCAATCTTATTGATGAGATGTCTAACGAACGTAGGATATTGAGTCCACAGAATTTTTTTTTCTCCCTGTAATATCACTCCCCAAGAACTGGGCTGGAAACTGGCTTCTCTTCTGAGACAGCCGTGCCTCCCAATAGTTGCAGAAAGGCTCAGGCAGGCAGGGAGTCACGGGCGTGCACCGCTCCGAGCGTGGCGCACTGTCCCTGCCTCACAGCCCCCAGCCTGATGCCCGAAACACAGACCCAAAGGCGAGGTTTGCCATCCCCTCCAAGGTGAGCGTCACCCGGGGCGGTGGCAAAAGTGCCTCAGAAAGTGACCTCAGCAGACAGCTCCGGTCGCAGGGGTGTTTCTGGGGGACGAAGCCCATCAGGTCTGGGCCAGCGGCTGGGCTGCAGGGAGCCAGCTGCTGCCCAGGGACTCCTCCCCAGCACCAGACCATCGGGTGAAGGGCACGGCCTCCACCCTCCAGGGCAGTTTTAGGGCACAACCCTCTTGACTGACTCCACACCATCCCACTGGAAGCATCCAGGGCCTGTCCAAAGGACCACGTGGAGACGTGCATCTCTGGCCTCGCTTACTCTGAGCATAGGCCCAGCTGCACTGGCTAGAACCCCAAAGGCGGTCCCCGCGGAGAGCAGCAGAGGGTCATTCGCGATGTGCCCATCTCAGTGATTCTTCCTAAATGTTACCTGGAGACTATTTCTCAATTCAAAGCAATTGTGCCTATCGATCCAGGCAATTAAAAGAATAGGAAAGGAGTAACTTTTGCCCTTTACTATCCCTCATTCAAGAAAGTGATTTACAGAGCCAAGTGGGTCCACTTGGAAATAACTGCTTTACATGGTGAAGAATCCTTTCCTCCCGGGAGACCCGGGGAACGGTCTCTGAGGTGAGAAGGGGAACCGGGCCTCTCGGGGATGCGGGAACCCATGGGGCCCACCCGGAGGCTGTTGGCCATGCTGCCCCCTTTTCCAGCTGATAAACAGTGCCCATCCCAGAACAGCATTGACCGGGATTTTTTTTTTTTTTGCTGTGAAGTTCGCATAACATAAAATTAAGCACTTTAAAGTATGCATAACTCAACGGCATTGATTACATTCACAGTGATGTACAACAATCACCTCCATCCAATTCCCCAGCAAGCTCATCACCCCAAACAAAACTGTACCATGGGCAGCCTCTCCCCATTCCCCCCACCTCCAGCCCCCGGCAGCTACCAATCTACTCTCCGTCTCCCTGGATTTACCTATGCTGCATCTTTGATGCAAATATGATCACACAGCATGTGGTCTTTTGCTGTCTGGGATGTTTTCAAGGTTCATCCACGTGGTACCATGTGCCAGTGCTTCATTCCTTTTTAAGGCCAAATAATGTTCCATTGCATGAACATATTACATGCTATTTATCCATTCATCTGTGGACGGACACTGGGTTGTTTCTACCTTTTGGGTCTTGTGAATAGTGCTGCTTTAAGAATCTGTGTAAAGATACTTGTTTTGGTTTCTGTTTTCAATTCTTTGGGGCATAGACTCAGGAGTGGAACTGCATATGGAATTTCTATCTTTAACTTTGGAGGAATTGATGGGGATTTTGAGATAGCTCTGCTCAATGAAGAAGCGCCATGTGTCCACAGATGGTGGAGTTTGCTGTGGGCCATGAGGAGGGGCAGGAGCTCTTGTGCTTCTTTTATACCATGTAAAGTTTCACAGGTGGTTCTCTCATGGAGTGAATAATGGTTTGCTCCATGCTTCCACCTCCAAATGAACAAATCACCTCCCTCCGCATAACCTGTGTCACTTTGTTCTAGTAAATTTGGGGAGAAGAGGAGAGAAATTCACGTTAACTCTTCTGGCTTAACTTCTGTTATTTTATACGAAGTCCTCCCCCTGACATACAAGGGTGACCACGCCCAAGCATCCCACCCAATAGACTTAACCCCTCACAGATCCCTAATCCCCTTTCCTCTGACCTGTGACCTTTGCACATGTTGTTCCCAGGTTCCAAAAATGTTTTTCTCTTCTCTGCTCCAAACTCATACCTTGAAAACTCCTACTCATCCTTCAAAATCCGACTCAGATGTTTCCTTATCCCTAAAGCCCTCCCTGGCTCTCCAGGCAGAGTTAACTTCTCCCTCCTCTGTGGCCCAGGACCTTCACTCCCATGTCTATCATGACCCTGGTGCCTGAGAGAACAAGCACCATAGAATCACACAGACCAAGGTCTTCACCCTGCTTGTCGCTCAGTTTCTGCATCTGTAAAATACATAACAATATAAACCACAGACTAACTGTACCAGCTCAGAAAGGATTGTTGTGAGCATTTAATGTAAGAAGAAAGTTAAAAATGCAGAGCACCTAGCTCAGTACTTGGAACACGAGCACAATACATGGGGGCTAAGTTCAGTATGACGTCAGTTGCATGGTATTTTAATTTATTTGTTTGTCATGGTTGTTTATCTTGGGTGTTTTTCTTCCTTGATCGCAAGCACCCCCAAAACAAAGATTCTGACTTTGCCTTTTCTCTTTGTATCCCGAGTGCACAGCACATGAATGATGCTCAAATAAATGTATTTGTGGAACAAATTAATGAGTTAATGAATTTACAGAATTGTTCAACGTGAATACCTACATCCTGAAGATGACAGTTGTCACCGATTCTTTCTTTATACTGAGGTGGCTTCGACAGCTCCAAGGCAACGTGACGGAGGAGCGACCGTTAACATCGGTTCCCGAAGCCACCTGCAGACATCTGTGCTCTACTGTCCCCACGCAGGCACCTCAGAACAAAGCAGGGGAGGAGACAAGACAAGCTTACACACCAGGAGTCATGCTGGGGCTGCCTTACGTCCTTCAAACCTCTCACTCATGAGAGCAAAGGGGAAATACCAGGATCACACTACACACACCCGTCGAATAGGAGTTACTTTTATTTTGGAAAAGTACAAACAAGTCAACTCAGGTGGGAGGGAGTAGCCTGAGCAGGGAGGATGGGCAGACAGGAAGAAGCCAGGACCAGGCAGAGGAAGCCTACTTAGGTAAAACTGAGCTGCCACTTGCATAGTAGGGGAGAAATGTCCCCACCCCTCCCTTATGAAATGAGGTCAGATGCACAGCTCCAGTCTCTACTGGAGGGACCCCCTCCAGTAGAGGGGGTCCCTCCAGTAGACCCCCTGGGGGTCTCTACTCAAGGCTCTTCCCTTGTGGTCCCCATCTATCCAAACACAGCCTTGTTGTAACATCCACCTAGGTCCAACCTGACCCTTTTAACTCCCCTGACCAGACCAGACCACCGTTCTTCTCTCTCTGGACTTCTTCCCTATCACGTAGTTTCACATAGGTGACCTTGAATTACCAGGAAACCTTTGGCACTTCCTGTTTTCCCAAGGTGAATTTAGCCTTTTTTGAGGGCAGAGGCCATTTCTGATACACTTGGTATTCCCACAGGACATGGGTATAAGCTACATGAGATAAGAAATATAATCCATCAGTATCTTATATATTGTAAAAGCCCAAGAAATTCCTCTCAATTGATTGTTTAGGAGGAAGAGAGAATCAGAACCAAAATTAAGGAATAGAAGAACTTGAAAAGGACCTCACAGATGATGTCCTTCAACCCCTTGTTGCAACAGTGACTGTAGACCCACAAACTCCTAGCAGGGAAGAGGTAGACTTGGCAGAGCCCGGCCTCTGAACTCCCCCTCACCCAATACTCTTTGAATAGATAAGGCTCTGAGAAGGTCTGCACTAATGACATCAGTTCACATACATTTGACTTGTGCCTCCTAAATATATTGGATTATGGAACACTCCTCCCACTTCCCTGCAAAACTCTTTCCAATATATTGTAGAAATAACGTTCTGCAAACACAATTAAGGCAATGCTAGTTAAAATACTACCTATAATAAGATAGGACAAAGTAATAGAACCAGGAGGTAAAATTATACAGTTTGACAAGAATGCATTTGGGCTGAATATCAATTCTTAGTTGGTCCAGTGAAGTTGATTATAAAACTAATAGGAAAACTCCTGGGAGATAATTGCAAGACATTCTTGAAGGTTAAAATTTTCCCACTGGATCGGAAACAGGGCTATGGGAGTCCAAGCCAGGATGCTAGTCAGCAAACCAAAGCTTTTATGAATTAAATTGTTAGGAATTAGGGTCTGATTCAAGGTAAAGCTGGGAACCATGGAACTTGGATCTGGGGGAGGGCCATTCAGACCCAAGTCCAAGGAATGCGAAAACGGATGAGTAACCTCTGCTCCAGCCAGACTCAAGGGGCCTACAGATGATTCCACATGGCCTCTTTGCTTTTCAGTTGAGGAAACTGAGACACAAGGCACAGATCTGCCCAAGGCGCTCCGGGCGGAAAGACCAGAGCTGGCCTACGGATCTCCACATCCTCAGTGTGGGTCTCTCTGTCACAGTGACCCAGGCGGGGAGCAAAGGCTGGTACTCTCAGGAGGTGGCCCGAGCTCAGGGATGCGGAGGTGAGGTTGCAGCCGCCGGATAAGCGCACAGGGGCTCAGCCGCCCGGTCAGACGGGCAAGTAGGTGCCACCTCCACTCACAGCTCTGCCTGAGCAGGCTCCGCCCTTCTTCTCAGCCTGGTCCTAAGACACCAGGTTATGAAACACAAGACAACATCTACACCTCTATCCAAACCATTGCACAGACTTTTGCAAAAGACGATCAGTGAGTGATGACAGAAAGGGTCGACTGCACCTTTCAGATCTGGGTGCAACTGACATTCAGAGCAGAAAGGAACGCGACCAGTGCTGCCTGGCATCCATCCGTGGCTTCTCCTCTTTGGCCAACTCGCTGGCCTGCTGACACCCCGGGACTCTTCACTGTTACCCCCTGTCCTTCTGGATCCTTCCATCCGGCAGACCCCTCCCTCTGTGCACCCCACCGGGACCCACCAGCATGTCTCTAACCAAGTTAAAATTGTTCCAACCTAGGAAGCCGTGTGTGCAGGTGGACTTGACTTCAAGAGCACCAAGTAAAACAGGGCTCTGCATAGCGACAGATTTCAGCCCAGCGAGGCTCAGAGAGGGAAGCGGCCACGTGAGCAGAGTCACGTGCCTCATATGTGGCAGAACCACTTTGGAACCCAGGTGCATGGGACTGGAAAGCCCTGGCTTGTTCCAGGTACCCTGTACCATGCTATCCTCCAGAGCACGGGGCTGGTGATTCTCAAACTTTAACTTCATGGTCTGATCTACACACATCTATGTATATGCACACATTCGTGTGTGTGTGTGTGTGTGTGTGTGTGTGTGTGTGTGTGTACACAGATATGCTAAAATAAAAGTTTCAATATTATGTAACAACCTAAATGGGAAAAGAATTTGAAAAAGAATAGGTACATGTATACGTATAACTGAATCACTTTGCTGCACGCCTGAAACTAACACAGCGTTGTTAATCAACGATATATAATAATATAAAATAAAAAGTTAAAAAAATAAAATAAAATAAAAATCAATAAAAATTTAAAAATTTAAAATATATAAATAAAAAGTTTCAAGAAATAGTACTTATCTTTATCACATGCTGTGAATTCTGATATTTCCCCATCCGTTCTAGTTCACGTTTATTGTGCGACCCAAATTTGAGACATTTATTGTTTATCACGCAACCCAAATTTCAGATATGATTTGATCCCCAGGCTCCTTTTAAGACGGTTGAACTGAGGTCCAGAGAGTTTGCGTGGATTGCCATTGGCTAGCAGCCGACTGGTATGAAGGCGTGGCACCCTGACCTTTCACCCTAACCCTAACCCCCAACCGCAACACCACTTGCCTTGGCCCTGGCCCAGCCCTCCTGGCTCCTCCCGTCCGTCGCTTTGGTTGCTGAGACACACAGTTGTCACAGGATCTGACCCCACTGTCTGCTCACTGCACCCAGCTCTTGTACGTCACTCATCTCCACCTGGCCCCGGCTGGGCCCAGCTTCAGGGACCCACAGGCAACCAGGTGGCGAATCATGGCCCGGGAGCCTCTGCGTACAGCAGGACACCCTCCCCCCCGGGCACAGGGCCCCGGGCACGCCTTCCAGATGGAAGGGGTCCTCACGCACTGGAGGGGAGGCAAGGTTTCCCACAGACACGCAGAGGCCTCCCTAGGAGGGACCATTCTCCTGCACAGCGCTGAACCGGCACCAGGTGGGCAAATGCAGAACCTCCCATCAGATCCCGGAACGAAGCCCCTTAGTCCTGGATGGTCTGGGGGTGGTTGGGGGACAGAGCCAGCTCTTTTGATCGCTTCTGCCCCTTTCAGGAAACAAAGCCTGAGAGCCCACGGTGAGGACCACACTGGCAATTCCTGGGTTTGACAGCAGCGGCTTTGTGGGTCTCTGGGAGCCCCTGTGGCCCAAGGGGACAGCGGGGGGGGGGGGGGCCCAGGAAGTGTCCAGGAGGCCTCCAACTCTCCTCCCTTCTCCCTGCCTTGCCGGGAGCCTCTCCGGCAGGAGGCGCTGGGGAAGGTTGGGATGTCGCATTTATTGCTCCGTGCACCCGGCTCCTTGTAAAGCTCAAGAGTGCCATCTAGTGCACGCGAGATGCAACTGCGAGGGGTCGGTTCCAGCGGCTCTGGCAGAAGGAGCAGCCTTCCTTTCTTCCCTTCGTTCTGCCTCTGGCCCAGCCCTCCTTCTTGGCCTCTGCAGGATGCGTCACAGCCAGAAGGTGCTCTGGCTTGAAGCGAGGGCACAGGGACGCCCCTCTGCACCTGCACCCCACGCACCCCACCTCGGTCCCTCGTCACAGAGCCTGCGCTCCCAGGCACCCCTGCAATGGCTCTGCGCGCGGCTCAGGGCTGGGAAGGTCTGCACTCTGAACTTCAGGTGAAACTAAACTGATCAGAACATTAGCTTAAAAGGAAGAGAAAAAGTGAGAGAAAAAGAAAGGAAAGAAGGAAGGAAGAGCAGAAGGAAAGGAAGAAAGGAGGGAGGGGTAAGAACAAAGCCAGGGACGGGACCAAATAGTCTGCACTTGGCTTTCAGCTGGTTTCAGCCATAACTTCAAATTCCAGAAACTCGGTTCCATATTCAGAGTGTCTGAATCATGGGTACAGAAAACATGGGCACTTTAGGGACTGACGCAAATGAAGGAAAACAGGAACAAATGCCCAAGCTCTCCACCTGGCTTCCCCTCGGGGGCCTCAGTCTCTCCATCTGTAAAATGAGACACTTGGCGGCTCCTTGAATTCTAGCCCGGTGCCCTCCGGACACTGCTCTCAACTCTCTGCTCACCAAGCCTTAGATGTAGCCAGCGGGCTCAGAATAATACCTTCCCGTGAATTTCATCTCTTTTCCCGAGTTTTAGATTTAAGTGTTTTCAAGTTACAGAACGAAACAAAATAAGAACCCAAAAATGGCAGAAAAGAAGAAACTAAAGGAGTGGCAGTGAGGGTCCAAATGGTTGCCACCTACAGCCAGACTGGACCTTCATCTCTCTTTTTGAAATAAAGTACAAGGAGAACATCAGGTGCAGCAGAAGGAAGCCAAGTATGGAGAGAGACAGGTGCAGGGGAAACTGTCTCCACGTGGCTTCCTTGGTCACGTGACTAACACACAGACCCATCCAAGCCCACGAGCCCACCCCTGGGTTGGGAGACGAGTAAGACCATCATTGTCAGTTTGCAGGCATCCTATGAGAGCGGGCACGCCCCACCGAAGCTTACAATTAGCAATAACATCGCTTACATTATACATGCGTATATACTGTGAAGGCCTTGGAGAGTGAAGAGATTAAACTATTTTGCTAATTTTCTTGCTCTGATGAAAAACAACCCAGGACATGAAGATCAGGGATTTTGTCTAGGGTCATGCTGAGAGAACAGAGCCTGGAATCCTGGCTCTGACCTTTGCCCTCATCTCCTGGCTTTTAAAGTTGCTCCACATAAAAAGGACAATTCATGAGAAATGAGGCCAATTTGCCGTGAAATGCAATATCCTAATTTTGCGCAGGTAGTTTAAAACAAGACTAATCCCGGGCCTACGCAGAGATTTACTCACTGCCCTGGACTACTTCCACGATTTAAACTAAATTTATATTTGGAGAAAAATAAAAGACTTGCGGCGAGGTCTTAGGAAACAGTGTACAAGAAGTCGCCCTTTTCAGCAGATTGGTTAAATGGGTGTTTTTAATGCAAATTAGTGCAAATTGCTATCAAGAGTAATTATTGTAAAAGACAGGCAGTGTTTCCATCATCCTTCCCTCATTTGGTTCTTCTATAGTCTCTTTTAAATAACTTCGCCATAAAATTTCAATTGACCACTAGGAAAAAAAAGTGCTCTCAGCAGTGGGGAGAGAGAAGGAGGAGGAGGGCACGAGTCCCGCGGGGTGAGGGCCCCCGCCGGCGCAGATGGAGCCCCCCCAGACCCACTCTACTTCCCGTGCCCCCTATGCCCTTCGGACTTGCAGCTGAGGCTGCTCTGTGGGGTGGCTTCCCCCCAGGGGGCTCTGGGGTGCAGGAGTCCTGGGGGGTGGGAAAGGGGCCAATTCTCCTCAAGGAGCCCCCCACCTGCCGCTGAGGTGTGTGCCTCAGTCCTAGGGACGCAGGTCCCCCATTGGAGCCAATATATTATAATAACATTAGGTAAATCCAGGCCAGCCTATGAGGTAGAAAATTGCATCTCATTTGTTCTAAATTTGCCAAATTCTAAATCTTCAGGGAGGTGTTTTTACTTTACGTATTTGTTAACGGTCTGTTCCTTATTGCCCCAAAATGCTGAATATACAATAGGCATCAGATTCTCTTTCTGGTCTTAATTCATCATAACAAACAGAAATAGAAACCTGATTTCAGATTTCGCTCTGCTTCTCCAATTCATATTCACGGCATCTCCATCATTAATAGCATCTGGAGGAGCCCTTTTATTTACCTATTATGGCATCATCTGTAACATAAAACTGTTGTGTTCTCTTTTCATTAACAGATTCAGTTGCAAATGCTGGGGAAAAAAATTACAAAGAGCCCCTTTTTAAAATGTGCACATTTATTGGGATTATTAAATCACAGCAGCTAATAGTGGTTGTCACCAACTTAATTTAAAAAGCTGATTATTACTCAAGCCCTATGTATTCCAGGCCTGATACTGTATAATTAGCAGTTGTGATTATTTAGTTAATTTGCAGATTAGGAGCAAGTGCCTGTTTTGAAAAATGTGGCCACTCGACCTCCAGCTACAGAGTGGAGTGAGCCAGCCCCTGTTACGGGAGAACAAAAGTTTCCTGTCAAATAAATGCATTTTGATGTAGGTCAACAGGAGTAAAGGGACGGTTTTCAGATCACCCGCCCACATCCTTCCAGCCAAAAGTCCAGCGCGAAAGCCACTCCAGACATGTTTAAATTAGCTCCTTCCCTGGTGGAGCCAAATCAAATCAAATTGCACACTTGGAGCCTAAACAAGTTAAAAGATGGTCCTCGTGGGTACCAGCCACTAAAGCGATAGTAACTGGACGAAAACGTCCGAGTGACCCACCGCTCAGTAACGACTGAGCCACCAAGACCGGTCCGAAGTGGAGAGCCATTCGGAGTTGGGGACGGGCCCCTCATAGGCATTATTTCTAATGCTGCATTTGTCACCAGTCATATGACGGTAATAAAATTTGTAACTGTTTCCCTTATACTCCGGTGTGATTTACTTCATCTAATGCACAATGCAAATGCTAAAAGGCACAAATACATCTGCATTATATAAGCCAGTGTCTGAGCCATTCTCCTCCAGAGACAGTTTTATTCACTTTTATACAATTTGCCTACTGTATGGTACAGATGGTTTCTATTAAGTAAAATATCTGTTTTCTTCCAAATTTTTAGTTTTCGTGATTAAATTACTTTAAAATGATGGTACATTGTATTATCTTCTTTCGTGACTTAATTTAGCTCAAATACTCCCGGCATAAGCTAGAAACCCAGTTTCATCCACTCAGAAAATCGACCACATACTGTGATTTTTCTGAGGGTTATTTCACCCTGGCTGTGATTTCTATTCTTTATCTATGGATTATTTTCTAGAGATAAATTTGAATATGAATATACACGGAAACTCTGGACTAATATTCAAGCAGGATTTCTCCCCTAAGCTGTTTAAAATTCGAGATGTCCTTTATTAATAGGCAAGTTACGTCCGCCAGCGTCTCAGCTACGGAGAGTGGCTTGCAGTGTGGACTATTCCGAGCTGCTGCCCCCACGTGGCGGGCCCTTGGAGCCAGTTTGTCTTCCCAGCCTGCCTCCCGGAATGAACTCGGTCTGTTCATTTTGAAGGGGCTGCGCGCAGCGGACGCCTGCTTCAGCTGGAAGGAGAGAGCTTGGCGATGGTGTTCCGTGGTCCATCTTCCCACTGTTGAGGATCGCCCTCTGGATCTCAACTGCCCCGGATGTTGAGGGCTCGTTTCTGATGCTTGGAACCCGTCCTTCCACTTGTCTCCCTCTATTAGCGTGATCCTAAGCAAGGGCGGCCCCCGGGAATTTCTCCGGTGTTGCATTTTGCATTCGTATTTTACTTTTGCATTCCTGCTCTCCAATCCTTCCCCCTGGAACACGGCCTGCGGCCCGGACCAGTGGTACCTCCTCCACCCTTGCACCAGCTCTTCTCAAGCTTGCTCGCCACGCCCACACCCCACTCCCGCCAGCTCAGCAGCCCCAGATCTTGGCCACAAGCCCTCCTGCCCTGGAGCAGAAACGTGGGAAGGAGAGCCTGTGCCCTTTGTGGGAGGGAAGCCACATGTGCTCAGAAGAGGGTGGGCATGGTACATGACACAGGGGAAGGGGGCGGGCAGCGCAGGAGCCCACAGACCTCTTCTCCTCACCTTCTGAGCCTTGAGCATCCACCCCGGGAGCCGCTGCCATTCACTCTGCAGAAACCTTCCTGCGATCTGCAGGTGGCCCTCCAGAAACGATGGAAGGGTGACGGTGGCGCTCCACGGGAGCAGTGCGGGCCGCCTGCCAGGGCGCCGTCTTCCTGGCTCTCGCTTACACTGGGCGCAGTGGCAGTGGCAACCACACAGTGTCACGGTGAGTCCCCAGATGAGCATGGCCGTGACCCCGTCCTTCCAGAGGTGAGTGCGCGGCCGGCAATGGGGAGACCCCCGTTCTAGCCCCATCTCCCACCTGTGAGCCCGGACAGGTCAGTTCACCTCTCTGGGGCTCAGAGCCTGGGGATGTTACGGAGAACAAATCAAATAACGGGCCTGGAAAGGCTTTGAAACTATTCACAGTGCTTGGAGACATGGGCATGATCCCACCACAGAGTTCACTCCGTACACGGCACCGGAGAAATACACAGATCCTGCCCTAAACCCAGAGCAGGTGAGGTCTGCCCAGGCAACTCCTCTCATGGGTACACTTCTCACCAAAATGCAGTTTCTCAAGGTAAAATATCTGATAGACTTGAAAAATAAATCCTCACACAGGCAGGCGTTTCTTTCTAAATTAGCTGACACTCTCGGTGCCCCTGCCACGCCCACGTTTGGGGGCAGCCTGTGTGGTGTGATCCCACTTTCAGTCAGCACCGAGTTTGGCTAACGTGGCGTAAATTGACTTGAGGTCATGAGACAGAGGATGAGGGAATAAATTACCTTTTCAGTCACTAATTTGTTTCATAGGAAATGGAACATGAGAGAAATCGCTAACAAAAACAACCCCCAGAGGTTCGCCCCTGCCTGCCATGCTCAGGGTCCAACAAACTGCCAAGTTTGCTCCAAAATGACCATTAGGACCCACTAGGCACAACTACACCAATGGAGAGAGAGGGAGACACCCACAAAGATCTGGTTAATTCTACCAACAAGACATTTTTGGCTCCACCTTGGAAACGAGAAGGTTGAGATGACCCGCACACCTGCCTGCATTCTCCACTACCCCGTGCTTCCTGAGCCCCAGCCAATGCCTCACTCAGCAACTCCACCTCCTGCACCCAAAGGCCTCTGATCCTGTCCCGCCCAGTCCCACTGAGGGTCCCCCAGCCAGACACAACACTGAGACACAGCGTAGTCCAAATGGAGAGAGGCCTGAGGATGGTCAAGTTGCGAAGGATGGAGGCTTGGACTAAGCCCCCCGAGAGACCCACGTAAGAATTGGAGCCTGGAGAGGACATGGCCCCTCAGCCTAGCCAGCAGACCTTCCTCCTCCTGCCCCGAGCCTCCAGAAATGCCTATATTAACCTCGGAAAATCATGCCGTCTCACCCCTCAGGCAGATTTGGACGCGGTCACCCAGCCCTCAAGGAAATCCAAACGTTCAAAGGCAGCTGCAACACCTCCGTTCTGGGAAAGGGGCCACAACCCAGGGGGAGGGTTTGAAAAATGTGGTGGTCCACGTTGCCTGATGTCACTAGTGAAAATGATCGGGATACTTCCCAAGAGCTTGGAGAGTTCCCTCCATGCCTGCGCGGGATGGGGAGATCTTGCCAACATGGGAGCATCCTATTATTCAGCTCAAAGGAAAGATTTAACTGTTCCAAAATCAACTTCAGAATGTAATAATGACAGGAGGTAATACAATAAAGTCATTCAAAGATCAGGGAGCAGTTAAACAATATACTGGGAGACTGCATTATGCAGTCACAATGCACTTTAGAAGAGAGAATTCTTCCTTGCTTAAGAAAGGGCATTAGATTGATGAGCTAAAAATATGTATTGTGTGCTCACCTGATCACAGGTCTATTCCTGGGAGAGAAGCACAGTCCGACCCTGGGGTCCTGACACACGTGAGTTCCAGCTCCAGCGTTATGGCCCAGGGACTAGCTTTGTGGCCCAGAGAAGCTATTTAAGTTCACACTAGACTACTTAAATTCTGTTTCCTCTCAGGCAAAATGGGGGAAATAGAAGGAGCCATCTCATAAAGTTGTGGGGGGGGATCCATGAGTTTCCTGAGGGAATGGACGATGTCTGGTACCCAGAAGATGCTCAAGAAATGATGCCCTTCATTGGCTACTGGGCATGGACAGAACTTCACCAGTTTCTGTCACAATCTTGCAAGCTAGGTATGCGGAGGTGGAAAGGGGAGCCGGGGCAGAAGTCACTTACACCTAGAGAAACTTGGAGAACCCAGCAAAGAAAGTTGTGATTCCCAAGAAACGAGCAAGTCAGATCTTAGATCTACAGGGATTTGAAGAGGGCGAGATTATATGCAAATAGGGCAGTTGAGGAAGTTCACAGGAAGCGGGTTTGAAAGCAGCTAAATCTCCAAAAGCATGAAGATGAAGCTAGTCTGCCCTAGAGTCAAGTTTCCAGCGCATGAAGACTGTACCCATGTCTTCAGAGAATGTAAGTTGAGAAAAAAATGCACAAGGCCAGGGGGAAATAATGCAGGATGCTCAAATATGGTGGCTGGTGCTGTGTTGTTTGTATCTGTCAGGATGAGATTGACATGGATCCCTGTATGGAGTGCTGCTGGCGAGGTGTCCATAAGCTGATGAACAAATAATAATACACGCATGGGGGCTTCCCTGGTGGCGCAGTGGTTGAGAGTCTGCCTGCCGATGCGGGGGGCACGGGTTCGAGCCCTGGTCTGGGAGGATCCCACATGCCGCGGAGCGGCTGGGCCCGTGAGCCACAATTTACTGAGCCTGCGCGTCTGGAGCCTGTGCTCCGCAACAAGAGAGGCCACGACGGTGAGAGGCCCGCGCACCGCGATGAAGAGTGGCCCCCGCTTGCCGCAACTAGAGAAAGCCCTCGCGCAGAAACGAAGACCCAACACGGCCATAAATAAATAAATAAACCCAAAAAGTTAAAAAATAATAATAATAATAACAATAATACACGCATGACCGTAAAAAAGCACAGGTGACTTGGTGAGAAAAGGATCTGACAAGTCAGTTATCACGTCACAAAGGCAAAATAATTGATTATGGACCTCTTTTTCACTTTGTAATTTTGTTCCATGAGTTTATGAAGCCAAATGTAGACACAGTGTAAATGTGACTATACAGCATCAAGCAGCAAGGTCGGGCTCCCCCAACTGTAGAGGATATCACAGTTGGTGCCTACGGACCCAAAAATCAATTCCAAGAGTGACTCTATCTCAAGATACCATCAAACAGAATTACATTCTGATATCTCTTCCACGTCTTGTACTCAGAAACTTACAAGATCAAGCAATTAATTTCCCAATTGGATCACTCAGACAATCATATATGAGAGTCTATGGATATTAAAAACGATTACGAGCATTTTAAAGGCAGCACATGCTAATCTTCTCACAGAAAGGATAAAAATACAAATCCACTTGCCTCCTAACCTTTCAGCCCCTAAACAAGGAGGAATATGGAAATTTCCAAATTTGCATGAAAAGAAAAAATATTTTAACTTGTGCGAGTTTATACATATTCCCTTCCAAGGTGCTCTCTGAGGAATATTTTTCACCAAGTTATATTTTGAAGCTACGATCTGGCTTGTGGCCCAGACGGCCTTTAAATTTTGTCCAAGTTTTAGCAGCTTCACAGATATTGTGTAAAAGCTGGGAACTTTATTAAAGAGACATTATCTGATATGAATTCTATACTCAGTGACAGGAATGACATTTTGGTGTCTAGAAGGCCACAAGATGAACATGATAGGTGACTGAAAGCTGTGTGCTAAAAACAGAATGGAAAACAGAAACAACTATCTCACACACAAAATTAAACATGACTTAGTCTAAATGCAGTGTGGGATCCTGGATTGGACCCTAGAACAGAAAAAGGACATTTGTGGGAAACACAACAAAACAAAAAGCAAACAACAAAAAACACTGGGGAAATGAATAGAGTTTGTAGCTTAGTTACAAATGTCCCAATGTCTCAGTTTTGACAAATGTGCACAGTTATGTAAGATGCCACTAGGAGGGGAACAGGTGAAGGGCAGACAAGAACTCTCTGTACTATCTTTGCAATTTTTCTGTAAATCTGAAATTATTCCCCACCAAAAAAAGGTTATTTTTTTAAAATGTGACTCAGGAAAGGAAACTCAGTTGCAGTGTTGAAAATTTTCATCAAGGAAAAAACCCTAAGTCATTTGGGGGAGAACTTATACCATGAACTATAGTAAATATAATATGAGACACTGAAGAATTAGGGAAGTATAGCTATTGATATTCTATCCCAACTGCTCACCCATCAGAGAACTCCAGAGGGTAACATCTTAAAATGTTGAACTAGTACATCTCAAAATATGCCTTGTTCTGAATGATCTTCATACAAAAAGAAAGGTCTGTAAAGGCACTGTCCTTGGCCCCTTGGTGCTCTAAGTAGTAGGAAGTCCCTAATGGTGCATTGCTTGGGAGTCCTTTGCAGAAGGAAGGCAAAGGTTGGCGACCCTCACAAGAGGTGACGCATCTACTCAGATCCTAGGTTGTCTTTGGCCAGTGCTCCTTGCCATCATCTCCATTTAAGCACGTTCTGGGGAGAATTCAGCTTTCCGGCCAGACAAATGTGGGGCAAGGAGTGCGGCAAGATGCACAGCGTGGTGGAGTAGGAATAGATCGTGCACCACAGACTCAGGATTTCCCTAGAATCAAGTTAAACCCAACTCCAAGCATCCCTCCCACTAGGTCGGCAGGAATTCTATCTCAGCCATCTCCTGGGAGCTCCCATTCTTCCTTCAGTCCACATTAGAGTACAGGGCTTCTGAGGTGTCCAGAAAATCGGCAAAGTCCTTGCATCCCCAGCCCATCAGAGGCTTCATGGGTAGCCTCATCATTTGAGCCCAAGGGTTCCACTGGAGGCGGGCTTGGGCCGGGAAACCTGCAACTCTTGGGAGTCCCCTACCAGGGACAAGCCTTCCTCGTACACCGTGGAGACCTGCATCTCTGAGCAATCATGACTTATGTCAGGAATTCCTGGCAACTCTTCCCTCCCCTGACCCCCAGGGTGTGAACTCTTTAGGAGCTCAGGTTTTGGAAAACAAAAGCCAGGATGGGTAGACTCTGCTGCCAACTTTTCCTTTAGGCAGAACAAAACCTCAAGGGCATGGGAGAGTAAAAGTGCCCATGTACCATTCCGGATACTTTGGCCAAAAAAAGAAAAACTGATGCAATTAATAATAGCATTAATTATCTCACCTAACAAGATCTCCAGAGACAGGAACTTCCAAGGATCCTTTGATGACTCAATAGTGTATGAAGGCTCCTTCAATACTTCCTCATTCATCTTCAGAGAGTTGACCATGTCTTCCCTCTTGGTGGCAAAATGGCTGCTGTGGTGCTGAATATCACACCTTATACCACGTTGTCCCAAGCAGAAAGGAATCTCTCCTCATTTGCCTCTATCTTATTAAAAAGTGGAAACTTTCCCAAAAGTTCCTCAAAGACTTCCTATAGCTCTTATTGGCCAGAGCTGGATCACATGACAACCTAAACACCAATCACTAGCAAAGGAGAACAAAATTGCCAGGAATGGCTGACACAGATCATGTTTACCCTCTGGAACTGGGCCCCCCATATTCAGGGATCTCTTAGCAAGGAAGGAGCGAAGTTATTGTACTAGGTCCCCAACAAAGTCTGGCACACCCTGGCTTATTTAGTGGGTGGGAGGGTTTAAGGGGAAAATTAGAAGCCAAACACAAATGAGTATCCCCACAAACTATCCTGCCACCATGGGTAGAATGAGGGATGCTCAAAGAGAAACAGTGAGGATTGTGAAAATATAGGGAGAACAATGGTGTCAAGCAGAGCTGATACTAATGTGACAGAATCTTGAGCAAAGAGGCAGGACTCCAGACCTACTCCTTATTCCTGGCATTCACTCTCCAGGGCACACAGATGCCGTGGTCTTCTCCCAGGAAGGCTCGACCTGGTCTAGCTCCCAGCAGCCCCTTGAGCCCACAGAACGCAAGCACATGTCCCCTGTGGGGCCCGCCTTGCCCGGCTCCAGGCTGCCCCTCACTAGAAAGCGCCTTACAGGCTGGCCCCTGGGGCTCCACAGGCAGCAAGCCCATCTCTTTGAGAGCCACAGTTGCATTCCTCAGAGCTCAGTTCCTTGCACACCAGCCTGTTCCCTCCCAGGCTCCACTTTCCTTCACTGTAAAATGAGGGCTGCTTAGAGTAGACGGGTGGTCTGTCCCCTTCACAGTTGTCAATGTGCCCACTTAATGTTATTTACTAAGTATTTCCCCCTAAGCTGGCTTTTTTAACCAAAAAAATTAATCAAAAACCTGTGCCAGCCTCATTCTCGCTATTTGATCCTCATCTATGAAATCCTGGATGTGACGAGCTAGTTTTACTTATAAGCAACAAAGCAAATTCCTAATTACTAGTGTTTTGAATGTACATCCGCCAAAAAGCATACAGTAGGCACCAAAGGAACAAGGGCCACATTCGGGGAACGACCCTCAGAGGCTAGTGTTTAGGGACTGTATGGTGTAATATACGCCTCCAGGATCCTGTTTGCAGGGAAGAGTGGGGGACAGTGGTGAGTGTGACAGAGCAGAAATCAATCGAGCCCACGAAGTCAACACCTACAGAAGGTCCGCCTAAAAACGCAGGTAGGGATAAAGGTGGCAAAGAGGCAAACAGAAGAGGTGAGATGGGGCCAGGGGATGTGGCCGGGAAGTGAGCCCAGCACTCAGGGGAGCCTGGAGAAGACAGGACCCCCGAGACAGGAGAGCAAGACCAAAGCAAAGGTGATCCATCAGCCAGGAGGGGAAACTACCGTGTCAACAGATCGAAGAGACAGAGGAGCTTCTGGGGAAGCCGCCAGGCAACAGGAACGCCTCGACATCCTGGGGAAACTGAGATTTGAATCCCAGAAAAAAAAAAAAAAATCACCAGCATAGCTTCAGGTTACGAGATTTGAAAAAAGAAGAAAGAACGCTTTAAGCTATCTTCCTAAAAAGTGCTGCAGAACAGTGTGAGGAGAGGGAGGCTGTGAAGCATTGAAAAGCCGAATTATTTTTGCTGAGGTCCCTCTAGCTATGACACTATTTAATAGACCATTTAATAGACAATTACAAACCCGGTTGTCTTCATTATAGTAAACAGACAAATGCCCGCACGATGGGTAATTTTGTGGATCAAACGGTTGAGGACAGAAAGGTGAAATCCTGGAAGCCGGGAACATCGTCTTCATTTGCAGCACACTGGAGAGAAAATTCTAGGGGGGCCGACAACCCACCCACCCACCCATCCAGCACAGGAGACCTTAGAACTTTGTCGGACGTGATCAATTCCTCCTAATCCAATCACGGTTAAGACGCACCAACAAAAGCCCGGGTGACCATCACAAAATTTACTCTCCAAGGGTCCCAGCCTTCCTTGGCTTTGAGATCTCACACATTCCAGCTCCGCCTTTCCCTGTCCCAACAACGGAGAGTCTGGAAGGCGGCCGGGTGGTCACAGACCCTGATGGCAGGGTTCGTTTATATCCCCACAATCAGAGGTCAAGTGGAGGCCCCACCATCTTGGGCCGTCCTTGGCCAATACAAATATCCTGAAATAGAAAGATGATTATAAATGTCTGAGATGCAGAAATGATTTATAAAGCAAAAAAAAAAAAAGAAGAAGAAGAAAGAAAAAAGAATCTCGTATCTTTAAGCCCACATGCATATCACAAGAGGCCATCTGATTTGTAAAACTGCTCTGGATTAAAAGATAAAGTGAAATAAAGGTAAAATTGTTCAGCAGTCCAAAATAGGCATCAGGCAGGCAGCCCGGAAAGGAGCCAGATGGAACAGCCTCTGTGACGACCAGTCACATGTGTTGATGGACACCCGGAATCCGGCCTCATTCCTAAAACCGAGTTTTAAATAGCATGCTCTGCACGGCAGCACCCGTTCTGAGGCCGCATGGGGAAGGGGCTTAGCAAAAGTTGCATATGATCAGTTCTGGCCTCAGCACCTACAAGCCGGAATTCCATGTCCTCGATTTGGAAACATTTTTCCTCTGTGCCAGGGATTGTCCTCATGATGTTAAATGTTAGTGAAGGGACAACAGGACGGGACTCAAGCTGTGACCAAGGTGAAGCTAAAACAGTACTTACTGGAGAGCAGCCGAAGGGAATTAAACCCACACCCAACCTCTAGGACCAACCAGATCAATAGCAAATGAACAGTAATTGATCTGATTTTGATCGGGAGTCTAATCAATCATAGTCTTCCATTCATAACAGAGCTGCAATCCTATTAATTCACAGCTGTGAATAAATAAATAAATAAATAATAAATAAGTGAGTCCCATTTGGTAATTATTTACGTTATGAGGAGCCCCATGGTCTGAGGCATGACTCCAGAATCATGAGGTTTTCATTTTTTTAATATGGACTAATGCTGGCACATCTAAAGAAGGGTTATCCCTTTGGGAAGCTCCTTCCTCGCCAGCCTTTGCTGCAAAGGGGCCCCCTCTGCTCAAGCCGGGTTGAGACTCTTTGTCTGGAACTGGGTTAGAATCCATTTACAAGTCCCAAGACATTCAGGTCACATGTCATTTTTCTTTTCCTTTTTTTTTTTAAATTTATTTATTTATTTTTGGCTGCTTTGGGTCTTCGTTGCTGCGCATTAGTTTTCTCTAGTTGCGGCGAGCGGGGGCTACTCTTCCTTGCGGTGCGCGGGCTTCTCATTGCGGTGGCTTCTCTTGTGGTGGAGCACGGGCTCTAGGCGTGCGGGCTTCAGTAGTTGTGGCTCGCGGGCGCAGTAGTTGTGGCATGTGGGCTCTAGAGCGCAGGCTCAGTAGTTGTGGCGCACGGGCTTAGTTGCTCCGCGGCATGCGGGATCTTCCCGGACCAGGGCTCAAACTCGTGTCCCCTGCATTGTCAGGCGGATTCTTAACCACTGTGCCACCAGGGAAGCCCCTACACCTCGTTTTTTTAATTCATAAACAATATTATTCAAGGCAGCCCCCGACTTCAGTGGGGCAGCTATTTGGCTGTTTAACAGAAACAGCAGTGCCCCCCTAGCTCCACGTTTGTGAGAAGGAAGGGTAATGATACCAACCACTCTGAAAATGCAGCGTGATTTATAAGCGCTAGCAGCCCCTTCCACAATGTACTTACAAATACACAGACGACTTACTTAAATTCACCCATGCCGTCATCACTCGTCTCCTTAAAGCCCCAGTTCAAACTCCAGCTCTGGAATTTTACAGGTCAAAAGCCTTACGCCAGCAGTCAAAGCATATCCCTGACTCCAGAGCCTTCTGATAAAAAACGCTTTGAGTCCAGTCCCCTTGGGTTTAAATGGGAGATTTTTAGCAGGAAACCTCCTGACCTCAAATAATGATCTCGAGTGTCTTAGTTTCTCTGCGGTTCCAATATTCATCCACTCCATTCAGGGGACAGGAGGTTGTTTCTCTGTTTGAAATCTCAGCCACATGCCAGAGCAGAGGCTGGCTTTTTGCTGCTCTGTCTTGAGGTACAGGACTCACACAGATTCATCGTGAAACAAAAGTGAGTTCTCCGATGCAGTGACAAAATAGCCTCTGAATGCCCACGAGCACTGAACGCCTGTCTAGTAGGCAAATGTTTCCTTAACACTGTCGCCTGACTTTTATTCCAAAGGGGGTACTTGCTTTGAAAATCAACAACCAGATACACCCACACCCCGACCCCCTGACACGTACACATCGTATGTGCTGCTATGTTCCCAACCGCAAGAAATTTTCCCCAAAAAATGCAACATATTTTTTTTCTACTGAAAATTAAAGACATAGACATGTTTTTAATACCTATGAAATCCAATGATCTGCTGATATTGCCTGTGAAAAGGAAAAATATCTTTGAATATTTACTTTTCAAGGGACATTCTTTTGGCTTTTAGCAAAAAGCAAGCCTTTTTATCATGATGGGGAAAAAAAAAATCCAGAGGGAGGTTTTTATGAGCAAATATTTCTGAAAATTGAAATATCAATGGATCAAACTTCTAGTTACATCCTTCTGTATGTTGGATATAAAGCCATGCATAGATTACATGTTCAAGAAACGTTCAAAAAAAAAAAAAAAGAGTGGATATATGTATATATATAACTGATTCATTTTGCTGTACACCTGAAACTAGCACAACATTGTGAATACTCCCACAAAAATTTTAAACGAACAAACAAACAAACAAGAAACGTTCAAGAGGAAGAGAGGGGGTCAAATGCAAGGGAAGAGAGGAGGCAGGGATCCTGCTTTTCAGAGACTCAAGCTTATATTTAATCCCTTTCAATGAGAGTTTATCTTTACTTGTTGCCATTAGAAGCTAGCCCATGTTTGAACTTCAATTTTCTTCCAACCTTTATTTCATTACAAATAAAGGTGCAAATATAGAACTGTATGTAATAAAGGTCTTCATAACACCAAGAGAGAAAATTAAAACAATTATGAAAGTCGTGTTTCATAGTGGTCAATGATGTACAGCTCCAATTTAACTGCTGTCCTATTAAGAGGTGGCGTTTATAACTTACCCCTTATTTTCATTTTGTTGTATATAAAAACTTTTACAGTTTATGTAAGTAAGAAGACAGAAACAAAAACCAGAAAGATCTGTCTTGAGATAGCCTTTCCTTATGGGTGATCACAAGAAGGGCAGCGTAAGCCACGCCGTGGACCTGCCACCGTGCACAGGAGCCCGAGCTGGCCGCCGTCATTCCCTGGAATTACGGTCCTGGGCGATGACTCACCCACAGAGATTCCAGGTGGCTTTCCCAGCCCCCAAAAAAGGCCAAGGGTTCTTGAACTTTGGCGCGAGTAAGAAGCATCCAGGGGTGGTTGTCGAAATGCAGACACCAGAAGTGAAGGAAGTCAGACCCCAGATCTTCTATGCAAGAGGACCTCAGACTTCAGTTGGACAAGGACCGCACAATGAGATTCGGGCCATAGCCGAGGGGCCTATGAGCTCAGACAGCGCATGAGATGATAAAGGAGGTCTCTTACAAGGCGGGGACATTTGAGCTGAGGCTAGAAGGGCTAGTGGGAACGGGTCAGAAGAGCCAGGCTCTGAAGGACCAGCCACTGAGTGAGAGGCTTTCCTTAAGGAGCACGTGTGTCGGTGACAGAGAGCCTGCACGGAAGCCTGGGCGGGCCTGACCTTTCCCCACAGATCTCCCAGGGAAGGACATCCACAAGCCAGGGCTGGCCTGCCTCTGCCACCTGGGCCCAAAGGCACCTAAACCCCACCTTCTCCAGGGCTCTGCTTCACCCTCTGCTGACAACAAGACTCAAATAACTTCCCCTGGCCTCATGCAGCCACAGTGAACATGCTTCTGATGAACCTGCTGACAAAGATGTGTCCAGAAACAGAAAGTACCGATCTGCTCTCGAAATACTTGTCCTGGGAACCAACATGTAGCCTGAGCTTGAGTTTTTTCAATGAAGCCCTGACCGAAATACATCTGAACAAGGACTAGAGAGATTCCCAATACAGTGTATCAGGTTAGAGGCCCACGTCCTTCCTCACCTAGACAAAGGGAAAGTATATTCCATTCTACCTCTATTAGTTGGGTGCCTGCTCTGTGCTAGTTCCAGGGGCCTGGGCTATGTCAATGAAGAAAACAAACAAAAAAGACAAACGTCTCTGTCTTCATGAGCTTAAATTTTAGTAGATGTGTCTGTCAAATCCGTAAAGGTTTAATGCGGATCAGTTTATTGTCTGGTTGAATTTTAATTACAGCACCCATTTTTAATTACAGCACCCTTCTGCCATGATAGAGCCCTGATAGGGAAGGGCCCTGATAGGACCAGCCATGATATTCCCCTATAGAGAAAAATCTCATCATCAGATGTTACCGAATTAGACATGAGGCCTCCTCTTGGGGCCCTAATGAACTGAAACCCACCCACCCGCCCCGTCCCCGCTCAGTCAAGAAATTCCTTCCCTATGAGGTCCAAGCCGCCAATAATGAAACTGAGTTCGGTACAAGCAAGACAGGCTTTTATTCTATTCGATGGCCAGAGAATGGAGAAAGGGGGCTCATGCTCTACAGGCACCTTCTCCCCAAACAAGAAAGTTTTTATAGTAAAGGGTCAAAGGGGAGGGATGGTGTGGAGTCTGACATCATCTCATTTCTCGGAAAAGGCAGAGAGTTTCAGGAAATAGGGTCCACGCCTTCTTTCTGTTCTTATAGGGTCATGGCACCCGCGGGAGGAGGTCTTAGCCTGATAATGTATTACAATCAGTGTATAAGGAGAAAAGGCGTGAACTTTAGCCCGCTTTGCTAGCCTTCTCGGAACTAGCCAGTTCAGTCTGGTTTTGCCTGTGTTGCATCCAGTCGATAAAGCACAACTATCCTGTTTGGTGGATGTACGGAGCTAAAGACAGTTTCTGCACCTGGGGACTGGGCTGTAGCGCTTGGGTGACAAAAAGAGAGAGAGACAGAATCTTCTTAAACATTTCCATTCTTCCAGGCCTCGAGAATATGACAATGATGATCACTGAGGCTTTAAACAACTTCATTTTTTTTTAAATTTTTTTATTTGAAGTATAGTTGATTTACAACATTGTGTTAATTTCCGCTGTACAGCAAAGTGATTCAGTTATACATATATATATACATTCTTTTTCATATTCTTTTCCATTATGGTTTATCACAGGATACTGAATATAGTTCCCTGTGCTATACAGTAGGACCTTGTTAAATAACTCCTTTTAATTTCTTAATCCTCAGGTTCAAGGACCATCTTTCGTAGTTTCCTCTCTCCTCACCACCAAGCCACCTCCCAAATCGGAGTCTCTGGCTCCATCTCCATCTTTCTGACCTGATGCCTCTGTCTCCACCCCGAGAGATGAATCACACCCAGCCCAGTGTTACCTACAGCCTCCTGTGGTCCTCAGTCATCACAGGCTAGGGAAAGTGACTCCTTAAGCGCCTGTGTCACCGATAGGCTGTGAGCCCTGGGAGAACAGGGAGCACATCTCGCTCATCAAAGAAAAGTTGCTGAAGAAACGAATGGGTACACTTTAAAAAATCAATGAGTGATTCTCTTTCCTGAGCTTCAAATCTTGGTTGCTAGTCACTTGCTGGTCCTTCTTGAATGTTTAAATTCACAAGTATTGAACAAATCAATGAATGAGACTTATAATTGAGTAAAATGAACTTTGCAAGATGATACTAGTGTGCCTTCTCCAGTCAACAAACTAAGCGTCAAGCTGAACATCCCTCCAAGATTTATTTACCTGGAGTAGCGGAGAACAGATCTTAAATGAAACTGACATCGGTACTATTATTTCTGTAGGTTGCCATCTTGAGAGATTTCCTTTTAATAAAACCTTAATCTAAAAAAAGTGTGTGAACACGGATAACATCTTCAGGTATCATGGTCAAATGAACTGGACATCTTTGTTGGTCAGGCAAGAGAGGAATCACCAATGCAGAGTTCATTTTTATTCAGAAAATCCAAAATGAAATTTTGTGGTCCTCTTCCCAAAGTAGAGCACACTCTCTGGACATCTTGGTTTAGTCAATGTCACAATTACTGGCTTGGTCTGCTTTACATTAACTAGATCCTTAATCCATTCATGAGAGAAAGACCATGTCTCTTCTTACCATTCGTCGTTGTTTTGGAAATGGCTTCAGCAGATGAATCCTCGCAAGACCCAAATCGTGAAACATCTCAATGTGCAACAAATCATGTCATTGATCTCAGTGTGATTACAGGGGTTATTTTGAATAAACTTCTGATGCAAACATTTAATTAAATTTTGCAGAAACATTTCTTCTTTTTTCAGAACCCTAAGTGGATATAATGTATCACCAATTTTCCCATTAATTTCCTCCAAGCCATTGACTATAGGTACCACTCAAGGGGCAATATCTTTTGCAATTAGGCTATATTTAAACAAAAGATTTAAAATAAAAAAAAAAAAAAGCACTTGCTTTTCAGTATTTTATTGAAATGCACGTGTTTAAGTCCAGATCCTGCTCTCAGATCACCAAGCTTGGGGTTTGATGCACGGGTCACTGGAGATGACGGAGCAAGAGGGACTAAATCCTGCAGCCGTCCTAACAGCGCCCCTTTTATGAGCCTGAGCTAATACATCACTTAACACAGGTTCCTTAATTCTCCCAGGCCTCTGAGAATGGGAGCATCTATTATTCCCTTTTAGAGGCAGGAGAACTGAAGCCTCGGGGTGTTAAATAACCTCCCTCTGACTCTAGAGCTCACGCTGTACGGCACACGGCAAGGCCAGGAACACATCAAGCCCAGCCTTGCAGAGGCCGGAAATTACATTTGTAGCATCAGAAGAGGCTGTAGAATGAGAATAAATCATCCCCCTTCAAGTGAAGTTGAAATAGTTCCAACTCCCTTCCTTCAAGAAGTGAGCACTCATCCTCGAGATGTTTGAGATAAAAGCACTTTCCCCTTCTCCCACTGCCACCTCCCCTCAAATGTCACCAGCCTTTCCTTTCATAAGGGCGCCGACTTGCCAAACTTCTGGTACCCGATAGACTTGCACACGTTCCGTGTTTATTTGTCCCGGTGGCGGTCCGTGAAGCGCTGCCGTGTTCCTGAACATCTGGACTCATCACATCTCTGCTAGTGACTCAGTGGTCTGCAGAAACTCATGCCGAGTGCAGATGTGTCTGTCCCTGGGCTTAATGGGATGCAGAGGAGCCGAGTCAAAGGTGCCAGCCTCCACCCCGGGGGCCGAGGACCAGAGCCGGCAGGCGCCAGGTCGGGGAGTGATGGGGGCTCTGGGCTCTGGAGAAAGACCCGGGCTGGTCCCCTTGGCAGGCGGGAGTGAGGAGAGTCCAAACCACAGAGACCTGCTTCAAGAGCCCCCTTCCCCCTGGGCTGCTGCTGACCCACCCCATGACGGGGGTGGGAGTGGGGGACAGAGATAAGAGACCTTCCCCTCAGGGACCGTGGCTGAGACGTGGTGTGGTCACAGCCCAACTCAGAGGGGGCAGTAGGAATGGCCCAGCAGGAAGGGGCTTCTCGTGTCCCAGCCTCCTTCTCCCACCCGAGGGGTCTCTTCCTACCCCCAGAGCCCAAACACGTGCTTTTCCCCCACGTCGCCACCCGCCCACCACCCCTGGCATTTCCCCGACTCCCATAGTGAGTGACGGGAAAGTCAGCTTGCTCACAGATGCCCCCTGTACCGCTGGACATGAAATCTTAACATCTTCCGTAATATTATTTATATTACTTACAAGCTTTATTAAATTATTAATATATTAATGTTATTTAATATGATTACTCTGGAACATAGGTTAAAAGCCTTTATCCCCCCAGGTGGTAGAAAGTCGTGGGGCGGGGGGGGGAACTTAAAAAAACCCCAGGCATTTCCTCTGCTAAAATGGGATTCACTTCTAATGAAGCGCATGCAGCACGACAGCCCTGAAAGGCGGCAGGAGGAGGACCCAGCATCTCCCTGGGACTCTGAATCACCGCTCACGGTCAAGCATCCTCAGCGTGCGGTCCGGGCACCACCTGCGTCACCACCTCCTGGGAAGCTGCTTCAAGTGCAGGTTCCCCGCCCCACAGAGGCTCCCGGGACCATAAGCTACAGGAAACTTGGGGGGACGGGGGCGGCAGGGGAGGGGGAGGGGGCCGGAATCTGCATTTTGCATGAGCTCCCGGGCGATTCTACTATACACGGCAGTTTGTGACCCCTACATCCTTAACCGTCAGCCAGGACTGACCCCGCGCACAGGACCAGTGGGCTCAGGGGCTACTCACGGCCAGGGGAGGTGAAACTGCTCTGAGCCCCCCAGGATGTGCCAACCAGGTAAGGACGGGGAAGAGGCCCGATGACACCAGAGAATGGAGTCCAATGCGTGGTCTGCAGGGCTGCAGACAGGAGAGTCGGGAAGGAGAGAGCTGGCCGGGGTCACTCAGAGGCCACTTTATGTCGTCCGTATGCTATCTGAGGACGCTGGACACCACCGAAATGCTGCGGGGGCCGGAATGGGGGTGGAAAGCAGGGAGGCTGGTGGGGTTGGTGGCAGGGGGGAAGGAAGTACAGGTGAACTGCTGAGGCTTCTGACTGCGGAGGAGGAAAATGAAGGAGTCCAGGAGGGCAGCCGAGCTCACAGCAGCATTTACTAGGAGCCGAGAGAGGGGCAGGCAGGGCCCTGATGTCCTTGCGCCCTCCTCGTCCCCATCCCCGCTTCCTCTGGGGCCGGGTGTTACGGACCGGAAGTTTGTGTACCCCACCCCCTCAAATTCACACGCGGAGGCCCTAATAACCCCCAGGGTGATGGTGTTAGGAGGTGCGGGATTTGAGGTGGAGCCCTTGTGACTGGGATTGGTGTCCTCATAAACGAGACCCCAGAGAGTTGGCTCGCCCTTCCTCCACTGAGGGCACGGCGAGAACTCGGCCGTCTATGAACCAAGAAGGGGCCCTCACCGGACACCAGATGGGCCGGTGCCCTGATCTTGGACTTTCCAGCCTCCAGAACTGTGAGAATTAAACGTCCGTCGTCTCAGCCACGCCGTGTGTGATATTTGGTTACAGCAGCCTCACCTCCCCAGGGTCCTGCAAGGATCGACAGAGCCCGACTTCCCCTGTGGCACCGCTTTGTCCCAACCCATAGGTCACCGGCCTGGTCCAGGTACCAGCGCCCGGGGTTCCCTTCCCCCGGACGGGCTTATGCAAAGCTCAGAGTGCCAGGGGCTCTCTGCAGCCCTAACAGTACCTTTCTAATCAGCCGTTTCTCAGGGACTGAAATTCCCTCGTTTCCTTAACCCATCTGGTCAAAACATCAGAGGCTTTCTGTCTAGCCGCAACAGACCACAAATAAAGTAACAGAGAAAGGGGCTGTCACGAATAGTTTGAATAAGTTTATCAGCACTTGGTACCAGGCAGAGACAGAAGGGATGGACGAGGGCCAAGGAGAGGCCTGGAAGGAGCTTGGGGTATCCTGGTGCCCCTCCAAACCGGGGACAACCCAGTGCGGCTGCCTAAAGCGGGGAGGCCAAAGCCACACACCTTGTGCTCCCCAGTTTTACCCCGTCCGGCTCTCCCACAGACAGCAGTGGGCACTCAGTCCTGACGGCTTATGACTCCCTCCCTGGGATGTGAACGAGGCTCGGCGGCGGCTGCACAGGACACAGTCCATTAGAGAAAGGCACTCCCGGGCCGGCTGCCACCAGCCCCAACAGACACCATCCTCTCCGAGTGCTGTTCCTCTGATGTGCACAGCACAGCCAAACAATCGCTTCCTGAAATGTCCCTCAGCGTCTCTTTATGGTCGAAAATGGTCGATATTTTTTGTTCCTGAGCTAACCTTTTGGCCTAAACAGGGAGATTAAAAAATTTAGGCGTAACAATTTGGAGGATTTTTCTGGCTTAGAAAGTAGAAACTACATCTGTAAGCCTGATTTCAACATCATAATCTTCTTATGTCAGGGTATTGACGGCATATAAAATACTTACAGCCGGATAACCAAGCTATTGGCCCCAGCTAACTTTTTTTTTTTTCCTTTTAGATTGCCACAAAGATGAAATCCTGAAGTGTGGGCACACAGACTTTTCCCATTTGAATTTTAAATTATTCAAACAAAAGCTACCACCCTGCACATAAAATGCAGACATTTAATGTGCCACTTTTGCATAGCACAACCATCAGGTAACCGAACTATTGCCGCAGAGACATACAGGCAGAGTCTCTGTTTTAACTTTCCCATTCTAATGTGTACACTATATGTGTGTGACATCATACACAATACACATAGTTATATATGTAAATACACCATACACAGTAATATAGGCACAAGATATTCACTAGATATAAGTATAGCTAAGACATAGACTTACACACAACTTCAACAAAGTAACTGGCAAAGTGATTGCCAAATGATTGAGTATGGCCCATTCAGAAGCATAATTGCTGTCTTATTTTAGCCTTTTCCACCTATTTTAACGCTCACATTTGCAGAGCCATGCAAATAAGCCAATCCATCTTTTATTACCCATCGCCACAAATTCTTTAATTCCTAATTCCCTCTTAAACGCCCCCGGTGACTTGGCAGTGACAGCAATTTGTTTAAGAGAGATATTTACTGCCGGGTCCCGTGGCCAGGCCCACATGTCAGGACGCAGAAAGCAAAGAATCATACTCCCTTAGATTGTTTGTGAAGGAGGGCGGACTTGATGCATGATGCATGCGTGCGTGCAAGGCACCGGCCCGGCCCAGGCTGAGGCCGTTGATGAATGGCAAACCCAGCGTCCAGGGGCCCATCCCTGCGGTTCTCCCACAGACCGCTGTGGTCACACCTAATGCCTGGCCACCCTGGCAGGGTGGCCTGTACCCTAGATGGTGATGCAGAGATGATGCCTCCTACTTTCTCTCACCGAACCCAAATGGCCATGACTGATTCCGGCAGGCTGGCCAGAGGATGTAGTCTCCTGGGTGTCCCCCTAGCCCATTCAACCCTAGCACGTTTCTTAAAGACCTGACTTAACAATCCTTGCAGGGAGGCATTTGCCAAAGTGTATCTGGCTTAAAGGCCCCTTCTCCATCTCCTGTATCCTCCAGAGTAGAAGAGCAGGGTTCTGGGTCCTCTGGAAGTAAAGGCCAAACTCATTTTATATTCCTGCATCCCTAGGTTCAATCAAGTGTTCAGGCTGCCCCAGGCTCCACGCAGCCTGCAGGGACCCCCAGCCGCCCAGCCAGGAGTCCTCAAGTCAGCAGATAACGATGCTAAACTGAACCTTCTTGTAGAAACTCAAAGCCGTAATAGTCCAAGGAGGCCATCATGACTTTAAACTAGAGATCTATAAACCAACTTTCATGGAGGGTGTATCTTTTGAGTACTTTTTTTTTTAAAGCAAAACACAGGGCATTTTATGGGCAGAGCCCCACGAGGCAGAAGTTCCCGGACAAAGACGTGCATCTAAAATTGTTACTACCTGTTACCATCATTTTGCTGCTTCTTCCTAAAACCACACGACCTCCTCACTAACACAAAATAAGATGGTAGGACAGTAGTATAAACATCAATATCACAGGACTAGGAAATTTTTTGACATATTAGTAATTTTTAATAGGACGCCCTGTACAAATAGAAATGAGTCCATAATGAAGGAAGCTGGGGAAATGAGCAGGATTTTCATGTTTACCTGTAACCTTATCAGTGGGTGCCCCTCCCCTGGAAGCTCTGCCCCACAAGCCTCTAAATGAAAGGTGATCAGCTCCTAAAGCTGTGTCTTCCCACCGCTCCAGGCCCTCCTGCCCTCCGAGAGGGACCATCACCTGCCCCCCGCCTGTCTCCTGTCTTCTTTTCTTCATTACCCAACAGATGACCTATCTGATAGGCGTCCCCCTCCTGCAGACTCCTGCTGCCAGCCTTCAGCGAGAATAAAGCCAGCAACTCTTTTTATCTTCATTCTGCCGCCGTTCCCATCCTCTGTTTTTTTTCTAAAGATCGTTTGCCAGTATCGCTTGCTTGGTTGTACCCAGTGGAACAAGCAGTGTCTTCTGAACTGACAATTCTGACTTTTTGCTGCTTGTGATTTTTCTAAAGCATGACAACCACTTGCACGAAGACAGGGTAAACCTTTTCAGATAAGGAAGTCGGTAAAAAGAAAGGCCTTTCAAGAAACAGAAGTAGTTACTGCAGGAGCTGAACACAACAAGTCTCTTATGTATTAATTTAATTTAGCCATGACTTTTGGGTGGCAAGAGAAATTAGGATCACAGCCTCCGAGAGGGTGTGTGTGGCGTGTATACGTTTTAAAAGAGCATTTCATTTGGACAGACATTAAGAAAAGCCATCATCTTAACAACTTAAAAGCAGAAGGTTTTATCTATTCCATATGTATACACATGCCATATTGTAATTTTTTTAATATTCACTGAAAATTGGCCTGATTAGAAAGCCAAATGAGAGTTTCTTTTCAATATAGTTCTCAATACTATAAACAGATCAAATCTGATCAAATCTGAATGTTCCTTTCATAAAAGTACTAAGAAAGGAGATCAGCTGTTGAGTCTGGAATTTAACACGGTGATATATCTAAGTTAAATAAGATTTTTTCAACTGGGATATTCTATTAATTAAGTGCAATATTATTTCAGAGAAATAGCAGAATACATAATGATTTCCGAGTTATATCAGTACAGCATTATGCCAGAGTACTATCGGAATTTTCCTGATATTATTAGAGGAATAGTCCGTTGTCTACAAGAGTCCATCAGAGCAGACTCCCCGCATTTCCCAAAATTTGAAATCAGAGCAACTTGTGAACACCCAGTATCTGTTTTTCTCTGCATCTCAGGAAAAAATTCTGAAGAGTTACTTGGACTTACTGAAAACATATTCTGGAAGACAGTGAAAACACTTAAGACGTTTTTTATTCCTCGTTACTTAAAAGCTCACATATTTTCTGCCCATTTTACTACAGATTTACATATGAATAGTTATTTTTGCCAAATTCTAATAATAATAATAATGACCCTTTCTTGAGCATTTACAACACATCAGGTGTGGGCTTTTGATACCTGCCATGTGTTATTTTACTGAAATCTCACAACAAACTGATGAGGTAGGTACAATTATCCACAACTGGCAGAGAAGAAACCCAGGGCTCAGAGGGCTTGTGAATTTGCCCAATGTCACACAGCTAGAAAGTGACAGAGTAGCCTGGCATCCAGAGGCATCTACTCCAAATCCAGGGCTCTTGACTTCTCTGCCAGCACATCTCCCACAAGAGAAAATGCAAATGGTTACCAAGTAAGGGAAAAAAATCTGCTCCACTCCACAAATGTCACCTCTTCCAAGAAGCCCTCCAGGTACCTCCAAAACAGAATTGGTTTGTAGCTGCAGTAGACTGCTGATCATGTGGTGCTGGGCCAAGAAACTGTGTGTGTGCCTCTTATCTCCCCTAACTGCCTGGGGGCAGGAAACATGTCTCACCATCCCTTACATCTAGTGTCTAACAGTCAAATCGTGTTTGACTGCTTTAATTAAGTCAATCTGCATGTATCCGACAATGTTCCCTTAATCTCTAGTCTTCCTAAATGACCTATGTTCATTAAAAAAAAAAAAAAAAAAAAAATCAACACCGAAAGATGTTCAGGGTATATTGTTAAAGCAAAAACACAGGTTACAAGATACTATATATAATAGGATAGTCTCATTTTATTTTGCTTACACACACACACACACACACACACAACTAAATACACATACCCAGGAGAAAAGTCCAGAATGATATATATTGTATATAAATATATGCCAAAAAATAGTCATAGAGATCAAATTAGGGTTGGTTTTATTTCTTTCTCTTTTGCATAATCTATATTGTCTTACTTTTCTACAATGGACATGTATTATTTCTCTTATGATTTAAAAAAAAAAAAAAAAGTGTGGAGGATTTATACAGTCAGAGGTATTTCCTAAAATCTAGAGACATTCCAGCCGGGCGGGCCCGAGCCCGGAGCTGAAATGCTCGGGTGGGAAATGAAGGAGCAGCAGAGACAGAACGTGCTCCAAGGTCGCCTCCGTCCACGTGGACTGAAAGTGACCCTCGTCTCTCCCCACCCAGAGCCCACGTGCTCTATACACTCCCCCCTCCTCCCAGCCAGGGGGACCCCTTGGTGCGTCGAACAGGATGTGGAGACCGGGACCCTCCTGACCCTCCAAGAAGAACCATCTTCAAGGCTTCCGGCCCTGCCAGCCTCCCTGGAGCCAGGAGACGTTCCTCTCAGCTGCAGAAGCCGGGTCTTGGGGGGCAGAGGGACCGGCCTGGGATCAAGGTGAACTGCTGGGAAGGCACTGTTTGGGGAGGGGTGTAGGGATCCTGTGCGAGCATCACTGCACCTGGCAACGATGGAGGTGATGCCCAAGGAGGGGGCCAAGGAGGACACAGAGATCACAACACACACCCCTGATGCTGGAAATCCAGGGGGACCCAACTCAGCAAAGACAGGGGCCAAGTGACTGTCCAGAAATGCCTGGGAGCGATGGGTGGCTACAATTCCAGAACTTCTTAAATCATCGGTCATTGTTTTGCAGCCAGTTTGAGCCCTAGAGCAGAGCTACGTGTGCGTTCCGGCCTGTGGGGATGCCTTTCCTGGATTCAGTTCCAGCCTGCCTGCCCGTCCGCTGGCGAAGCTTGGAGCCAAATCCCAGCCAGGGCGGCACAGCCGGCTGAGCCTGGTGTCCGAAGAAGACCCGACTGGCCACCGAGACAGCATTCCCATCCTCAGCCCAGGGAAACACGAAATCGCCTTGTGCCGCCCTACAGGGACGTGAAGGATGCCAGACTCAAAGGGACCAGGGTGAGCGCTGCACTGGGATCCTAACCATTTCCCAGAGGCACAATCTAACCAGTTTGTCGTCTCTGGTCAGCACCAGTTGCAGCCATTCACATGAACAATCACAACACGATTACAGCTTAAAATGCACAGCAAGAAAGAGCTCATCTCCTGGGCAGGGTGTATGGGAACTCTCTGTATTTGCCACTCAAATTTGCTATGGACCTAAAACCTAAAAATAAAATCTATTTTAAAAAAGCTCATACATGGGCTTCCCAGGTGGCGCAGTGGTTAAGAATCCGCCTGCCAATGCAGGGGACACGGGTTCGAGCCCTGGTCCGGGAAGATCCCACATGCCGCAGAGCAACTAAGCCCGTGTGCTACAACTGAGCCTGCACTCTAGAGCCCTCGAGCCACAACTACTAAAGCCCTCGAGCCTAGAGCCCGTGCTCCACGAGAGAAGCCACTGCAATGAGAAGCCCGCGCAACCCAACAAAGACCCAATGCAGCCAAAAGTAAATAAGTAAATTAATTTAAAAAAAAAAAAAAAAGCTCATTCAAGCCTCACCCCCCTCCTCAAGTCCTACCTGACCATCTCATGCCCCTTTCAGATGCCCTTTTCGCTTCTCTGCACCCAAGTCCCCGTCTCCAACTCCCCTTCCCCGTGCACGAGTGTGTGAGTGCCTGGGCACATGCGTGTGCATGGTCGTGCAGCCCCGGCGTGTGTGCGTGCACGTGCCTCCGTGTGCCTCTTCTCTGTGTCACTGTCCTGCTCTTTCCAGGGTCCCCTCGCTACCAAGGACTCAGCTGTTCAACCGTGACTCGGAACTCCCACCTCACTCTCCCCATCTGAGGGCACATGTACCCACCCTGACAGCTGCTGTCTCACCTGCTGGACCACAGCTAGGGATGCTCGGGGGGTGGCCAGAACAGTCCAGGGCGCTGAACTCTCCTTGTAAAACAAAACTTGGCTTCCCGGTCTCGGGATGGTCAGCGGCCCCTCTGCCCACTCTCTGGGGGCCGCCTGTCTGCTCCTCAGGGTCAGGCAGAGACACAGAGGAGAAAGAGGTAGCACCTTAAAATCCTGTACAACTGTGGAGTCCAAAATGTCGCCGAACAATTTAGGTCTCTAGGGGAAACAATACCCTGGATTTGAATAAACAAATGCATGCATAAATGAATGAATGAATAAGGCAAAGTTCTCCTAAACCAGAAAACAAGACAATTTTGGAGAAGGATTTTCCCTCAAGCACTTCCTAGGGCCCTGCCTCTGACCTGGGCAGGTGGAGGCCATGGCAACCTGCTGTGGCTGGAAGGCCCACCCCCCCCACCCCCGGCTGCCTTATCCTCAGATGTGCGACTGGCAGAGTGGGGTTCCAGGGAGCACTTTGTGATTTTACTTCCTCAAAGGATGCCATTTTTCCACTTTAATTTTTTAGTAGCAGAAACCAAACCAGCCATGGTTTTAGGTGGGGTGGGAAGAAAGCAGGGGAGGGGAGAGGACCTCTGAGACATAACCCGAGCTTTGTATTCAGATCTCCCGTGTGGATGCTCGCTCCCTCCTTACTGTATCACCTTGGGTACTCACCTAACCTCTCGGTGCAACCTTTCCTCATCTGTAAAATGAGGTCAATGATGTCACCTCCCCGCAGGGGTGCGGGACGGACCAATGAGCTTTCTCAGGTAAGGTCCTTAGAACGATACCTGGCATGGAGGCTCTTAATAACTCTTAACTATTAAAGGTAAAATTTTATTTCGTGTTGCCTAATTTTAGGGTTAACAGATTTAACTCTGATTTTTTGGATCATACGTGAGAGTTTCCCAAGCACAGAAAACATGGCCCTAATCATAGCACTAGGAGTAACTTAATCCTGGAAACAAGTGATCAAATGACAAGTTGGTGTTTCTAGCAAATCGATTGATCAGGACTGCGCTAAGTCCAGGATTTCCTGGGCAAGCAGGTGCCGGGTCACTCCTGAGAGCCCCACCGGGGATGTGAGGAGGGCTGCGTCATCCCCATGGCAACCGGGCTAGGCAAGCCCACTCGTTACCTCGCTGCCAAAAGCTTTTCTTCTTTTAACATTCTTTTTTGTGTGTGTGCCTAGTTCAACCCTCAGATCAATTTAAAGGTTGTTGCAAATGCCTCCGCCCCAAAATTTATTTTCCAAGCCTGTAAACCAACCTCCATCGTATGCGAAAAGGCCCGGGTCACATCTCACCCATAAACCACTCCCGGGCCCTGGACCTCGACGCTGCTATTTGAAACAAGCAATGGCTTCACCAACAATAACACAACTTTACAGAGAATGTGTGAGCCCCGTTTGGCTGGCAGGAGTGACAAGCAGGCCTTCCGTTGCTTTCCCAAGACCCTTCCCAGCAACTCAGGGAATGAAAGTAATTAGAGCCCCGGCCCCCTGACCCCTGCTGATCTTGGCAGCCCTGTCTTCTTAGGAGACAGGAGAACAAAGGGTGAAATCAGAGGCTCCCTAAGGCACTGGGTCTGAAATCAGAAACTCCCTGCAGCCTCAGCAGTGAGCATGTTGAGGAATTAAAAGACGCCTCCAAATCCCCCCACAGCCTCGTCATCTCCAGCCCTGTCCCCCCTGGCAGCTCCAGGGGCCGAGCCTCACATTCCCCGGCCACCCTCGGCCCCAGGGACCCTCCCAGGCAGACCCCTTACGTGTGCTCCTTAAGTGCTGCATTGCTTGTTTCTGTGGCTCCCCTACCAGGAAGAAGCAGGAACAAGGTTGCTCTCCATCACCCCTGTAACACCTGATGGTCCCCAGGATCTGACAATTCTCATACTGGGTATGTTTTTTTTTTTAATTTTTCTTGGAGTATAGTTGATTTACAATGTTGTGTTAGTTTCAGGTGTACAGTAAAATGAATCTGTTATACATATAAATATATCCACTCTTTTTTAGATTCTATTCCCATATAGGTCATTACAGAGTACTGAGTAGAGTTCCCTGTGCTATACAGTAGGTCCTTACTAATTATCTATTTTATATATAGTAGTGTGTATATGTCAATCCCAATCTCCCAATATATCCCTCCTCCCCCCTTACCCCCTGGTAACCAGAAGTTTACTTTCTACATCTGTAACTCTGTTTCTGCTTTGTAGATAAGTTCATTTGTACCCTATTTTTTAGATTCCACATATAAGCGATATCATATGATATTTGTCTTTCTCTGTCTGACTGACTTCACTCAGTATGACAAGTTTCCATTTTGTCTCTTCCTACATCTAGAATTTCAGAGTTCTTACTAAATCTTTACTAAGCTTTCCTATTTTCAGTATCCGGGAATGCTTCCTCCTTTTCAAAATCTGCATAACTTCTGCCCAAAGTGTTTGTGTCTGATAAGAAAAAATCTTGACCTCATCAAGGTGCAGTGCCCACCCAGCGAGCAGAGCCATGTTCCCCAGGCCTAGAGCCAGAGAAGGACACTCCTGGAGGGGGTCGCCTCCTTTCCTGAACCCCTCCAGCCCATCAGTTGCATGCTGCACAGGTTCCTTCTCTAAAGCTGTCCCTGCACTACCCACTCTGCTCCCTCCCCGTAACTGCCTCACCCCAGCCACTTGTCATGTCTCTCCCAGATCACTGCCATCTTTACCAGATCATCTCACTGGTCTCCAGAAGTCTCCCGCCACCCACGTCCACCTGAGCTAACCTAAACCACACACCTGGGCTACACGCCCCTGCCTGGAGACCTCCAGTGCTTTCCCGCCATCAGTCTATAGGCTAACATCCAAATTCCTCTCCAGGGTGTTGAAAGGTCTTCTCACTCTGGTTGGGACCACCTTTCCAGCCTCATCTTTAGCCACTCCCCATGACCATAAACTAGAACCACACAGAGCAATTGCGGGATGCTCTCTCCCCTCACTGCCTGGAAGGCCTTACCTTCCCTGACGCTGGTGGACTGTTCCATTGGTGGCCCCCAGTGAACTATGCCTCTGATATTCCTGCCATTTTGGAGTCTCCTCCCACATGGGCTCTGAGCTTGGTCATGCGAGTTGCTTTAGCTGATGGGAAGTTAACAACAGCAATAGAAGCAGAGGCTTGCTAAGCACCTGCACGATGGGACCTTCCTGCCACCTTTCTTGGAGCCCTGAGCTGCCGTGCAGAGAGGTCCAGCTTCTCTGCTGGCGAGACTGCAGAGAAAGACCACATGAAGAGCCACATGGAGAGAAGATGCTCAACCTTACATGAAGATCAAGGGGGGGTCCAGCCATGCCAGTGTTCCAGTGGGGCCTCCAGATGATCCCATTTCCTGCTATGATCTGACTGCATCTGCATGAAAGACCCAAAGTGAGACCAGCTGAAGAACCAGCCAGCAGAACTCAGCCAACCAAGAGAAGGTGAGGGATAATGAAAGAATTGTAAGCCACTAAGTTCTGGAGCCATGTGTTACACAACGATAGGTAACTAAAATAGGCCATTATCACTCTATTCAGTTCACAAGTCAAGGAGCACTTGAAACCTTAATATGTGTATTCTATGCTTCCTGGTGTGATAAAGGATTAGGCAAAAGAGGGCACAGACCTTTCCTTCAAGGAGATTGCAGCCTAGCTGGACCCTCTCACTCACACATCCTTCTAACATTATTTTGAGCACCTGTTATGTATGACTGCAAAGGTCTCTTGCCTACATTCACCTTGGCTTCCACTTGACTAGCTGTTTTCCATTCACACAACCTCCAGGGCTGGAATCAGCTGCTGCTCTCAGAATGCATGCATCCCAAATGCTCCCCAAAGACCCAGAGCTGGAAACTCTCAGGGAAGATGGTGGGAGCTTAGGGAGCATCAACTCACTTAGGAGAAATGGCTCCATCTGCCGCAGGTGGTAGAGACAAATCTCCCCCAAACTTCTAGGTCAGAAAGGGAAGCCTTCCTGCTTCATACTCAGAGATTCATCAATTCTTTCAGGTTACTGAGATGTGGAGCCCAGGAAGGCGATCCCACTGCAGAGGCTAAGTGGTGATGGGGTTTGCTAGCAGGGTGCAGCGCTAGGCACAGACTCATGCTTTCCAGAAATCCCTTCAGTGTCTAAGGACACAGCTAACGGGTTCCCTTATGTCTGCAAAAATGACAGGCCCTTTGCCAAGTTCTTCTCTACTTCTGGGGAGAATCTGTTTTCCCTAAGCCAATGAATATAACTACTCTGACCGAGACTAAGGCTCCCACTCTACACCATGAGCACAACCTCCAAAACCACTTCACCCTTCTAGGTATCCATGTGCTTCATTATAAAATTAAAGAATCATAGAAGATTGTCTCTGGGACTTTCATGATTCTCATCATTGGATGCTATAAATGAGGAAGATTCACACTAGGGGTAGCATGGGATTATGAGTGGAGTTACAACAACCAGGGGTTCATTTCCAGGCACAGTGAGCTCCGGCCTGGGATTCAGGACACATGGGTTCGAGCCCTGGCCCTGCTCCAACTAGCTGCGTGAAACTAGACAAGTCTGTTGGTCTTGATAGGCCTATCTATAAAACAGAGCCCACGATTCTCAAAGCAGTTCCACCGAGCACAGAGCTGGAAGATGGGAGGGAGGGGCCTCCCCAGTGAAAGAAGCTTCTGGGCCTCCACCTCCCTCCAACCAATGAATGCCCTTATGGTTTCACTGAGTGAATAGCTAGCTCTAAGGCTTTTTTTTTTAAATTGACAAAAAACGAGAAAACAAACTGGTCTTGTCTCACAATCTTTCCTCTGAATCTTCCTAGAGGAAGAATTAAAGTATGTAATCTGGTTTCAGTAGTAATCACTTAAGTATCTTTGTATTAGTTCATTACAGAGCTGGGTGTCTACTCTTTGCAAGGACAATGCCAATGCTGCAAGACAGGCAGACATGTAGGCAGCAAAGCCTCTGCCCAAAGAAACCAGCAGAGGAAGCAAGACACAGACAAACAGTCAGACAGGGCAGCCAAGGTAATGCGCGATAACTGAGCTACAGAGAGCTATGGAGTCAGAGAGGACACAGCACACTTGGAAGATGGATCAGGAAGACCGCTTGGAGGAGGCAGTGTATCAGTGAGGAGGTTTCTTGTTAAATGTAACAGAAAACAATGTCAATGAGCCCTCAGCGATAAAGACACCTGCTGGCTCACACAACTAGATGCCGAGAGGTAGGGTGGGTCCCAGGGCTGATGTGATCCAGGGCCTCCAACATTCTTCCTTCAGTCCTAGCTTCTGCCCTCCTTATCTTTTGGTGGTAAAGTGGCTCAAACCCTTGTACAAAAGCCAAAGAAAGCACATCTATTCATGATGAAAACTCTTAACAAACTGAGAATAGAAAAAAACTTCCTCAACCTGATAAAGTACATTTATGAAAAACCTACAGCAATCATCACACCTAATGATAAAAGATGGGATGCTTTCCCCTTAAATTTGGGGAAAAGACAAAGCTGTCTCCCCTCACCTCTTCTATTTAACATTGCCCTAGAGTCCTAGCCAGTGCAATCAGGCAAGAAAAAGAAATAGAAGGCATCCAGATTGGAAAGGAAGAAGTAAAACTGTCTTCATTCACAGACACCATAATTTGTAGATAGAAAACACTACAGAATCCATGGGAAAAACTACAAAACTAACAAGCAAATACAAAAATTAACTTATTTATACCAACAATGAAAAATCCAAAATAAAATTAATAAAATGACTCTATTCACAAAAGCATCAAAAAAATAAAATACCTAGCAGTAAATTTAACAAAATGGTGCAAGACTTGTACACTGAAAACTTCAAAACATTGCTGAAAGAAATGAAAGAAGGTCTAAATAAATAGAGTGAAATTCCATTGCTCATTGATTGTTAGACTCAATATTGTTAAGATGGCAGTATTTCCCAAATTTATCTACAGATTTATTGCAAAACTAGATGCTTTCCCCAAGACCAGGAACAAGGCAAGGATGGCCCCTCTCCCCATTCCTTTTCAAGATAGTACTGGAAGTCTCAGCTAACGAAATGAAACAAGAAAGGGAAATAAAAATATATAGATTGGGAAAGAAGAAATTAAACTGTCTCTGTTCACAGATGACCTGATTGTCTATGTAGAAAATCCCAAAAAATTGACAAAACAAAACAAGCAAAAAAATAACAACAACAACAAAACACCCTCCTGGAATTAAGACATGATTATAGTAAAGTTGTATGATATAAGACTAATATATGAAAATCAGTTGCTTTCCTATATACCTCCAATGAACAACAGGAATTTGACATTTAAAATACAACACCATTGGGCTTCCCTGGTGGCGCAGTGGTTGAGAATCTGCCTGCCAATGCAGGGGACACGGGTTCGAGCCCTGGTCTGGGAAGATCCCACATGCCGCGGAGCAACTGGGCCCGTGAGCCACAACTACTGAGCCTGCGCGTCTGGAGCATGTGCTCCACAACAAGAGAGGCCACGATAGTGAGAGGCCCGCGCACCGCGATGAAGAGTGGCCCCCGCTCGCTGCAACTAGAGAAAGCCCTCACACAGAAACGAAGACCCAACACAGCCAAAAATAAATAAATAAATTAAATTCAATTAAAAAAAATAAAGTCCACTCTTTAAAAAAAAAAAAAATACAACACCATTTACATAAGCATCAAAACAAAATTAAATACTTAGCTATAAATCTACCAAAATATGAATAAGATTTATATGAGGAAAACTAGAAAACTCTAATGAAAGAAATCAAAGAGCTAAATAAATGAAGACATATTCCATGTTCATGTGTAGAATCAATGTTCTTAAGAAGTCCATTCATCCCAATTTGATCTACAGATTCAGTGCAATCTCTATCAAAACCCCAGCAAGTTATCTTGTGAATATTGACAAACTAATTCTACAGTTTGTATGGGAAGATAGAATAGCAACACAATACTGAAGAAGAACAAAGTCGGAGGACTGATATTACTCAATTCAAGACTTAGAATAAAGATACAGTAATCAAAACAGTGTGACATTGATGAAATAATACAAAAAAGACCAATATAACAGAATACAGAGCCCAGAAACGTACCCATGCAGATATAATCAACTGATCTTCCACAAAGGAGCAAAGGAAATTCAATGGAAAGGGATAGTCTTTTCAACAAACACTGCTGAAAAAACTGGACAGCCACATACAATTAAAAAAAAAATTAATCTCGACACAGACTTTTACCTTTCACAAAAATTAACTCAAAAGGGATTATATACCTAAATGTCAAACACAAAACTATAAGACTTCTAGAAAATAATACAGGAGACAATCTAGGTCACTGTGGGTTTGTAATGATTTTGTAAATAAAACAAAAGAAGCACAATCTATGAAAGAAAAATTATAAGTTTGATTTCATTAAAATTAACATTTCGACTCAGCAAAAGATATGATTGAGAGAACGTAAAGACAAGACAGAGAAAATATTTGCAAAACACATATAACATGTATTATATTATAACACATATTTGTGTCCTGTACAAAGAACTCTTAAAACTCAACAATTACAAAACAAACAACCCAATTAAAAAGGAACCAAAGGTCTGACCAGACACCTCCCAAAGAAGATATACAGATGGCAAATAAGTATACTTAAAAATGCTCAATATCATATATCATTAGGGAGGTGCAAATTAAAACAAAAATGAGATATCACTAAGCACCTATGAGAATGGCTAAGACCCAAAACACTGACAACACCAAGTGCTGGTGAAAATGTGGAGCCACAGGAACTCTCATTCTTGGCTGGTGAGAATGCAACATGGTACAGCTACTTTGAAAGACTGGCAATTTATTACAAAGCTAAACACAGGCTTACCACAGAATCCAGCAATTGTGCTCCTTGGTATTGACCCAAAAAAGTTGAAAACTTAGGTCCACGCAAAAACCCACCCATGAATGTTTATAGCAGCTTTATTCATAATTACCAAAAATTGGAAGCAACCAATTGTCCTTCCATAGGTGAGTGGATAAAATGTGGTGCATCCAGACAATGAATCTTATTCAATAACATGAAGAAATGAGTTATCAAGCCAGGAGAAGACATAGTGGAACCATAAAAGCATAACGCTAAGTGAAAAAAACCTAGTTTGAAAAGGCTGTATACTGTTTGATTACAACTATTTGACATTCTGGAAAAGGCAAATCTATAGGGACAGTAAAAAGATCAGTGGTTTCCAGGGCCTGGAGGAGGGAGGGAGGAATGAATAGGTGGAGTACAGGGGATTTTTAGGGTGGTGAAACTGCTCTCTGATACTATAATGGTGGACACATGATGTCATACATTTGTCAAAACCCATAGAACAATGCAGTACAAAAAGTGTATCTTAATATAAACAGTAGACTTTAGTTAATAAAAATGTATCAATTTTGGTTCATCAGTGTACCACACTAATGCAAGATGTTAAAAATGGGGGAAACTATGGGGGGGTAGGGGGTGGTACACGGGACCTCCAAATTTCCGCACAATTTTTCTGTAAACTAAAAGTTCTCTTTAAAAATAGTCTATTAATTTTAAAAATATGCAAAACATACCTGAAAGAAATTTTACAAGATATAAATAAACTGAGAGAAATATCCACATTCCTAGGTTGGAAGACAATATTGTTAAGTCTTTTTTTTTTTTTTAATTATTTATTTATTTATTTTTGGCTGTGTTGGGTCTTCGTTTCTGTGCGAGGGCTTTCTCTAGTTGTGGCAAGCGGGAGCCACTCTTCATCGCGGTGCGCGGGCCTCACTGTCGCGGCCTCTCTTGTTGCGGAGCACGGGCTCCAGACGCGCAGGCTCAGTAGTTGTGGCTCACGGGCCCAGTTGCTCCGCGGCATGTGGGCTCTTCCCAGATCGGGGCTCGAACCCGTGTCCCCTGCATTGGCAGGCAGATTCTCAACCACTGCGCCACCAGGGAAGCCCAATATTGTTAAGTCTTGGTTACTGCAACTTGTCCTAAGTTTCGAAGTCGAGAAGTGTGAGGCCTCAACTTTGTTCTTCTTTTTCAGGATTGTTTTGGCTTTCTCAACCCTTCACGTAAACATATGAATTTTAGAAACAGCTTGTCATTTTCTTAAAAAAGAAAAAAAAAAAAGGCAGCCAGGATTTTGGTACATTTTGTGTTAAATCTATAGATCAGTGTTGAGAGTAACTGCACTTATATCAAATAGCTTATTTGTTCTTATTACTAAACTGGTAACTGACCCCTCCGTTTTTGTCGCTCCAAGAGTTAGGATTCTTGGATTAGTAAACATCTGAGAACATAGTTGTAGTCTATTGCCTGTGAACTTAGCAAATGTTCTTTCACGTTCTTTCCCTGCAGGACCTCTCCATCCCCCCAACACTCCTGGTCCCATCAGGATCCTCCCTGCCTGCCTCTGGTTGGCTGGGAGTTCCCCTCCTGCTCACAGACATAACACAGAGGAAACAAGGAGACCGCCTTCCCCGACGGTTCCTGCATCTTTCCCTGAATCACCACTGTCACCACGGCACTTCATTGCTGTCTTTAATAGCTCACAAGCGGCTCCTTCTGGAACCGAGGGCGGAACAGCCCATGCGCCAGCCAGTGGGATGCTGGGGCAGCAGCGCTGGCATGAGCTGCTGCAAACGGGCGGCACGCTTGCTTCCGAGCCTTGCTAAGTGCCCACTGGCCTGGGATCCAAGATCTGCGCTTGGGCTGCCTTTGATCTGGCCTGTCTGCTGCCAAGTCTCAGTTAGACAGCCTGTAATACAGTTGGTCCTGGCACAAGTGCTGAGAAAAATAAATCAAAGGATGGTCTCAAATAGGAACGAGTCCCTGACCACGGTATTTGGAGAGGCCACGAGGAACCACTGCCCTTAGCCCGGGGCCGTCAGCACAAAAGCCCACTGTAATGCCATTCCCTGGAATGAAGTCTCCAAAATGGGTTTAGGGTCTGATTCAATGCATTTAGACACTGTCTAACAAATGCAAAGTGCCCAAACAAAAGGGAGGTGCCCGGCTTTCCAAGGGCATCATCAGAACACATACTTGCCACTGTGCCTCCAATATTCCAGGAAGGAAGGAGCGTTGTGCCTGCAGAAGCCGCGGGCAGCCGTCTCTCCGAAGCTCTCGCTCATGCCAACTCCTGCTCTCAGTGCTGTTCACTCAGAGAACTTGCGCGATTACATTTATTAGGAACGTGATTCATTTTTAATTCAGCAGTCAGACGGAGGCTGGGGCAGAGCGCGCTGCTTTCTTGCCTGTAGCTCGGATGGTTGATATCAGTGCCAGCTTAACCTCTGGGCACCATCCTAAAGCCTTTCATTCAAGTGGTTCATCACAAAGAGGACGTGATGTAAGATGCTCCAGGGTAGAGGTAACTATGCAAAAATTCCATTGCTTCTGCTGAAAAAAAAAAAAAAAAAAAAAATAGGAAGCCTGTTTAAAACTACTTAGCCTATTTTTTTTTTAATTAATTAATTTATTTATTCCTTTGGGCTGTGTTGGGTCTTCGTTTCTGTGCGAGGGCTTTCTCTAGTTGCGGCGAGCGGGGGCCACTCTTCGGCGCGGTGCGTGGGCCTCTCACTGTTGCAGCCTCTCTTGTTGCGGAGCACAGGCTCCAGACGCGCAGGCTCAGCAACTGTGGCTCACGGGCCTAGTTGCTCCGCGGCATGTGGGATCTTCCCAGACCAGGGCTCGAGCCCGTGTCCCCTGCATCGGCAGGCAGACTCTCAACCACTGCGCCACCAGGGAAGCCCCTGTTTTGTTTTTTAAATAAATTTATTTATTTATTTTATTTTTGGCCGTGTTGGGTCTTCCTTGCTGTGCGCAGGCTTTTCTCTAGTTGCGGTGCGCGGGCTCCTCATTGTGGTGGCTTCTCTTGCTGCGGAGCACAGGCTCTAGGCGCGTAGGCTTCAGTAGTTGTGGCACGTAGGCTCAGTAGTTTTGGCTTGCAGGCTCTAGAGCTCAGGCTCAGTAGTTGTGGCACATGGGCTTAGTTGCTCCACGGCATGTGGGATCTTCCCGGACCAGGGCTCGAACCCGTGTCCCCTGCATTGGCAGGCGGATTCTTAACCACTGCGCCACCAGAGAAGCCCTAAACCTACTTAGCCTATTTTAAAGGGATGTTAGTCTAGCTACATTTTCTCTGTTTCTGCGGCTGTGTGATACCTGCTTCACATGCATTTCTAAGAAATACAAGGAAAAGGAGGGGCCAGGGGACCAGGAGCCAGAGGCTGGATTTGAAGGTAATCGGGCTTATGAGGAAATCAGCACTGGGGACATTTTGGAGTGATCCTATCTCTAGGGTAACCCCTGAGGATGCACGTGGCAAGAAACAGGACCACAAAGAAGCGAGGGCTCTCATGTGGGGTGTGGAGACGTCCAGCGATGTCTTGGGGACACATCCCAGCCACACAGTGCAATGGGCAGGTTGCCTGAGTCTGTCTGTAAAGACGGTCACCTTCGTGGGAAGTCATGAGCCACTGGCTGAAGGTGAGGTTCGGGGCGCAGGGTCAGAAGACCTGATTCAAGGCCCACCCCACCTCCCACCCCCGTGTCCCAGACTTTGACACGGACCCCTTCCCAGCTGTATTGCCAGTGAAATATGAAGAGGAGGTGGCTCACAGCATCATCGGGAGGGAAATGGGTGAGAAATGCAGAGGGAATGGCTTTCTAATATGTAGGGCTAGGGCCACATCTCAGAAAATATCGATTCACTCTAAGGTGGTGTCATCAACGTCATCGATGTAAGAGACCCAGACTATACAAAATACCAGCTCCAGTTCCTTAAAATCTCATATTCCTGTGTAATTAGATAGCCTTTCTTTACGTCTTTAATGATTCAGTTCAGGGCTGCGGTAGGTTATCACTCTCATGCACCACTAGTGAAATTATAAATTGGCACTATCTTTCTGAAACTAAAATAACAACAAATGTTCAGACTAGGATATTGTACAACCATTAACATCATATTCCAAAACAAATTTGATTAACCAAAGGAAATGTTCCCAATATAACATTAAATGAATCAAACATACATGATATCTTATACACGTAAACATCTACATCAAGGGTTGGCGCTGGGCAGCCTGCAGCCAAATCCATCCTGCTGCCTGTTTTTGTAAAGTTTTACCTGACACAGCCAGGTTCACTCACCCAGCTGTCATCTGTGGCTGCTTTCGTGCTGCAACAGCAGAGCTGAGTAGCTGTCACAGAGATCTGAGAAGCCTAAAATATGGGATATCTGGTCCACTATCAAAAAACAGTTTACAGACACCTAATCTACATAAATACAAAGAAAAAAGACGGGAAAAAATTCCAGGTTGTTGACTATGGCTTGGGTATGTAGCACCCTGATAACACACACAGGTTTTAAATTATGTGAGGTGGGCAATGTGTGTACAGGTACTTGTACGGTACACAGGAAATTCAAATATTTGAAGCCAGGAAGGAGAGGGGGCGTCTATGAGGTCAAGTTCTGAGTGGAGATCCTGCATGAGGTCTGAGAAAAGGCCTTTGCCCGGGGTTGGTCATTGGAGATTTCCATGAATGTCCACAGGATGGGCTGTGGTCAGTGTATAGGCAGTAAAGCAGATTTTGTCCTTCAGAAGGGAGATTTTAAAAGACAAAAGCTCTAGGTTAAGGGCAGTGGGCAGGGGCGGGAGCGGGGGAGGCGTCTCGGGGCCAGGGGCGATCTGGGCACCATGAGGGGCAGGCGTGAGAAGGCCAAGTGGAAATGTTGGGCTGGAGGTGCCTGGCACAGGTTTGAGGGTTCCTTCTAGCCCACCATGTGCTGCCCATCTCTTGTCAGGATGAGAAGGTGGGGAGGAAGTGGAAGCCATAAATATGGGCCACTGGATACACGAAATTTGTCTGTGAAAAATTAAAAATTTAATCCCAAGAAGTAGATGTGTCAAACTGATGTTTGTCTCAGGAGAGAGGAAGCCAGGCACTGGTTGAAGGATTTAAGAGCTCTGGGGTGGTTCAAGCTACGTGCCCCTACCGTGAAACCTGCAGAAATGATCATGTGGGGTGAAATTCCCTTTAAAATTAAAAATCAGTTTTCCACATAAATCCACTTGTGTTCTGTCATATCTCAGGTTTCTGGCAATGTCTCCTGTCTCTTTCACTCCCTTTAACACATCATTTTGTTAATAAGCCTGTATTTCTCGGTAAATAAACCAAATATCATTTAGTTTGCTTGCCAAAACTGAGCCCCTCTCAGATATTAAAGATGAAACTACCCCAAACAACCGGGCTGTTCAGAAAAGGAAGCTATTATATAAGGACATGGTGTGAATTTTTTCAGGATGTGAAAATATATACTTTAATTTCACAAGTTAGTAATTAGTATAGGAGGATAAAGTCATAATCCAAAACAATAATCTTTATTACCAAAGTAGAGATGAAACACAATTAAAATGAACAATATTACTAGCCACAATTGCTAATCAATTAGCTGAGAAGCTATATTACTATAATTTTCCTAGTCCCCAATTTGCCCTTCCTATATTTTTTCACTTTTTATACCATAAGATGGAGACGGGTTGAAAGGATGCATCTGCAAAGCCCTTTCTGAACTAATCTCAGTGTCCAACTACCTCATCCTCTGCCGTGAGTGTTTCCACCCACTAGGTGCCTGGGAACCATCCCTCTGGTGGTGTAGGTCAAGGCCAGTTCTAGCTGGCATTTCCCAGCTGCACCTGGGGAATCGTGCTCACTAGCAAACCTGTAGGGTAGCATGCACTTCCCCAGCTGCCCTTGCATTTTCCTGCTCAAAACAACCCCAAGGGACTTCCCTGATGGTGCAGTGGTTAAGAATCCGCCTGCCAATACAGGGGACACAGGTTCGATCCCAGGTCTGGGAAGATCCCACATGCCTCGGAACAACTAAGCCTGTGCACCACAACTCCTGAACCCACGCACCACAACTACTGAAGCCCATGTGCCTAGAACCCGTGCTCCGCAACAAGAGAAGCCACTGCAATGAGGAGCCCCATGCACCACAATGAAGAGTAGCCCCCTCTCGCCGCAACTAGAGAAAGCCCGTGTGTAGCAACAAAGACCCAACGCAGCCAAAAATAAAACTAATTAATGAATTAATTTAAAAAAAAAAAAAGCAGATACTCTTAAAAAACAAAACAAAAAACAACCCCAAGGTGAAAGAACCCCAACCAGTGGACACGTGCTCAGCCCCACAAAACCGGACCACGTGATAAGCTGGAGCTGGAGCGTAAGGATTCGGCCATCATCCCTGAAGGATAATCCACCCGGTGCCCAACTGCCCGAGAATCCAGTTACACATCAAGCTTGTTTTGAGCATTACATTCCTCTGAATCTCAAAATAATTTCAGCCACTCACAGGAAGAATGTTTTGAAGATCAAACTTCATGGCTTTCCTGATTTTCTTAAAAGTGTGGCTAGAGATGATTTCTGCCCGCCATGCCCTGTCTCTGCGCATCGCAGGGATGGAGCTCTGGGCAGGTAGAGGCAGCCTAGCGTCTCCCGCCCACGGGGGCCTGATTGTCCTGGAGTCTGGCCCCCCTTGGAGAAGAAAGGTCCCAGCCACAGAACCAACCTTGGGGGCGGGGAGGAGGGCACGGCTGATGCTGGCCTCAGGGAGCCCTGGCTACCGGTCTGTGAAAGTCAGAAGGTCAGGCTTCTGGGGCGGAGGGAACAAAAGCAGGCAGGGCGAGCCGACCGGGCCTCTGACTCCTCCTCCGGCTCCGGCGGAAATGCTCTCAGGTGTGGGGTGCTTGGCTTCCCTTAGGTCTGAGGCTTCCGGCACCAGGCCTGGGTCCTCCGTCCTGGCGGAGGTGGGTGGCCCTGAGGGTCAAGACAGCAGCCCCGGGCTCGGAGAGGCCGAGCAGGGCACCGATGCTGCCATGCCCTGGGCTGTGGGTGAACAGCCCTCCACCCTGGCTTCGCCGGCTCGCTCACCGCACTTGCCAACAGGCTTTGGACAAGGTTCCCACGCAGGGAAGCTGCACCCCAGGCTCCCACTGTGCCCGTCTCCTCCCCGCACCCACCCCTCCACTGGCTACTCAGACCCAGGGGCTCCCGTGCTCCTGGGGCTGCGGCGGCCACAGGTCCCATCCCCCAGCCTGCTGCCTCCGTCCTGCATGCTGGGAGGACGTCTTGCGATAACCTCTACCCCGACCCAGACCCACGCAGGAAGACAAGGGCAGGAAAGGCTTGTGAGGGTGGATGGCGAAGAAGAGGTGAAGGGGCTGGACAAAGCTCCTATTGAGCAAATCTCGACCGCTGGCAATTCTTTTCGGTTGAAGGAAAAAAGCAAAAACCAAAACTGGTCATCTGATCTCAGTTTAACCGGAAAACATGTACTGAGGAGTTTTCCTCACTCCAAGGCTGTAGGAATGCTGTACCAACCGGCCCCGGGACGCGGGGACTATGACCAATGCCGTGGGCTCGCCAGCTCAGGGCGATGGCTTCGCAAAAGCAGCTAATTGGAAGCACGGGACTTTGTTTTGCCAGGGATGTTGCATGGGTATAACACTGGCTGCTTACCAATCCCCGCTAGGAGAAGGAAGCAGACCAGCTCTTTTTAAGGACAAAGAGCTACCTGAGGACTCCGAAGGCTGGGGAAGGCTGGCTGGGGGAAGGCTGGCTGGAGCAAGGTGGATGGAAGGCAGAATGACTGTGTCTTTTCAACCCACCGCCAAGTCTCCCAGGATTCTCAATATGTGAGATCAAGGACTCTTCGGCTGAACTTGGGGGAAGAAGCAAAAACGAGAAGGGTGGGACCCACAGAACAAAGGGCATGACCCTGACCTTGGAAATCTTAAGGCAACCTTGGCCTTGATAACTCCCAAGGCCATGACCTCACTGCCCAGGCTCCCTTAGACCAGAGGCTTCCGGTCACGTTCTCTTGGGAGTCCCAGGAAATGTCCTGCAGAACCAGGTGAAGGAACAAGCAAGGAGAGGAGGAGAGAAAAGGAGGGTTTCAAACTTTGCTCATAGATATTCCTGCCGCGGTGTTTAATAGGGCTCCTTTGTTTGTTCCCGACAATGGATCTTATCTTGGGCGAGGGCTGTGCTCAGGTCTATTATTACCCGATATAGAAGGCTCGCGGGCTTTCTTCCCCCTTGTTCAGCGGCATCGGAGTAGCAGAGCAAATTTAATCCAAGAACCAGCTCCAGGGAGAATCTTCGGAGACGCTCCCCTTTCTCCTAATGCTGTTATCTCCCCTTCCTTGTGTTGGGGAGGCATAAAAATCACAAAAAAGTCATCCTGAGTACATTCTTCCTGATAATTATTGTCAGACTTGGAGATAAGTCCTCTGCGTGATGCAGCGTGTGTTTGCCGGGCGCCTGAATGAAAATCCTGCAGCAGCCTCACCAGACAATGGTCACCCGACATCGCTGGGGCCTCCGCATTGTGCCACAGACAAGAGAGCACTTTGATATTTTTGTGTTTCGATAAGGCCCAATCTGGGGGCCTTTATCTCCACTGTTATATTTAAAGATGACATTCTAGCCCTGCCGGCTTGCCTATTGTTTTGACCCTGATTATCCCAAATGTTGTTATTTAGTCAAACTCTCCAGCTTAATGAAGGACCTGCTCCCAATTTAAGGAAAATTATTTAAATGCAGAGTATCCTATACACTGTGGTTTCAAAAAAAACTAGGTGGCTAATCAAAAGTTAATTGTATAATTCTCATGCAGATTAGGGCCTCTTGCAAATGAATCCCAGGTTGTGATTATTAAAAAAAAGGAGAGTGCAGAGCAATGCACAGGGGCCTACAGTCTGGTAAACAATCAGCCCCGGTTTAATTTGTGGTAAACAAAGTGATGATACGCTAGGGGTCTCCGAAAGAGAAAAAAAGGTGGAAATAAATTAAAGCACGACATACAGATATGATCTTTTTGTGTGAGGCCATCTTTCAAAAACACAAGCTAAGTGAATAAAAAGCAAGCCATTAATATTTACCAGAAGCCGAGAACTCTACAAAGAGCGGCAGGTCCATAATGACACTGAGGTTTCAGGAGGGGCCTGGGAGGCAGATGCACACTCTTCACCGCCACCGTGATGACGTCCACCACTGCTCCCTCCTCGCAGGAGGTGAGACAATGTTGCTCCCCGGCGGCCTGGAGGCTCACACCTGCCTACCTGGCTTTGTCTTCCAAGGGAATGTCCATCGCCCGCCCTGCCTGGTGGATGGTTCGCCCACTGGAAAGGAGCAGCGAGACCCAGCCTGGGCTCCCAAGAGAGGCAGGGGTGTTTGCAAGTGGGCTAAAATCCCCCAAGAACGTGGTTTCTGATCCAGAAATAGAAGACCAGGGACGCGGTCACCTCCCCTTCACCCCCGACAACCAGATTCTCCCAACTCAGGCGTGGTGCAGCCCCGGCCCCGGCCTCCCTGGAATGACCGCTGGCCTGGCCTTGCCTCTTCCGGAGGAGAACATGGTCCAGGGAGAAGCCAGGGGCTCCCACGCCTCTCCTGTGTTTTCAGAGGAATGAGCACGTTTCAAAGACTGCCTCCCCGGGGGGACAGCGAGGCCCTGCCATCCCTGCTCAGTTATCACCTCAGCGGGAAGAGTCCCGGAGCCACCCTGGGGTCCTGTGGGGTCGGGTGGGACCACCTCCCGCCGGGCGATGCTGAGTGCTCTGGACGCGCCATCCTTTTCCTTCCCTCTGTTGCTCTGATACAGCAGGATGTGAGGACAGAATCCCGGAGCCCCTTGGAGGCATTATTTGCCAAGATAAGTTGTAGGAATCAGCTGTGCATCTGTACACTCCGGCAGTGCTCTCAACATGCTGCATTCATTCAGAAGTTTCCCTGTGCCCGAGTCCTGGGCTGAATTTTAAAGACTGATATAAGTCTTCCTGCTCTCCCACCGTCCAACTATATCCCTCTTCGGAGGAAGTAACTCTGAAAACCAGAAAAGAGAGAAGGCCCCGGCAGAGGCAAGGGTCAGGAAGGAAGGAAACAGCTCCCGTCCACCCCCTGCACCTGCCCGGCTGAGCCAGCCACAGCCCCATCGCTTCCGGTGCAGGAATCTGGGATTTCCTCCTATTTCCACAGCTGGCGCAGGATGTAGGCCAGGACTTGACCAATTACTGAGAAATCTCGTGTCTCAGCAGCAAAACACAGAACGTCTCTTGGCAGTGGGCTCCTCTTGCCTTTACGTTTTCAGCACTTGTGTTAGTTTCCCGGGGCTGCCGTAACAAACACCATGCTGTAGTTGGCTTAAAACAACAGACTCTTAAGGTCTCACGGTTCTGGAGGCCAGAAGGCCGAAATCAAGGTGTCCACAGGGCCATACTCTCTCTGAAGGCTCTAGGGGAGGGTCCTTCCTGCCTCTTCCAACTTCTGAAGGCTCCAGGCTTGTGGCTGCATCCCTCAATCTCTGCCATCTCCCTGCGTCTCTGTGACGTCTCAGAAGGACACCGGTCATTGGATTAGGGGCCCACCCTACTCCAGCATGACCACATCATAACTGATTAAACTGGCAATGACCCTATTTCCAAACAAGGCCACATTCTGAGGTTACTGGAGGTTAGTACTGCAATATATCTTTAGGGGGATAAGAGACACAGTCTAACCCACAGTAGAGCTCCAGCTTGAAGGCACCCTCCTTCATTCCTTACCTGGTTACTATCCGGCACCCCCACTAATTACGTGCTCCATCTCTGCCTGCAAACGGCAGCCCCAAAAGAATGCCCTCCGAGGCTCGACCGAGCCCCACTGGAATGGAGGAGGCTGGGGCAGGAGTACTAGATGGGGGGATACGAAACAACGCGGCCAAGATATGGGTCTTCAGGGGGCAGCCTCGTTACCCTGTTTGAAATTTCTTCCAGACCAAACCAGGCCTCCGACACCTGTGGGATGAAGCCCTCCCCTTCCCTGGCTAGGGGTGCACCCGCCCTCCCCCTAAGGAGCCTCTGGCCCTCCCGGCGGCCTCTAGTGCACCATCTAGTGGTCTGTTCCGGAACCGCACCTCGTTACTTGCTGAGGTGCCTGAATTCACTCCCATCGGTCCCCGCCCAGGAGAAACAGGGGCCACCTCTTGTGATGGAAAAATATAACCTTCGAGCTGACTTTTCAAAGCAGCCACCCTGTTCCTCTCAGGCAATACTACGCAGCTGTTAACTCATGCAGAGCCAATCACTGCGTCTTAATAACAGACAGAGGGGCTTCCCTGGTGGCGCAGTGGTTGAGAATCTGCCTGCCAATGCAGGGGACACGGGTTCGAGCCCTGGTCTGGGAAGATCCCACATGCCGCGGAGCAACTGGGCCCGTGAGCCACAACTACGGAGCCTGAGCGTCTGGAGCCTCTGCTCTGCAACAAGAGAGGCCGCGATAGTGAGAGGCCCGCGCACCGCGATGAAGAGTGGCCCCCACTCGCCGCAACTGGAGAAAGCCCTCGCACAGAAACGAAGACCCAACACAGCCAAAAATAAAAATAATAAATAAATAACAGACAGAGAAGAGTCCTGACTCGTCAATGGGATTCTGAAAGCAAAAGTCACTGGCAGAGCCCCAGTTTTACCCCCGAGGACTTTCACATAGACTCAATCCCACCTCTGCAGCAACCTCACAAACCTTAATAAATCTCACCTTAGCGAGAAACCTTTGAAACTGAACTGTCCAGTAATACACATTTTCTATCAGAACACATGGGAGTCTTTAAATATTTACCACACATAAGTATGTCACCTGTCTGAGGCTTTTTATCACCCATACACACCACATATGTATTGACGCCGGATGTTGATACTGATATGTAAATAATTGTACTAAGCACAGAAATATGCACCTTCCTGGGAGATCTAATCACACCAGCTTCGGTCCCGGGGAAAGAAACATTTCTCGGGGCCGTTTTGCAGAAGGGATACTTGTCTCCTTGTCATCCCTCTTGTCCCGGCCAGGTGTCACCTGCCTCCGTGACCGTGAGGGATGCCTGGGAACAGGGCGAAGGGGCCACGCGCACCTGGAGGGGCCCGCCCACTGCCCCCAGGGCCTCAGCGAGGCAGAGGCGGGTGGGGGTGGGCAGATTCCCACGTCCTGCAAGCGCAGCAGAGCCTGGGCCACACCCACGTCTCCTCGCCAAGGCCGTCCTGGCCACACCAAGCCAGACAGGCGTCGTCTGGGGTGAGTGGAGCCGGGAGAAGGAAGTGGGAGGAATTCGCTGTTGTCCTGAGGTCACGTGCCGCGGAGCTCCGGTCCGAGGCGGCCTGGAGCTGCGTCCTCCAGCCCCGGGGCTCTGGGCTCCGAGAGCGATGGCAAGGATGCGAGTGGCACAGCCCAGCAGGTGGGACTTCTCAGGAGGAGCGGCGGTCCAGGGAGTCGCGGGGTCACTGAAGGGCCCCCCCCCCCGGCGGACCCAAAGGGTGAGCCAAGGAGAAGGCCTCAGGGTGACACACAGGCCGGGGGGCGGGGGTGAAGGGGACTTAATTCACCACAGTTGTAAACAGTGGGGTGGTCTCCCTACTGTCCTGGAACAGAACCGGGGCCCGGGGACAGGAGGGTCACGGGACAAAATATTGAACTTTAGCAAACCTCAAGATGTAAGGTCACTGTAAATGTGCCAGATACTGCCCCTTTGGGAAAAGTGTAGAAATTACCTGTGAAAGTGCCTTGTGGAAGGGCAGGCCAGAGGACCCTCAGCCCCTCGGTGAGGGTCGGGCAGACAGAAGGCACCCATCCCCGGCAGCGAGGTCTCAGAAGGCGAGGCCGGCCAGGGGTCACCGACAGCCACCCCAGGGGGCTCCCAGAAGAGCCCGGTGGGAGACGGGGGAAACCAGAGGAAAACACTCTCTCTCTTCTCGGCCATGCAGCCAACAGAAAAGTGACACAGTGCCCCCCCTTACCAGTGAGGAAACAGGCACAGAAGGCCCGCACCCCCCAGAAGTGGCAGGACTGGGGCTCACTCCCAGAGCTCCAGCTGCGGTCCCACCTTCACTCCACGAGGCGCTAAGACGTCTGGAAGGGACGCAAGGGCACGGGAGGTGCCCTGCCATCCTCTGAACCAGCTGGCCAGCTGGCGGCCCAGCCCCAGCTCGTGCTGGGCATTCTCACTGTGCGCCTGGGAAACGGAACTCGGAAAAAGTGATTTTTCTCCAGAGGAAGGAGAACACAGACTCATCTGGATCTTGTGGGTCCGTGCCCCGCAGACCCCAAGTCCAATGGAAAGCACCTGCTGGCCGCTGCCCCAGCCTGGCTGCAGGGGAGGCTGAAGCGCGCCCTCTGGTGGCAAGCTCTGGAGCCGCCTGGGCCGCGTCGCCCGGACCAGACTTTACATCCGTCAGTCAAAGGGAACAAGGGCAGGCGGAATTGACGTGTAAATGCCTCTATGGCAACTGGAGAAATTGTTAAACCCAAAGTGCGATCAAGCTTCTCATTGTTGCACATTAACTCAGGAAGGAAAACAACTTCATTTCTGCTTTTTCGCACTCCAGCTTCCTGGTGCATGTATTTTCAGTGTTTCAAGAAGCAGTTGATCTTTTCTCCAACCGAAGTCCCAGGAGGTTTCTGTGGGAGCACGGGGACCAGAACAGCCAGTTCCAGGCAGCTTTGGATGTGATAAACTGTCCTGAAGAAACGAGCCTGCCTCCTCACTGCTCGCTCCCCCAAGTATTTGTGGAGCAATTATGTCTGAGGGAAGGTTCTGGAACCTGGCTGCCCTGCTTCAGTCCTGCTTGGTCATCCAGTCGCCCTGGAGCCTCGGGCAAAACACATCAGCCCTCTCTGATCAAACCTTCCATCAGCAGAGGAGTGACACGCCACAAGACTACCGGGATAGTGAAATGAGAGAGTAGGTGAAAGGAACTTTTAAAAATATTTTTAGATATTTCAGAATTTGAGAATTTTTACTTGACGTAGTTTTAGTTTTGTGGGAAAGTCACACAGATAGAACAGGATACCCGTCACTCCATTTCCCCCACTGTTAACATCTAACACCTGTATGGTACGTTGGCCCAAATAATGAACCAGTATTGATACAATGATGGTAACTGAAATCCATACTCTCTTCAGGCCTGCTTGGTTCTCCCCTAATGTCCTCTGTCTGTCCCAGGACCCCACCCAGGACACCACATTACACTCATTCACCCCATCTCCCTGGCTTCTCTAGACTGTGACAGTTTCTCAGACTGTCCTTGTTTGGGTGACAGTTTGGAGAAGTACTGGGCATGTATCTTGCGGAATGTCTCTCAATGTGTGTTTGATGGTTTTCTGATTATTAGATTGGGGTTTTGAGTTTTAGAGAAAACCCCAGAGGTAAACTACCATTCCCATCACACTACCTCAAGGGTTCATACTATTCACACGATTTACGACTGTTGAGGTTGCCCGTGACCACCTGGCTGAGACGGTGTTTCTCAGGTTTCCCCACGGAAAAGCTACTCCCCCCCACCCCCTTTCCAGACTGCATGGTTCGAAGGAAGCCCACACTTAAGAAGGGGGGTGCTCTGCTCCACCTCCTGGAAGGCAGAGCATCTACATAAATTGTTTGGAATTCTGCACGGGACATTTGTCTCTTCTCCACTTGTGTATTTATTTGATCACTTACTTACATCCATATAGACTCATGGATATTTATTTTATATTTTGAGTTATAATCCAGTACATTATTCTTTTGCTCAAATTGTTCCATCTTTGACCACGGGGGCTCTTTCAGTTGGCTCCTGTGTCCCTTTAACACACCCTGATCTTTATGCTTTTTGAGCAGTTCCTTACTTTCTGACCTTTCCAGGTGCTCCAGGCTCATCTTGTGTGTTTCTGCTTCAGTCCCAGAATCATCTGTTGCTCCAAGGACCCCTGGTTCCTCTCATTGAAAAAGGGCATTAAAAACCAAGGATATATGGTCAAACACATATCCGTAATTTCTAGTTTTACTGAATCCTAACTAGAGAACGTGGCCTGGTCCTTTTCTACTTCTGAGACCTTTCTGAGATTTTTCTCTGAGTACATACAATACACAATGACTGTGGGGTTTTTTTAATGAATACTTGAAAACAACTTATCTCTATAGGTTTCATCAACACCTTTATCATTGCATCCTTATGAATTACATTATTTGAATCCTCAACATCTTAATTTGTCTCTTGCCTACTTGTTCTACTAGAGACCAGAAAGGAAGGTTAAATTCTCCCATAAATGTAGAGTCCTGTTCACTTCTCACGTCCTACTGTCCTCACTTGGAACACCCCAAACCTGCTTCATCGAGATCGTAGTCTTTACAGCTTCCTGAGGACGATAAGCATTGGACTTATAACTTTCACCAGCTTCTTACTTGAAATACTTGTAAGTGGAAGGCTCTTCCTTTTAAGATTTCCAGACCCTCGTGCTGCAGCCATGTCCGAACGGCCTAAGCACTTTTGCTTTTGTTTCCTTCTTCCTGGGGGGAGGAATGTCCATCCCTGGCGCACAAGCCCACCCCAGCCGCCCCACCTTACCATCTGTCCCTCTGGCTGCAGCTCTGTGGGTCCGTGTCTACTAGGAAGGGCAGGTAGTTGAGCACAGAGCAGCCCTCCAGCCCCGCTGGGCAGCCAAGCCTGGTCCCCTGCGCTGAGCTCCCGCTGGGAGAGCTGCGCACTGTCTGAGGGACCCCCCCCGAGCAGGCCCTTGGTGGGAGCAACCTGCCTTCCTCCCCAGACTACAGAACCTGGGGGAGAAGCCCCCCGCCCCCCGCCAGTGGATGCTTCCAGCTCTCCGCCCATCTCTGCCACGGCAGACAGGCAGACAAAGGTTCTCCTCGGGTGACGGCGCCACCCAGAGTGCAATGGACCCCCCCCTCACACGCCTGTGCCTGGAGGAGCCGTTTGTTGGAAGGAGGGACCCTGCAGCCGGAGAGAAGCTTCCAAATCAGAAACTCCGGGCATTACTGGGGAGGCTCCTGTGCTTCTGGCATCAGCAAAGGCTCTGCACCCTGAAGTTAGGTGCTGACAGCACAGGGTTGGGGGGGTGCTTTCTTCCCTTTCCTGGGGAGCAGGGCACATGAAATCCAGGGACCTGTTTCTTAGCCCATCCACACCCTCAGTAGATGACGCAACTGGAGAAATTCTCATCCATCAGGTAAAGATTAGTAAATACGACGACACGTTCTGTTGGTGAAATTGTAGGAAAACAAGCACCCCTGTACATTGCTGGTAGGAATGCCAATTGGTAAAACCCTTTTGGAGGGAGAATATGGCAATAGCTAAAACAGCTTCGTATGTGTTTACTTTTTGCTTCAGGAATCCAGCTTCTGGAATCTAACTGAAAGATATACCTCCAAAAATATGAAATAGAGAGACACAAGGCTATTGACGGCGGCATTACATTGCAAAATATTGGAAACAACTTAATGGCCACACACAAGAGGGAGGCTGAGTGAAATACGGCAGGTCCACTCGGAAGATGTAAAAATAAGGAGGAAGATCTTCATGGACCATTAGTGATATTCAGGATATTTAGTCAAGTGAAAAGAGGAAAGTGTAAAAAAAAGGTATATATACCGTTGTAGGAAAAGGAGGGAAATAAAAAAATACTTGTATATTTCTCATTTGTGCAAACAGAAACACAGGAAGGATAAGTCAAAACCCCACAATACTGGTACCCAAAGGGAAAAGGTAGAAAAAGTCAGGGGGTGGGAACAGGGGGGAGGGAAGGGACAAGGGACAGTCCTCTGAGGATAATATTTGTACGGTTCTGGCTTTTAGAGCCATGCTAATTCAGATACTCAAAATTTTAATTAAGAAAGAAGAAGAAATCCCAAATGCAATGCAAACAGAAACAGATGAACCTAAATGTATTTTGGACACAAGCACACTGAAGAGAGAAGAGCCAACTTGAGGAACTTTTGAACACGACACTGCGTCCACGCCTAGCACTTCAGGCTACAAACAAAACAAAAAGCTGTTAAAAAAAAAAACAACCAAGGATTAAATGCCCGTTATCTGATTTGTTTCTCACAGTGGCCTGAGTTAACAATTCTAAAACTATTTTATGGATATTGTAGGATTGCGTAAAAAGTAAACATATTGTGAATAATGAAAGCCAGGTTTTTCACTGTTGGAAAAGAGATTTATAAAAGTACAAGGGGGAGCTTCCCTGGTGGCGCACTGGTTGAGGATCTGCCTGCCAATGCAGGGGACACGGGCTCGAGCCCTGGTCTGGGAAGATCCCACATGCCGCGGAGCAACTAGGCCCGTGAGCCACAACTACTGAGCCTGCGCGTCTGGAGCCTGTGCTCCGCAACAAGAGAGGCCGCGACAGTGAGAGGCCCGCGCACCGCGATGAAGAGTGGCCCCCACTCGCCGCAACTAGGGAGAGCCCTCGCACAGAAACGAAGACGCAACACACCCAAAAATAAATAAATAAATAAATAAATAAATAAATTTATTTATTAAAAAAAAAAAAAAAGTGCAAGGGAGGGAGGTTAGAATGAACCCCATGGTGTTGGATTGGAATTGGAGGTGTCAGGATGGATGGGTGGGTAGATGATAGATAGATAGATAGGTAGGTAGACAGATGTTAGATAGATAGATAGATATGCACATGCATACACACATTTTCTACCTCTGTCTGCTCATGAGAGGGTCTCAAAGAAAATAGTTGCCATAGGCACACCCAGAGCCCAGATCTTGGCTTCTAAATACCATTCTCCAATAAAAGGAAGCAGGGCCACTTGGAGAAATGACCGGTTTCCAGGCTGGTGCAGGGGAAAGACAAGATGAGCCTGGGCTACCATACTGTGCCAAAATTAAGGACAAATGGGGGCACGTCCAGAGGACCTAGGAGCCACCTCCCAACGGCCGGATCTATGACAATCTGAGCATCAGAATAAATAATGATAGTGATGGGCTATAGGCCATGGAACAAAGAAGAATCCATGAGTCCATGGATATAGATAAATTTAAAAACAGTAAAGAGGGAGAAGGAAAAGGTCTTCCTAACAGTAGAATTCTAACTAAATGCAGAAGGAAGGATGGGGTTTCTAAACAATCACCACGGGCAACCATCATCATAACAGTTGTTTCAAGCAAGAAGCATCAGTGGGTTCTAAACCTCGTGAAAATATCATGAGAACAAGATAATTATGGAGCTTCAAAGAACCACCCCCAAGATACCTAATAATTACAGAGGGGAAGTATTAATTTCACAGGAGAGAAACCCAACCAGGGGAGAGTTCATGTGGCCAGAAACAGGCACAAAGAGACATCGGTTTCCTCCTGGTCTGACTGATGCCCTGAGGGGCTGCATCACTTCACATCTCTAGCATCCTCGTTAAAAATGCACAACCTGCATTTAGTCACGAGGAAACATCAGACAACCCAGAAAGAGGGACATTCAATAAAACAACTGTCCTGTACTCTTCAAAACTGTCAAGGTCATGAAGGACAGAGAAAACCAAGATGCTGCTGCAGGTTAAGTAGTGTAAGGAGACCGGACAACTCAGAGATGTGTGACCCTCGACTGAACCGCAGGGGAAACTGGAGGGAGAATTTGCTAGAGAGGACGTTAGCAGGACAACCTTCGAGACCTGTGGGCTAGCTAATACTGCGTGGGTGCTGATCACCTTATGTCGGTCATTGTGCTGTAGTTTCAAAAAGAATGTTTTTGTTTTTATAAAGCACACACTGACACATGTAGAGATAAAGGGGCGTCAGGTCTGCCATGTCCTCTTAGATGGTAAAAATCATGACATGTCTATAAAGTGGAGAGAACAATGAGGAAATGTGGTAAAATGTTAACATTTGGGGATTCTGGGTACAGGGAGTCCTTGTATTATTTTTGCAACTTTCCTATGAGTGTAAAATAGTTCTTTTTTATTCCAAAAAGAAAGCTTTTTAAAATGCAAGTATCTCTGAAAATGGCAGTAACAGCTCCCTTGGAACGCACACCATGTAGGGTGCCAGGCGAACCCCCTGAAAATAAGCTGGTCCTTCTGAGTGGCGATGTCTCCGGTACAGAAGTTGTAAGAGCCTCAGCTCATTGGAAAGGCGTTTTTGCCACAGTTCCTCGGTAGAATCTTCTAGAACATCCAAAGAAGGCCCAGCTTTCCTATTCTGTAACCTCCCCAGACCCTGCTCACGATGAAGCTACTTGGACCTTAGTCACCCAGCGAGCTTCCTGCATCAGTGTCGAAAGAGAAAGAAGGCCCTGTACAAGTCAAGCTGTCTAGATACTGAAGAGGGATGATACCATCCTCGCATTTCTAGTGCACAGCCTTTCCTTCCCTCCCCTCCCCCCATCAGTTTCTCGCCCTCAGCACTGCTGGCGTGTGGGTGGGATGATTCTTTGCAGTGGGGCCGCGCTGTGCACTATAGGATGTTGAGCGGCATCCCTGCCTCTACCCACCAGATGCCGGTAACTCGTGACCAGCCCCTCCCCCCCCCCCATCATGACCACCCAGAATGCCTCTAGATGTTGCCGAGTGACCCCCGAGGGGCAAAATCTGCCCCGGCTGAGAATGGCTGCTGTACAGCCATCAATTCAGCAATTTTATAGTAAAATCCAAGTGCATTTTCCCTTTGAAAATGTTTCCTAAGTACACAAATTTCATCTGATGCTCTAAGTAACATCAGTGACATCCAGGTCATGCACGCCAGTGTAAATGAACCCTCCACCCAAGCCTAGGAGGCAAGTACTGTATACCAGCCCGGTCCACACAGCAGCTCAGGGAAGCTTCAAGGCCACGCCGAGTGTCAGCGATCTGCTGTGCTTCTGACTCCTGAGTATGTGGCCTCGCATTTGTTCAATAAGTAATGGAATAAAGTTATTTTTAGCCAACTGTCACAGGGTACAGTCATCCTTGAATGACTCAGAATACCAGTTCACATTCTCGCTAGGTTACGTCCCCATAAGATGACCTACTTGTTCCGATCTGAGCCCTGAAAGTCCTTGGTTCCAGGCACACCAGGAGGGCTGGTCACTGCACTTTCCCGTGACCCAGTGAATGACAAACCCACCCCATCAACACAGCCAGGGATGGGAGCCGAGACGGGTGGTACAGGGGGGGTGACAAGCAAACATCGCAGTCTTTGTCACTGTTTTTGTTTAATTGAAGTACAGTTGATGGACAATATTGTATGAGTTACAGGTGCACAATATAGTGCTTCACAATTTTTAGAGGTTATACTCCATTTACAGTTATTATAAAATGATGGCTTGTATTTTCCCTGTTGTACAATATATCCTTGTAGCTTATTTGATACCTAATAGTTCGTACCTCTTACTCTCCTACCCCTATCTTGCTTCCCCCCTTCCCTCCCCCCACTGATAACCACTAGTTTGTTCTCTAGATCTGTGAGTCTGCTTCTTTTTTGCTATATTCACTAGTTTGTTGTACTTTTTAGATTTCATATGTAAGTAATATCATACAGTGTTTGTCTTTCTCTGGCTTACTTCACTTAGCATAATGCCCTCCAGGTCCATCTATGTTGCTGCAAACGGCAAAACTTCATTCTTTTTTATGGCTGAGTAGTATTCCGTCGTATATTATCTATACCACCTTTTTAAAGGGCGGGGTCATTTAGCACAGAGAGGTAATCTCACGGAGACAAGCCCAGTCCTGCAACCACTGGCCCTGCAGGTGGGCGAGGAGGGCCCGGTGGTCGTCTAGGGAGGGCATCCGCAGCCCTGTCCCCACGGCAGGGCCTCGAGGCAGCGTCTGAGGCCTGGGCTCGGGGGGAACAGCGTGCTTGCTGCCAGGGGTTCGTGCAGTGGGACACGGGCCAGCTTCGTTTCTCCCTCCCATCTCAGGTTTAACTCTTGGCAGCTCCCGGGCTGGCTTCCCAGCCCAGAGACCCCCTTCCCTGGAGATGACTCAGGCTGTGAGTTCCTGCAGCTGTACTCCCCGCCACAGGCCCGAATTGTGACCCCTGGAGGCGAGACAGCTTGGTGGGCCGGGCCTTGGAGTTCCCAAACCCCACGGGCACCACCCTTGCTTCCGTGGGGCAATCTGTTGCCTCAGGCCGGCTTTAGAGGAGGGTGGCCTGCTCTCGGCACCCCTCCCACTGCTGTTCTGTCGGCCTGTTCTTTTTTTTTCTTTAATTGAAGTATAGTTAATTTCAATGTTGTGTTAGTTTCAGGTGCACAGCAAAGAGATTCAGTTATACATACAAACATATAAACATATATACATACATATATATTCTTTTCCCATATAGGTTACTACAGAGTATTGAGTAGAGTTCCCTGTGCTATACAGTAGGTCCTTGTTGATTAGCTATTTTACATATAGTAGTGTGTATCTGCTAATCCCAAACTCCTAATTTATCCCTCCCCCCCTTTCCCCCTTTGGTAACCATAAGTTTGTTTTCTATGTCTGTGAGTCAATTTCTTTTTTTTTTTTTTTATAAATTTATTTATTTTATTTATTTATTTTTGGCTGTGTTGGGTCTTCGTTGCTGGGCGCGGGCTTTCTCTAGTTGCGGCGAGCGGGGGCTACTCTCCATTGCGGTGCGCGGGCTTCTCATTGCGGTGGCTTCTCTTGTTGCGGAGCACGGGCTCTAGGCACGTGGGCTTCAGTAGTTGTGGCACGTGGGCTCAGTAGTTGTGGCTCGCAGGCTCTAGAGTGCAGGCTCAGTAGTTGTGGCACACGGGCTTAGTTGCTCCGCGGCATGTGGGATCTTCCCGGACCAGGGCTCGAACCCGTGTCCCCTGCATTGGCAGGCGGATTCTTAACCACTGCGCCACCAAGGAAGCCCTGTGAGTCAATTTCTGTTTTGTAAATAAGTTCATTCGTATCATTTTTTTAGATTCCACATATAAGTGATATCATGCAGTATTTGTCTTTCTCTTTCTGCCTTACTTCACTTAGTATAATAACCTCTAGGTCCGTCCATGTTGCTGCAAATGGCATTATTTCGTTCTTTTTTATGGCTGAGTAATATTCCATTGCATATGGGCCTGCTCTTCATTGAGATGATCAACATGTGTTCTCAGCCTTGCAAGAGAACAATCAAACCAGTAATGTACACAACTAGTAATTCTACCTGCACGACCTACGAAGGAGCAGCCCTTGCAACAGTCCCAGAAGCATGACCGGCCCTGAGAGGCCCGAAGTTGTGAAGCCCAAGGTGGGGAGGCTGAGAACACGCTCCCAGATGAAATCAACCAAGAAGACCACCAAATGCCGAAGATGCGTGTGTGCGCGGGAAACTAAACAATTACAGACACGTGACACCCTGTTCCTGGCAGTAAACACAGTCGTTGGTGAGTTGATCCACTGTGATCCCAACAGGGTCAGGCACCTTTTTTTAAACTCCCTTCTGAAAACAAAAAGGACAGAAAGGTAGGTGGTGACTGTCATTTGGAAAGATGAATCTATATTTTCAAAGAATCGTTGTTGGTTAAAAAAAGCAGAGGTCGGCAAACTTTCTCTGTCGAGGGCTAAATAGCAAATATTTTCAGCCTTGCGAGCCACAGAATCTCCACTCCCACAACTCGACTCTGCCTTCGTATGTGAAAGAAGCCACAGATGGTGTGGGCATGGGTAACTGTCACACAAAGAAGTGTCACATGTCAAAAAGTACTATTCTTCTGATTTACTTTTTTTTCCCAATAATTTAAACTCTTCTTACCTTGCAGTTTGTATAAAAACAGGAAGCAGGCTGGATCTGGTCCTCAGGCCATAGTTTGTAGAACCCTGGCTTAAGGAAAGGAACGTCTTAATCCTGACGGAGCTGGAAGGATCTTGGGTCTCATTTCAAGTTAAGGATGAAGAAGCAGAGGTTGGACCCAAGAAAGAAAGAAGCAGATGTATCTCTTCCCATCACATCACAGGCTTCCTGTGTTTGGAAGGTGAAAATGAGAAGCACTGGAGGCCATCGTGCCTCTTGACACGATGTAACAGCTGTTCACACAAATGCTTTTCCTCTAAGCTCGGGATGATTCGAACAAGCCACACTCCTTATTTCTAAGTGCAGTCATCACGAGGGCTGCTCTCTGATCACACGAAATAGCTTTACCAGTGAAAGCACGGGTGAACGTCTTTCCATATGAGTGCTGGGCTGGACTGCGGAGGAGAATCTCACATCCAGCCCCTGCCATCCAGGGGGCGAGGGGGTGTCACAGATCACAGCAGATGGAGCTCGGGTAGACAACACACATAGCAAGAGAACGAAGGTGCCAGACCACCACTAGAAACCATACCGGATGCCACTCTGCACTTCAGCCAGCATTCCACGCAGAGTGCCACTTTCCACTTAAAGAAGCAGTGGTCAGAATCTTCCAAAAGTGCCAAGAAGGAAAAGGGGGAAAGTAAAATTCAATCCTGTTGTGGCATCAAAGCTACCTTGAAAAGTGAGGTGAAAGTTATACAACAGTGTTTCATTGTGGATTTCATGATGCCCAGATCTTCTTGACAATGAAATAAATCCAAAGGAAGATTTGGCCATCAAGAAATATGAATTTACATACATTTACCTAATACTAAGGGTCTCTGATTCTATTATGATGTACACCGAAAGATCAGTGGAACTGAAAATGAACAACTACAAAAATTACAACCTTCCTTTGTTTTTCTTCTCTCTTAACAACAGCTAACCACACTGTTACAGTTTCCATTTTATCTTTCTTTGCTCATCAAGGACTTCTGATTCACTTTTACTCTTTATACATTTAATTGACAATGATGCTGTTATAAATATCAAATTACTCTTCATGAAATTGTCTGCTTCATAATGACTAAATGTCACCATTAAATTCTAAATCCACTTCGCTTATTTAAAAAAAAATTTATACAAGAGGGAATTCCAAAAAACAATTCAACTTGCCTTTGTCCAGAATGGAGACAACGAGAAAATGGAAATAATCATGTTTTCCTTCTGTATCTGTGGTGCCGTGTGAGGTGTTTCCACAAGCACTCTAATGATGCTGATATATTAGTAATATTAGTAATAATAACCCATACTAATAAACTCTAACGTGCTGTAGGCCTTCCCTGGCCCTGCAGTGCAAAATACTTGCCCTGCATTCTCTCTCTCAGTCCTCACGGCCCTAGGACACTGATGCTGTGTAAGCCCATTTTACAGACAAAGAGCCTCAACTAACTTGCTGGAGATCACACAGGTAGAGGGGGAGCCAGAATTCACGTGCAGGCTGCCAGCCTCAGAGCCCCTTCATCCCTGCCCTGCCCAGCCAACCGCAGCACTCCTGACATCCATCTCGTGTGTCAGAGATTGAGTCTGATTTAGGATATTGTTGACATTAGCGACTTTTCCTTTCCTTTTAATATCTAGAAAATGGTAGTCATTATTTATGGTGACTCAATTAACCAGGGTATTCCATTGGCCACAGCTGCCCATGTCTCAAAACCCTGCCCATTCACGGGGCAACGTTGATTCAAACCCATTTCCAGTGGTTGGAAAAGAGAAAGTTGATCCTCTAAGACATCTCACCCAGAAGAGAAGAAGATAGGAAAACAATTCTAACAGAGTATGTTTCCGTGGGGGTAAAGAAAGAAACGGTATAAGGAGAGAAAAATAAATGCAACCCAAGTAAGTGTCAAGGAAAGCAAAACAGAAGTCATACTCCAGTGGTTATTGAAGAATATGTAATAATTTGCTAGAAAAAGATGAGGCACAGGGGGCATCTGTGAAAAGCGTGGACACCTCGGAAGAGTCAGCCACTCAGAAACCCCCAGAGTGTGGCCGGAACACAGGGTGTCTGCAGCATCACCAGAGATGTGGGCGAGATGTAGGGATGCACATGCTATAGTTGGGTACCAGCCATCAGGGATGGGGCCATGTTGAAAACCCTGTCTGGACATGTCAGGAGTTCGGATTTTCTCCAGAAGGGTGTCAGGAGCCACTGGAAGACTTTTTTTTTTTTTTTTTTTTTAAAAAAGGATGGGTCTTTTTAGCCAGCTTTGCATTTTGGGTAGACACTTCTGCTGACAGGGTAGACAGAATAGGATGGGAGGGGGTGTAACTAGAGGCAAGGAGACCAGTAAGAAGCAGTAACCTGGGTGAGAAGAAATGAAAAAAACCTGAATTACGGCTATTTCATCAGTGGAGAGGAAAAGACCACATTCAAGAAATAATAGTCGAGAAACTAACTGCTAGAAAAAATACATATATCCTAAGTGGAAACTGTGTACAACTTGTCTGACAAACAAAAGTCTGACGTTTTTATTATTTATGCTCCACTGCCTGCCCTGCCCCTGGTCCCATCCGGAGAACCTGCCCCACCTGTAGACCCAGAAGGGACTGCTGGAGCCAAGAATGGGTGTGTGACATGGAAAAAGTCCAGCCGTTGGCTGGCCCCTTTAGTGGCCTGTGGCCTGGATCAAGGAAGAGCTGGGCTAGTCAAATCCTGTCTTTAAAGACACAGAGACTTTTGAGGGCACTGTAGCTGAAAGGTCACAGAGTGGGGACATGCTGGGCTGGTCACCATGTTGGGTCACCAGCAAGATGGGAAGGCAGAGAAAGCCACTTGGGGCAGGAGATTGGGGCGGCATCAAGACAGCAGCATGGAGGGGAGGCCAGGGGCCTTTAAGACCGAGAAGAGAAACAAGTCCCTGGGTTTCAGACCCTCAACTCCCAGCTCCAGGTCAGATGAAGCCCGAGTGTCCCTCTTCCTCTTCTCCTTGGTAGCATTGCCTTCCTCTGAGAAAACTCCATGCTCACCTGCCCTAATTCAAGCCTGTTTCTGTCACTTGCAGCCCAGAAGTCTTAATCAGAACAGATCCTTTAAAAAAGTCAAAAATGGAAAACACCACAATAGAAAAGTGGACAGAAGACACGAACAAGCAATTCACAAAAGAATACAACCAGCCAATGATCACATGAAACCATGTCTGTCCTCACTCCAGGAAATGTGGCAGATTTGGAAACTTGTAATAACTGGGAAGACATCATTCATTTGTGGTGGAAATACAATCGACTATGCCTTTCTAAAGGGCAACGAACAACCACCGACATCTTCAAATTCTTCATACCCTTTGACTCACCAAATCGCCTTCTGGGAATTTATCCTAAGGAAACAATAAATCAGCTCAAAATTGATTCTATTTATAAGCGGATCCTGAGTCAAGAAAACAGAAAGATTTAAATATTGAATGAGGATGGTTATTGCACGATTGTTTACGGGAGCAAAGATTCAGAAACAATGTATATGTTCAGCAACAGGGAACTAGTAAAATTAATTACGGGAGGGTTAGATAGACAGATGGGGGCGGGAGGGGCCTTTTATGCAGCCATTAAAATAGCACTCAACAAAAACATAAAATGAACTGGACATCAATGTTATTTTTTAGGCTAAAGATATATATATCATTTACCAAAATACAAAATTCCCAAGGGAAAACAGGCTTGAGGCGTTCAGTCTTGGACTTGCCAAGGCAGCTGGGTGGATGGGACTGGAGCTGAGGATATACAGCTCAGAGACCATCGAGCGTCACCAACTCTCAGTGCTTGTAGAAGCCATGGGGCAGGGGAGGTTATCCAGGGGGATCAGAGAGCAGAGAGAACTGCAACATTCAAAGACTCAGGTGACAGAGAGGAACTCCAGAAAGAGTTAAGAGGAAATGGACAGAGAGGGGAAAAGGCAAGAGGGTAGTGTTTTGGGAGGCAAGACCAAGGGGAGATTCCAGGAGCAAAGAGTGCTGGGTGAAGAACCAGGGCTTGGGAACCAACAGGGCACCGTGTAGGGATGCACATGCTATAGTTGGGTACCAGCCATCAGACCTCACGCTTCTCAGCTTGATAATCCTCACTGACTAGGGATAAGTCCACCAATCTCAGCATTTTGCCTGTCACATGGGGGGGATTTTTAATTGTTCTATTCGATTTTCTTGCTTAATCTTCCCTGTCCAATAAGGCGTATCCCAACTGTCCTTCTAAATACACAAGCCCTGCTGCCTCCATCCTGGCGCTCTTGACCTTGCTGGATTCAACCTTTTCCTTCTTTCTTTAACACCATCATCTTCTAACGTGCCCTCCAGTTGACTTACGATGGTCCACGTTATCTTCTGAGCACCGTGCTGGCTACAGGAGGAGAGGGTCCTCTGACCATTTTGTTCACAGCCATATCCTAAGCACTGAGCACAAGGCTGGTACCTAGTGGACATACAATAAATATTTGTTGCAAAAATAATTACGTTAACGACTAAAGGGCACAGAGTCGGGACCCTAAGGAGCTGATTGGGAAGAGGGCTCGTTACCTCTAAACTTCCCACTTAGAAAAACTCTTTGAGAAAGCCGTAAGAACAGCTTCTATATCCCCCTTAGCAGATACTGATGAGAGCAAATGTCTCTCTTCCTTTCCATCATGCTTCTCCTGCCTCACATCTGTCACCGAAGACACTTGGCTTTGAGGTGTGAAGCCTGTGAAGCCCTCGTGGGGACGCGGTGGAGGCTCCCCCCAACAGCACCGCCATGCCGCCTCTGTAAGGAGGGACCAGGGCTGAGAACTCGACTCAGCTCAGCTCACCAGCCCTGACACCGGGGCGCGGTGTAGACAGATCATCGATCGCCCTCCACTGCACCCCCATCATCTCTCAAGATTGAAAACAGTTCTCTGATTTTTTTTAATGGAACACAAAAACTGTTCTTTATCAAGATATATCCGGGCAGCCATGTGCTTTTTATAAAACTGATTACAGAGACCAGATGAAAGAAGTTGATGAGGTCAAAATGCATTTCAAACTCCCTCCGTTTTCCAAGGATGGGAAAATGTTTTCTATTATATTCATTAAAAGTTCACCACCACCTGATAAAAATCTTGAGAAAGGGCATGCGTGTTGCTAAATTAGCTCTAAAAGTGGACAACTTGAAGTAAAATAAATCTGAGTTAAACACGAGCTCGGGTTACCTGCCCCAGACTTCCAGGAAGGGGCGTTTCCAAGGGAAAGTCTGAAAGGGGCTCCTCTAGCCAGCCAGAGGGGTACCCTAAGGACTAGAATGAGCCTGGAGATCTTTTCACAATTACAATAATTGCAACACGTTTGTTTTTGTATACAATTTTACAAGCTATAAAGGTCTTTCGCGTTGTCTTAATAATTGTAAACCCCCTTAGAGATTTTTAAACCTTGACTAGTCTATTTTCACCATTCACTGACTTATGCATTCAACAAACACCAACTCAGAGCCAGACCTCTGTTCCACAATAGACAGAGAAAAACATAGTCATGAAACACAGTCTATTGTGGGGCAGGGAGGAGGGCACAAATCATTTAGCAAAACCCCAAAATACAGAGTAAAATTATCCAGAACTTCGTCAGAGGTAGCAACTATTAACAATTTGGTAAAGATGCCTTCCAACATTTTCTGTACATGAATATAGAAGGTAAATGGATGGTTACAAAATTAAATATTCTGCATCATATGCTAGTCTATTTTTCCATGGATACTGTTTGTTTCGTTTCATCAAACATTCATCTGCAACAGCCTTTTCAATGGCTGTACGTCTGAAATATTTCTCCAGTGCTTTTGTCCATCAGTCAGTTAAGAATTGTTTCTTTTCAAACTATAATGGTGTCAGATGTTTTGATAGGATCTGGAGAATCCAGGAGAAAAAAGCCCCAGGACCTCACAAACTTTTCAGGAAGGACAGGAATTACCCATCCCAGCTGACAAGAAAGAGAGAAAAAGATCCATTCCTGTGCAAAGTTGTGTGTGATATCCCAGAGGTATGACAAAGTATTGGAGAAAAACTTTGCTTGGGGCTTTGGGGAGGACTTTTTGACCTTCAGCTGAGTGTAGGTAGGTGGAGGTAGACATTCAAGCCAGAAAAAAATAAGAAATTCTAGAGGATAGAGTATTTTTTCTCTCCTCTGCTACTTCTCCCTCTTTCTGGCAACCCTAAACAGTCCCATACCTCCACACTTCCGAGGCTTTGCTAATTGTGTCCCCCCAAATTGAAATGCCCACCACCCCTATCTATAGTTGTCAAAATCCTGCTTCTCCCACCCCTGCAACAAGATGAGATATCTCTGACCTTTTTTCCTGTAGCACCCAATCACGATTCAAAATAACTCACATAATTTCCACTCTGTTTCTGAAGAAACAGGCCAATCCAAACAGAACCACACGAGGGAAAGTTTGTAGAGTGCACTAAAAATAACGTATTAAGAAAACCAGTGAAGCCCCAGAGAGTGAATATAGAAATTTAAAGAATAACAAGCTTGAATACTTCCAGCCAAGATAAAAACTCTTTTATCATAACTCCAAGGGTTAATGCGAGGAACCACTTGCAGAAACGTCTCTGAGTCTACAATGTTGGTTCTCAAAAAAAAAATTTCACCCAACATAACTAAGACTTATGACCCATTTATTCTCCTTATTTTCCCACAGGAAAGCAGCTTGGAAGAAAGAGGAAGAAGTAACACTTGAAAAACTTCCCAGGATTTTCCAGTATGGCCCCTGCCATCCCATATAGAGAAGTACAACTCTGTATCATAGGTATAACGAGGTGTAACAGCACGATTCGTAATCCAGTAAGTCGGAGCCAAGATCTTCTAATAGCTTAAGGGCTACAGAGGCACTTTCCTGCTACACTCATCAGCCAAAAGGAAGCTCAGAATGTTTTGCTACCAAATGAGCTAGAAGGGAAACAGCCCAAATGTCCATTAGCAGATGAAAGAACAAACACAATGCAGCCTATGCAAACAATGGAATACTAGTAGGTCATAAAAAAGGAAAGCAATTCTGACACAGGCTACAGCATGGATGAACCTTGAAAACATTATGCTAAGTGAAATAAGCTAACACAAAGGGACAAACACTGTCTGATTCCACTCATATGAAGTACTTAGAGGAGACAGGTTCATACAGACAGAAAGCAGAATGATGGGTGCCATGGGCTGGGGGAGGGGAATGGGGAGTTAGTGTTTAATGGGTGTAGAGTCTCAGTTGGGAAGATGAAAAAGCTCTGGAGATGAAGGGGTGGTGATGTTTGCACAACACTGTGAATGTGCTTGATGCCACTGATGCCACTTTAAAATGGTTAAAATGGTAACGTTTATGTTATGTCTGTTTTGCCATAATGAAAAAATTCACCCACCCAAAAAAATTATCGGCTACTGCCAAGTCTCTGGGGAACAAAGAAGCTCAGTGTCTGAAGCACCAAGGTTGGACAGAGCTCATAAGAATCGATGTGGAGCTCAAGAGAAGCCTGGGCTCATCCGAGGAGGACACAAAAAGAAAATCATCAGGGAGAGTGTAAGGTAAGAGCCCCAGTGACTAATTCCTGCACCATTTCTTCTTAAATGCATTATTGAAATAGAATTTTATGTATAGTTTGGATTTCTTTCAGAACAATTCTCACAAACATGAGTCCTCTTGGGAGCTCTAATGGGTCTGAAATGTCTTCTGACTGAAGCACGGTAATACACCAGTCACCTAGCAATGAGGGGTGTTGAATAATGAACTCAGTCAGTCAAATTGATGACGCTCTGTGGACCAGACGGAGCTCATTCTAAAATGTATTAAGCATTTATTCCATGACATAGCAAACAGAAACTATAGGTTATTATTTAACCTTTTCTTCAAAACTCAAGGTTACCATTGTGCCATAGAAACACAGATACATAGTAGGGGACATCAGACAGACTCTGGACCCTTCTCCAGCCTAATCCTGTAGGGACACAATGTGAGGGTTGTTTTTTTTTTTTTTAATTGTATTGGCTAGGAAAAAAAACAGCTTGAAATTTGATTTCTTGGAAACGACTTGACATCTTAGCATTTACCCTCTTTTTATAGCACTAAAGGAGTGGATCAGAGGGAAATTTATAGCATTAAATGCTTATATTAGAAAATGTAAAAGGCCTCAGATCAATAACTTATGCTTTGACTTCAAAAAACTAGAAAAAAGAAGAGTAAAATAAATCCAAAGCAAGTAGAGGAAGGAAATAATAAAAATAAGGATAGAAATAAGTGAAATTGTAAAGAAGAAAATAATAGGAAAAAAAAATCAATGAAGCAAAAAGATGGGTTTTCTTAAAAGATCAATAAAATTGGGAGGAAGGAAGGAAGCAAGGAAGGAAGGGAAAGAAAGGAAGAAAGAGATGTTGTGGACTGAATGCTTGTGTTCCCCTAAAATTCTTATGTTGAAGCCTTAACTCCCAGGGTAGCTGTATTTGGAGAGAGGGCCTCTAATGAAGTAAATAAGTTAAATGTGGTCATAAGGGTGAGGTCCCAACCCAATAGGATTAATATCCTTATGAAAAGAGACACCAAAGACCTCTCTCTCTCTCTTTTGGACATTGAAGAAGTGCCATGTGAGCACACATAAGGAGGCCCTCTACAACCCAAGGGAAAAGCTCTCACTAGACACTCACCCTGCTGACACCTTGCTCTTAGACTTCCAGCCCCCAGAACTGTGAGAAATAACTTTTTGTTAAGTCACCCAGTCTGTGGTGTTTTGTTATAGCAGCCTGAGTAGACTAACACAGAAGATACACAGATTGGAAAGGAAGAAATAAAACTGTACCTACTCACAGGCAATATGATTTTCTACATAGACTACCCAAAGGATTACACACACATACACACACACACACACACACACACACACACCCCAAAACTCCTAAAACCAGTAAGTGAAGTTAGAAAATTCTCAAAATACAAGGTCAATGCACATACACACACACAAAATCAATTGTATTTCTACGTGAAATACAATTGGAAATCAAATCATGAAAAATTGGAGATCAAAATTAAATGTGAAAAACATTTACAATAGCTCCTTTCAAAATAAAATACTTATGTATAAGTCTAACAAAACATATACTGAATCTACACATGAATCTGTACAGAATCTAAAAATTACAAAATGCTGATGGAATAATGCAAAGAATACCTAAATAAACAGAGAGACATAACATGTAATGAATTGGAAGAGTCATCATAGAGAAGATGTCAATTCTCTCCAAAATGATCTCTAAATTTAATATAATTCCAAACAAAATCTTGACTGAATCTTTTTTTTAAGACATAAACAAGCTAATTCTAAAATGTCTGTGGAAACGCAAAGAAACTGCAATAGAAAAAATAATTTTGAAAAAGAAAAAAATCAGAGGAAACACATGACCCAATTTTTTAAGATTTACTATAAAACTATAGTAATCAAGACAGTGTGGTATTGATAAGAGATAAGACAAATAGATCAATGGAACAATATTAAACCCAAAATAGACCCACACAAATATGGCCAAATTATTTTTGACAAAGGTAGAAAGACAAATTATATTGGACGCATTCATAGGCAAAACAAAACAAAACAAAAAAGAACATTGACCCAAATCTCACAACTTATACCATCAATCATTCAAAATGGAACACAGATCTGAAAGTAAAACATAAAACTGAAACTTGTCGAAAAAAACATAAGAGAAAATTTGGGGGTTAGGCAAAGAGTTCTTAAGACGTGACACCAATAGCTCAATCCATAAATGAAAAACCCTGACAAATTGGGCTTCATCAAAATTTAAAATGTTTGCTCTGTGCATGACACTTTTAAGGGAATGAAAAAAAATACTGACTGGGAGGAAATATTTATAAATCACAAATCCAGCAATGACTTGGATCCAGGGTACATACAAATTCCCAAGACTTGAGAGTAAAAAAGTACAATCCAGTTAGAAAATGGGCAAAGGCTTGAACAGATACTTTACTAAAGACCATATGTAAATGACAATAAACACTATACCCCTATTAGAATGGCAAAAATAAAATTTAAATAAAGTAAAAATTCCTAATACTACTGAGCAGCTGGACACCTCCTGCATTGCTGCTGGGAATGCGAAATGGCACAACCATGCTGGAAACCAGTTTGGAAGTTTCTTATAAACTCACACATATACTTAATGTCCACTCCTAAATATTTTCTCCTGAGAAATGAAAATTTATATTCACACAAAAATCTGTATGTGGGGACTTCCCTGGTGGCGCAGTGGTTAAGAATCCTGCTGCCAGTGCAGGGAACAATGGTTCGAGCCCTGGCCCTGGAAGATCCCACATGCCACGGAGCAACTGAGCCCGTGCGCCACAACTACTGAGCCCGTGCGCCACAACTACTGAGCCCATGTGCCACAACTACTGAGCCCGCGCCTAGAGTCCCGTGTTCCACAACAAGAGAAGCCACCGCAATGAGAAGTCCACGCGCTGCAACAAAGAGTAGCCCCCGCTCGCCGCAACTAGAGAAGCCCGCACGCAGCAACGAAGACCCAACGCAGCCAAAAATAATTAATTAATTTTAAAAATCTGTATGTGAATGTCTATAGCAGTTCTATTCATAACCACCAAAAACGAGAAACAACACCAAAGTCCTTCAACTAATGCATGAATAACAAACCATGCAATATTCACAATCAATTACTAACCAAACATAAAAAAGAAAAAATTATAAGTGTACACAACATCCTGGATGACTCTTAAAGGCACTTTGCTGAGTGAAAGAAGTCGATCTTGGTAAGTTACATATTGCTTGACTCCATTCATTTGCCTTTTAGAGAAAGACAAAACTGTAGGGATGGAGAACAGATCCGTGGCTTTCCAGGGTTAAGCGAGGAAGAGGGTGAGACTTTTCTGGAAGAGCAGGAAGCAGCTTTGGGGGGTAACAGAGCTGTTCTGATTCCTGATTGTGGTGGTGGTTACCAGAATCTATACAATGTGTTAAAATTCACAGACGTACGCACTCAAAAAATCAATTTTATTGTATGCTAATTTGGAAAAAAAGTGTTTTTAACTGAAGCATAACAAGGATTTCTTTCTACAAAATGAACGATTGACTCAGCTGTTGAAACCATCTCTAGTTCAACTGCCTCCTGGCTCAAGCCATTCTTCCTTTTCACTCTCATTTTCCACATCCTTGGATATTTATTAGCATTCTAATATTACTTTATGTTAGTTCCCATAACCACCCATGGCCAACACCATTACCATTTAATAGCCTAGGTAGAACAGTAAACTCACTTAATATCTTCCGTCAAAATCTGCACACTGACCAGCCTTCTAAATTAACTTTTTTTTATAGTTTACCCAAATGAAAATGTTTGCATTTACTTATCCCACTATAGACAGGATATCTCCTTGGGGCCGCTGAGGGTATAAATGGACCTCACATATCTGGCTGTTCAAATTCCCAACCTGCATTGTTCTGGATACTTGGTTTCAAAATCTAACGTGTTATATAATTGAGGTCTTGCTGCATGTAGTGACTTTTAAGCCCAGACATAATTCTCAGAACTTTATAAAACACGTGTAATAAATATCCTTTCTTATGAAACCATTACTATCAAATAGTATATTTTAAAGACCTTTCTTACATCCATAATTCAAAAAGGCAGTGGACTAACAGATACTCAGATAATGATACTCAGAGTACCTGTTTATCCATACACTAGATACTAACTAGCCTTTAACAAAGAGCGAGAACCCTAGTAGGTGCCTGAAATGGAGTGACAGTTGTGAAACTCCTGCTACAACTTCCATTAACAGCCATATCTTCTTTTATTCCTTCTTTAAAACTTCAGTACCGATGTAACCCAAGAGGCCATTTTTTCTAATTTCACTGTCTGTTGGCAGCCTTCTCCATGAACACTCCGCACAAGTGTGCATTGTATATTCAAGGGCAATTAACTTGCTAATAGTCAGCTATTTCCAAAGTCGCCTGCTGCAGACGATGCTATAATATAGAGCATCCGATGCCAGAAATGTAACTGGAAAAAGAAAGCTATGTTCTTCCTTAACTCTTGTTAATAAAAGATCCCAGCGCACCTGAAATGAAAAGCCCAAGTTCTGTATCAAGGGCTTCACGTTGAACTTTACTGTACAGAAAGGCATTGCCATGTGAACTCGCTTATTATGCACACGGGAAAAGAGAAGAGGCCAACTTTTTTTTTTTTTTTCCACTTAGTCGTACCAAATATCCTGCCTCTTGCCTTGCAAATTCCTTCTAAAACACTTAAGCAAGATAAGATGCTCTCCCTATCCCAGATAGAAATGTTTTAGCTCATTACGCCCTTTCTTCCAGAATACTAATTTTGGGCTTGACTGGTGCTTTATTACAGATAAGAGAATAATTCAAAATTAAAAGACGTGAAATGGAGCTCTTCTAAGCAATCACTTAGACAATTTAAGGGGAAAAATAGTCTTATCAAATACAATTTTTAATCATAAAATGGACACAAACATTTGCTCGAAGTTCTGATAGCCTGATTTTACCTCATTTCTGAACAGTGTTGAATATGTAATGTAAATAGCTGTGCAGATTCCTAAAGCTGCCTTTTTTTCAGCAGATAAATTTTTCCCGAGTTCCTAGTCTCTGTGCTGTGCTGAAAGCTGCCTGCCTATCTGGCTCTCCTCCTGACTCTGGGGCTCCCCCTGCTGGCCTGCGAGTACATTGCCTGGCCATCTGACCTGAGACCCGGTGGTGAGGCCTGGGCAGGTAGGTCCCTGTGGGACTTAACTCAGATGCTTGAAGTCAATACTGTTCAAGTGGAACTTTCCATTCGTCCTTAAGATTAATCTGCTGTGAACATTTACCCTTAGAAGCTTATAAGGCACTCCAATGAGGACAGCTAGATAGACCAACAGAAGCAGCAAATGTCACCCATGGCTGGTGAGGATGTGAAAGGAGGCAACTTGCCTCCAGTGCCCCCTCTGCATCCCCACTCCCTCTCCCCCTCAAGCTCCTTCCCTAAAGCCCCTGACATTGCATTCCATTTATACTGCAGGCACAACATAGGTGAAAGGGGTCCACTTTCAGAGAGTCTGGCATTTCAAACCAGCAATTGAAATGTGGGACAAAAGCTTTTTTCCTACAAAGACATTTCCGGAAACTTCTCACTTATGGAGCAGCCCTCCCCCCGACGCCACCCCCAGAAGCTGAACTGCACTGGCAGGAGGGAGCCCTCTGTCTCCCCCAAGGCCAGCCCCGATTATGGGGCAGATCACAAGGGGGCAGCCCTTGGCCTGCAGCAGAAATGCAGGCTGTGGAGTAGATTTCTTTTGTCCTCCAATATTATGCAAATAAGCAAATCAAATTAAGTACCTGAGATTTTTTTTTTTAATTAAGGGTTTTGATTAGATGCGGATCTGTTGTCGGCAGAAGAAGAAATTTTATTCCAAAACCCCAGATAACCCGGCTCTTCTGCAAGTCTTCAATCAGAGCAGATCTCCCAGAATTGCAGGGAGCTCATCTTTTGATTTTCAGGTGGGTGGGCTCCTGGGACAAGAGGGAGCACTGAGCCTGGGGATGGCAGAGGGAGAAAGAGAAGCACCATAACTTATTTAAAAGTCAAACTCGGCTGCTCAGCTACTCTCGAATTTTAGTGTGCAGCCCGGAAGAAAACAGCAAGCCATAGTTCCGATTTCTCCAGAAGAGATTTGCTGAGTCTCTTGAACCAGAACTTGAACTTGGAAGCCCCTATCACCCCAACTTAGACCAGAGACCAGATTTCATAGGACTGAAGAATGCTATAGCTGGAGGGTCTTGGAGACCACTGTGTGTGGCCCCTTCATCAGGACCCCACGGGAAGGGGTTCATTCCTGCAGGAGAAGGCAGACAGACGCAGCCCACCCTCAAGGAGACTTGCAGAGAGATCACTGTATTCCCCCATGAGGTAGCCAAGGTCATTCTTCTCAAAAACAAAAGCTGGCTTTCATCAGGCATGTGCCGGGCGCCTCCCCTCATCATGGCATTTGATTTTCACAAAACTCTATGAGGTACACACGGTGCTCTTAAATTCACTCCCACTCTAGAGATGAAGAGACTGAGGTCTAAGGGTAAGTATCTTGAACAGGATCAGGAAGTAAGAAGCTTGGATTCAAACCCAGTGCTAGAACATGGCCTGGCACAGGTGCAGTAAGTATTTGTTGAGTGAGCGAGTGAATGAATGCAACATGGGAAAGACTGAGGTTAAGAACACAGACTTTGAGATAACGATTAGGCAGTGAAAATTGGCAGTTCCAAGGTGCGATACCATAACCTAAGAGAAAGAGAATGAAAACCTGGGTTCTAGGCATGGGTTTTGTCACACCAGACACATGATCTTAGACAAGTCACTGTTGCCCAGTTCGCTTTTCTTGCAGTAACTGGAGCTGTGCTTTGGGCAATCTTAGCTGAAACCTGGCATCCTAGATTTTGGCCAAGCAGTCCCATGAATCTACTCTCAGATGGCCAGATGGAGCTAAGCAAATGTTACTAAAAATGGCATCTCCAGAAAGCACCAAATCAGAGCCAAGAAGACAATCCAGGGTCAAATCGTCGTTTGGAAGAAGGCTTGGCCGATCAGATGCAGAGCTCAGCTAAGCTCCTGACAAGCTCCAGAGTGGGTTCCTCATCTTGTCTTCCGCACCCCCGCCCACAGTAGTGGGATCTTGGATGTAAAAGTGTCATTCAGAAGGGACATCCACTGACACCATTTCATTCTTCACCTGGGTGAAAAATACAAATTCAGGGGGCTTCCCTGGTGGTGCGGTGGTTGGGAGCCCGCCTGCCAATGCAGGGGACACGGGTTTGAGCCCTGGTCTGGGAAGATCCCACATGTCATGGAGCAACTAAGCCCATGCGCTGCAACTACTGAGCCTGCGCTCTAGAGCCCGTGAGCCACAACTACTGAGCCGGCGTGCCACAACTACTGAAGCCCATGCGCCTAGAGCCTGTGCTCCGCAACAAGAGAAGCCACCTCAATGAGAAGCCCGCGCACTGCAACGAAGAGTAGGCCCTGATCGTCACAACTAGAGAAAGCCCGCGCAACTATGAAGACCCAACGCAGCCAAAAATAGATAAATTAAAAAAAAAAAAATACAAATTCAGGGACTTCCCTGGTGGTCCAGCGGTTAAGGCTCAGCACTCCCAATGCAGGGGTCCCTGGTCAGGGAACTAGATCCCGCATGCTGCAACTAAAGATCCCGCATGCCGCAAAGAAGATCCCGCATGCGGCAATGAAGATCCCCCGTGCCGTGACTAAGAGCTGGCGTAGCCAAATAAATAAATAAATATTTTTTTAATAAAAGAAAAATACAAATTCAAAAGGTAAAGAAATATTCATGGATAATACAAAAAGATGTTCAACCTAATAAATAACTAAAGATAAAATAATGAGATACCATTTTTAACCACCAACCTGACAAAGATCAAAAAGACCAATAAAGCTCATGTTGATTAGGGTGTAGGGCAAATGAGACGCTTTTATATTGCTGGCGGAAATACAAAAGAGCACAGTCTCTTGAGATGGTAATTTGGCAACATAGGACAGAAGCCATTCCAATATCAACATCTTTGACCAAACAACTGAAAACACACAGTAAAGAAATAATGGAACCAGGATGTCCATTGCAGTATTGTTTATAATAGTAAGAGGTGGAAACAAACTCAATATTCAACAATAGGAGTACAGATAAATTAATACAATAGAATATTATGTCATTCTTAAGGATGGAGATGTAGTTTAACTTACATGCATGGAAAGACATCCTGGATATTTAATACAGAAACAAAACACACTACCGAACAACGTGAATGGAGAGTTACTTAGACATCCTGTCTATAAATTATACCACAAACTGCTAATAGTAGTCCTCTCCAGGTGATATGATGATGGGTGACTTTCACTTCTTTACATTTTCAGACAGTTTCTGATAATTTTAATAGTCATGTATCATTTTCATAACCACCAAATAATCAAACCAGTGATGCTATTTTAAATTTTTTAAAAATAGAGTGAGCATAGCTGCTATCTGCCTAGAAAATGAATATGTACAGCTTCTACATTACCAGAAGAATTCTTTTTTTAAAATTAACAAAAAAAATTTTTGATTGTTATGGCAAAAAACAAAAACAGGAAGAGCAAATATAAGACAAAATATATATTAAAATGAAACCACAAAGCACAATACAAAGAGACATAGGTGTAAGCTATTCATAAATTGGAAATGTAAAATAAGACAATGGGAACAGCACATCTGATGCCCCCCAACCTTGACCCTGGCCTTTCATATATTGGAGGATCTCATCAAGTGACCGGGTTAAGGCTATGTGTCCTGGTGCAGGAAAGACAGAGCAATGGATCACAGTACAGACACTAGAGACACAGATCCAGGAACTTATGGAAATTCAGAAAAGAGAAAGGAATAATTAATTTAGACCCTTAGCACCAAAATAAATTCCACAGGAGTCAAAGATTTAAGTATAAAAAATAAATCCTTCGGTTATTGAAAGAAAACACGGATATTTATACAATCTTGGAGTGGAAAATGTCTTTTTAAATTATAATGCCAAAATATAAACCATTAAAAGAAGATGGACAGATTTTACCATAAAAAATTAAGAAATTTAAAAAAAATTTTGATATAAGAAAATACACTTTAAACAAAGATAAACAACAAAAATGTAAAAAATACATTAGGAGTATATAAATATATTATGAGTATATTATGAGTTTATAAAAATATATACTCATAATTTGCCTGACAGACAATGGTTTTATGCTGAAAATATGAAAAGCTCCTACAAATCAATAGGAATGGGTATGAGTAGAAAATTAACCAAATGGCCAATAAACATGAAAAGATAACGTTGAAGAAATGCAAATTTGAATGATAAGATGACATTTTTAGCTGCTCATACTGGTAGCAGGAAACAGCCTAAAGTCTATTTGATAATCGTTTTCAGAAAAACACACCTGGGCCCCAGTTGCAGCTTTGCCTCTTGTTAGATGTGCTGCAAATTACAAAGAATCTTATTGTTTTCATTTAGGCCCATTACTTAACTGCAGTAAGCAAACCTCAGTTTGCTCTCTAAAATGGGGATCAGAGCAGAATTTTCACCAGGGCATCACGTGTGACAGTATTAGTTTCCTACTGCTGCCGTAACAAGTTACCACAAACTTAGTGGCTTACAGCAACACCGACTTGTTATCTTGCAGTTCTGGAGGTCCGAAGTCCCAGAGAGTCTCACTGGGTTCAAATCAAGGCGTCAGCAAGGCGGCGTTCCTTCCAGAGCCTCTAGGGGAGGATCTGTTTCCTTGTCTTTTCCAGCCTCCAGAGGGTCCTTCATTGCTTGGCACTCCCTCCATCTTCAAAGGCAGCAGTGGAGCATCTGCCAGTCTCTCTCCAACTCTGACTTTCTGCTTCCCTCTTCCACCTTTTAAGGGCCCTTGTGATTACACTGGGCTCAGGATAATCTTTCTGTCTCAGAATCATGAACATAAGCACATCTGCAAAAGTCCCGTTTGTTTTTTTTTTTAAGATTTTTTTTTTTGATGTGGACCATTTTTAAAGTCTTTATTGAATCTGTTACAATATTGCTTGTGTTTCATGGTTTTTGGTTTTTTGGCTGCGAGGTATGTGGGATCTTAGCTGCCCGACCAGGGATCGAACCCGCAGCCCCTGCACTGGCAGGTGAAGTCTTAACCACTGGACCGCCAGGGAAGTCCCTGCAAACTGTTATGATGAAAGGTAACATATTCACAGGTTTCGAGGGTTAGGATACGGACATTCTGGGAGGGCATTATTCTGCCACCCACAGGGAACCAAACAGTCAATGCATGAAAAGCATCAAACTCAGGGCGTGGCAAACAACACTGAGCGCATTCAAAAGCCGTAGTATTACGAGTTATTAATAATCAAAGGATGTGTGATATCTGGAACTGATAAGGATGGGGACAGAGCACCCTTCCACCCAACTGGAGGAGGAGGATAAACTAGAGGATCAATTCATGTGGACGCAGCTCTGAGTCCATGCACTGAGCCTACGGGAATTGCTGGACACATCAGCCCACCTTAACATACATGGCTATTCGTCGCAACCTTGTTTATAATAGCAAAAATTATGTATAAATACATCCCAGGATATCCATGTCCCGGAATACAGTACACCCATCTGAAATTATTATGATTTATTATTAGATGTCTAATTATTGACATAGACATTGTTCACGTATACTAATGAAAAGATAGGTTTCAAAAGAATAGCCATCTCCTTGGAGTCTATTTTTATAAAACATATATATGTGTTACCACGTGTGTCTGTAGAAAAAGTGCAGAAGACTGCACACAGAGCGTTACCAATGGGTGGTAGGATTCCCGATGGGTTTGACTCCGGTCTACTTCTGAGCGTTCTGAATGGTTTTGCACAGTACGCAGGTGTCCCCAGTTTTGCAGAAGATGGTTTTCCCTCCTCGGGCACCATCAGTTGTATCACAGAGGGAGAAACGCCAGGGGTCTAAGAGCCCAGAGCCCCACTGGCTTTGTGCTCCTTCAACTTTTCTGCAGCTCATTCTCTACACACATAGAATATTTTCCCTCCCAACACTCATGGGCTTGTCATTGGGCAAAATGAGACAATCAGAAGATAATACGAAAACTAAAAGATCAAGACACATCCCAGAGATTCTTCCTCTAGGAATCTGACCACAGTTGACCTCTGGCTTCATGAGAGCAGGGGTCTCAGTACCCCCTCACCTGGCACAGTGTCAAGCAAGGTGGGTGGTCAGACCCCCCGGCTTCTTTCCACCTACTTAGGGTCCTCCCACACTCACATGCACACCCCTGGCGCCCTCCTGGGCTAGATCCCACTTCTTCTGCCAGCACTCAGTTTAAATGTTGCTTCCCCGATCCAACAGGCTAATCACAAGCTGTCACATGTCTGTCTGTTTTCAAGCCAGTGACCAGTGTAGGGGAGGAGAGATTAATCCCGTGGAGGAAACTCTAAGAAATGGTGTAAAACAGAAGCATTTCCCCACTCAGGGGGCAAGGGAGCTGGGGTATCTATACACCTGCTCCTAAAGTCCTTGGGTGAGATCGAACGAGGTATCGATTCCTCAGCACTTCAGGTGTGCACACCTGCTGCAGCCCGCAGGGCTTCCCATGGGTGGGGGAGGAGGCATGGGGGAAGAGCCAGCAGACAAACAGGCTGACACTGGTAGCTGGAAGGTGCAAGGGATACAGGTGAGGCACTGCTACAATAACAGTGACACATTCATGACACGGGTATCTGTGCAGGTATTGCTAAATGTCAGTTGGCCTCCCTAGGCTGTAAACTCCAGGACAGAGGGGCTTTGCCTAACCTTCTTACAGCTGCATCTCCAAGGGCCTCACATTGTGTCTGATACACAAGGAGACATTCGACTCTTTTGTCAATGAATGAGTACGTAAATCACTGCATGAATGAATATCCACATAAGCTCTTGTCTAAACAGTGCGTCATACCAAGCAGACAAAATGCCAGAATTCACTACCACATATAAACTAGACAGCCAACAAGGACCCCCTGTATAGCACAGGAAACTATACTCAATATCTTGTAATAATCTATAATGGAAAAAATCTAAAGAAGAATATATGTATCTGTATATATATCTGTAGATATATATCTATGGATATATCTGAATCACTTTGCTGTACACCTGAGACTAACACAACATTGTAAATCAACTATATTTCAATAAAAAATTTTTTTAAATGTCAGAATTCAAAAGAGACTTGGATTGTTATTCAACTTAAATTATCACCTGGGACCCACTAAGACTTCTCAGTTCTTGCCTTCTCATTAATGCTGTGGTTTTGTTCAACTAATGCAGAAAGTTCCATTTCTAGAGTTTAAAATACATGAAACTGATCAAGGAGGAGATCTGCCAGTGAAGATTCTAAGACAGTCTCACACAGCCAGTGCTGGCAAACTACAGTCTGCGGGCCTGATCCGGGCCACGAGCTAAGAATAGATTTTACATCTTAAAACGATGGAAGAAGAAGAAGCTATTTCATCACACGTAAACATTGTATGCAATTCAAACTTTAGTGCCTGTGAACGCAGTTTGACTGGAACACAGCCACGCGGTTTGTGTATGAATTGTGTATGGCTGCTTTGGAGCTACCTCAGCAGAGCCGAGCAGTTGGGACAGAAGGTATAGTCCTGGAAAAACAGAAACTATTTGCTCTCTGGACCTTTACAGAAGTTTGCCAGGCAGCCAGGGCACCCGATAGGACAGACGATGCGCCTCTGAGGTGCCGGGTACCCACCGGCTGGAGAAACACCCCCCTAATGTGAGCACAGGCGCCCACAGACCCTTCTTGGGCACAATCCAAACCACCCACCAACCAGCCCAGCCAAGATCTTCAGCAGGACCCCCCGCCAAATTCCAGCGCGAGACCCCTCTCTCATGAGGCCACAAGAGTATCAAAGCTGTACGGTCCTTTCCTCCTACTCCTCCCCACATCGACCCTGAGTCTCTGAATCCTTCTCTGACCAGGAAGACATACCTTGCTTTCTGACCAACGCAGTTCATCAAATTCTCTTTTAGTTTAGTGCATTTCCTCCTACCAAAAAACATAACGTAGAAATACCACCAAACAGGCAGGACCACACACAGAGTTCTTATGAGATACATTTCCCATGAATATTGCTTAATCTAATAATTTTCCCTGTCTCAATACCATCAATTTCCCTCCTGATCAGTGCTTCCCATCAGGAAGTATCTTCAGGTAATTAACATTTTTACATTTTTAATTATGAAATCTTTCCTGAGCTGGCGGGGTGTCAGAGATTAGACGCGTCAGGCATCGGTAGTGCTGGGATCTGAGGGTTCCTTCAATCCTGGAAAACCAACGTGGGCCTGAATTTGGGCCGCGGGCGGTGCCAATACGTCCCTCTAAAACGGGACTGGACATCAGCCCTGAAAGTGGAGAGAGCTCAGTAGAGGACTTAGTGCTTGGTGGCCAGCCTTGCTCTAAAACTTTCATCCAAAAGCAAACGTGGCCTCTGTCAGCGTGCACCGGCGTTGGGACTTTGAGGTGACTGAGCGAACCAGGCCCTTCCAGCTCCCCTCCAGCCGGGCCGGACATGGGCAGACTCTCTTCTGGCTGCCAGGTCAAGGTTACCATCCAGACCCCGATCCTGCCATTGAAGTCACACCTCAAACGTGTTCCTCCCTTCGTTCTGCTTCTTCTTCCCATCACAGCCCTCTTTGTCCCGCATTTTATTTAAAACTTCTATTTAATAATAACCCTTGCACGTATCAAAAAGTTCTGGTTGGTCTCTAGCTCATATACTTCTACAGAAGACGCGGGCACACGTTGAAACGTCAAAGACGGCCAGGAAATTAGGAGCCCAGTGGAAAGAAAAGCAGGACGGCAATCTGCACACACAGCCCCGTCTCCCGGACCCCCGTGTTTCCAGGACAACGCGCCTGGACTTAACTTTATCTCAGGCCGCCTTGGCTTAGGCCAATGTGGTTTTCTAAGCGATTTCCTCTACATCCTTAGGCTGAACATAACCACTCTGCGGAGAAGGGAAGCAGGGGATGCTCTGAGACCACACAGGTCTGTCCAAGACCAGATCCTATGGAGGCGGGGCCGGGGTCACCCCACACACACTGCTGCCTTCTCTCCCTCCCTAGAGACATAATCCATCCCCCCCACAGGAAGCCTTCAGTCAGCGTTTCCTCCGTCCGTCTTTTCTGCCACCAGCCAAATTACTCTGTCCAAGACACACACACGCCTTCCAATTTTCTCCGCCTTTGCTCCCACTGTTCTGTTGGTCCCTCCAGTAGCGGTGGAGATGTCCACTCTCTCTGACCTCACTTTCCAGGGACGAGGAGGCTGCTAAGGGCAGCCATAGGGACCAGTCCTTAAAGACGCCTGTTTAAGACCAGTGGACAGTGAAACGAGACATACAGGCCTGTCAGAGGGAAAAAAGCTTTTTCTTAAGTTCTCTTGAAACGGGATGTTTCCTCCTAGTTTCGAAGATATTCAGATTGATCTGCTAGTGATATAAACCTGTTACATAAAGCTAACAGGTAGGTAAGCTGACCTGATCATCTAAAGAGAAAAAAATTTAACTTGACTTTGTCCTGCCCTAAATAATCTCACCTGCTGAAGAGTGGAACTTGCCATCCCGGGCTTCATACAACCACCAGACAAGAACTGCGTTGTGTAGCCACTTATTGAATCCACAGCACAGAGAGTTTCAGGATCTCCATGAAATAAAAGCACAGCGCTGGGTGTCCAATAGGTTCTACATAAATATACTGACTGGATGAAAGGAATATAAGACGATCCACCATAAATACTTTATAAAAATGTTCTCCTGGGACTTCCTTGGTGGCACAGTGGTTAAGAATCCGCCTGCCAATGCAGGGGACACGGGTTCGAGCCCTGGTCTGGGAAGATCCCACGTGCCGCGGAGCAACTGGGCCCGTGAGCCACAGCTACTGAGCCTGCGCGTCTGGAGCTTGTGCTCCGCAACAAGAGAGGCCGCGACAGTGAGGGGCCCACGCACCGCGATGAACAGTGGCCCCCGCTCGCCGCAACTGGAGAAAGCCCTCGCACAGAAACGGGGACCCAACACAGCCTAAATAAATAAATTAATTAATTAATTAATTAAAAAAAAAAAAAAAAAACAATGAGAGGGCTTCCCTGGTGGCGCAGTGGTTAAGAATCCGCCTGCCAATGCAGGGGACACGGGTTCGAGCCCTGGTCTGGGAAGATCCCATGTGCCGCGGAGCGACTAAGCCCGTGTGCCACAACTACTGAGCCTGCGCTGTAGAGCCCACGAGCCACAACTACTGAGCCCACGAGCCACAACTACTGAAGCCCGTGCGCCTCGAGCCCGTGCTCCGCAACGAGAAGCCACCGCAGTGACAAGCCCCACAATGATGAGTAGCCCCCGCTCACCAGAACTAGAGAAAGCCCACGCGCAGCAACAAAGACCCAACGCAGCCAAAAATTAATTAATTAATTAATTAATTAATGATTTTTAAAAAGTTCTCCTAAGGTCCTCATTTTTATGTCAATGGTTGAGTTTCCTGGTTTGGGTATCAAGAAATACAACCGGTCCCCAAAATGTAGGACTCTCCAGAAACCGATTCACCAGTAACAGCTGAATGTCTCTGGGAAGATAGTGGTTTTGACCTACAACTCCCCAGAGTTAGAATTATTGAGCCACGTTTCAGGCAGTGACTTGGGGTTGCCTGGGACCGAGAAAGTGGGGAGATGCTCCTCGCAGAAGAAGGGGCAACGCACCTTTCAGGGTACGGCTTTTCGAGTAAGCAGCAAAGCTCCACACCCGGGACAGCCACTGGTATTTTCATTCACAATTTTTCAAAAAGTCTGAAAATCACGTACAACTGATGAAAGTCACGTGACTACCTTCTTCCAAAAAGTGTGCACCAATTTACCTTTGAGCCCCTCAGGTTGAAAGAGGGAAGAAAATAATCATGCACTATCTCGCTCTGAACATAAGCTGTGATTTTGGTTTTAACTTGGACTAAACTGCTAGACAAATGGATGGATGTGTCACAGCCAAGGGACCAAACCCTGCAAATCACAGCCCCTCTGTTTCATCCCCAGGGTCTAACCAGCTGGCCTCCTCACCTCTTCCCCTCACCAGGTTACCACCTTTTCTAAGGAGAAGCAGCGCTAGAAAATCACGGCACTTTCACAAAGATGCTAGAATCCCTAACGTGTGCAGGCAGATGACTTTGCCAGAACTAGCAGGCCGCAGCGGCTCGTTCACACAGTGCCCACCCTCAGGTTCAGAAAAAAAACAAGAAACAAGTCCGAACGCCATCAACTTGATTCTGTCCCTATCAACCTTTTCTACTCAAGGCCCAAATTTCAAGGAGAGAAAAATATATGCAGTTAAAGTAAACAAAGCTATTTGAACAATACCTGCCTTCCTAAGAAGTAACATTTAATCTGGTGTTTTAAAAGATGATACTTGCAAATATGGCTAAGCCATGGATTCAATTCTGTTCAACTACTGGTGTGAAATTTTAATCAAAAAACTAGAGAGCTCATTCAAAAAAGAAATTAGTGAAAAAACTTTGGTCGTCTCTCATCAGTGAAAACTGATTTAGTTATGCAAATTACTGCTATGAATATTAAACCACTGATGAAAGGTTTTTAATGAAGGGATCTTTTGTTTTGGAAATGCAAGGGTATATGCTTTAATTTCTTGCTAATTTACTGTTCTTTGATAATGTTCACATTTTCCCCAAAGTGGCTTTGCTGATGGGTTTAATACTGTGAATAGAACTACAGACCAACAATACTGGTTTTGACAAGGCTTCCCTTGTGTAACTATACATCGTGATTTGCGGCCCCTAATGCACAATTCTATTAGGGTGAATTTTGTCTACAGGGCTTTCCCTGAAATGAATTCTCATTTTAATGTTAGCCTCCTGCAGTTTTTAATTTTTAATCTGTAATATGAAATTGCAAATTTTACAAACATCATTTGAAAAAGCCACTAGGACAGAACCGAGTGCCAAAGTTTACATATTGCCTAATTAGACCGTTATGAGCGGCAGCTTATCAATGTCACGCCAAAGATCATCAAAAAATCCAATTACTAATTTGAAAAACACATATATTTATAGGTTCATTTTGTTTAATTTGCACCCAGTTAGCCCAATAATTGTTTTAAAATTGTATTAAGGCTAATAATTTTGCTTTAGCTGGTAACGTACCTGAACGGCAAAGGTGGTGCCCTGTTGCCCACCGTTGAGTGGCAGTGGCTCGCATGGCACAGCCATGGGGGACGAGGAGGTCTCCCAGCTCGGAAAGCTGTGGTCCTCAGGTACTCAACAGAGAAATCTTTTCAGAATGGAAAGACTCGAAGCACCTTGCCAAGGTTCCAGCGAGCCCAGCCCCAGAATTCTCCAGAGAATTAAGAGTAAGTGGAAAAGGAGAGGAAGCAGCAAAGGAGGGGCACGGGAGGGTCCCCCAGAGAAAGGTGGGCAGAAATCTCTAGTCCAGGGAGCCGGTCTGAGTCATTCGAGAAAACCAAGAGCAGCTTCTTCAGACTTCTCTATTAAGGAAAATGTCAACGGGCACAAAAGTGAAGAGGGCAGCGATGTGAACCCCGGGTCCCACCATCCAGCTTCAATATTCAGCAACTCATGGTCGGTCCTGTTGCCTGGGGGACCCCCACCTGCCCCCCTCCTCCCCTTATTACTGGGGAGCAGATCCTGGACAGCCTGGCCATCCAGCTGGAGATATTTGGAATCCATCTTGAAAGAGTCGGTCTTTTTGTACCTATAACATTAACAAGAACTCCTTAATAGCATTACATAGCCAGAGTCCCACCTTCCCATTGTCCCGTAAACCTCCTGGATGATAACTTTTTACAGTTTGAGTCAAAATGCAAATAAGTTTCACATGCTGTTAACTGGCTGGTGCATTTCTTAAGCCTCTTTTAATTTCTAAATTCTCTCCCCTCCCCTCCTCCGGTCTCCATCTTTATCTCTCATCAATTTCTTTACCTATTACAGAAGCCAGTCGCTTAACCCATCGCGTTCCCCTCAGTCTGTATTGGGCTGATTGCTTTCCTGTGGGTCCCCTTTACACAGTCCTCCATCCCCTGTATTTCTTGGGAGTTGGTAGTTGAATCTTCAGCATCTGTGGAGTTTGACTATTTTTGCAAGACTGCTTCATAGGTGGAGCATGTATTTCTCCCAAGAGTTACGTAAAGGCAGGACTTTTTTTGTTTGTTTCTTATTACCAAAGGAATATTCAACCTAAGCACTAAAAATAATTTAAAAGAAGAAAAAATGCAGTAGGATATGTCTTTCCAGATAGTTTGCTGTCTATATATGTTATATTTTTCTTGTATTGTTTTCCATAAAATGGGATCATCCGACACATTCTTGTTTTAGAAAGTGTGTTTTCTTCACTTAACAAAATACCACGTACATCGCTTGTCAAATCACTGAACTCTCCTTAAGCTGTTACGGGTGGTCTTTCTAATTCTTCATTTTATTAGATCAGCTTCTCAAAGTAATCTGGAGTTTGGGGTAGAATTTCTGTGTCAGACTCAAAATGTTGTACACACTTTAAAGAAAAATCTAATTTATTTATTCCACATGCCAGCTTTTAAATTAATACACGTGATCATTCCTTTTGAGTGTGAATAATGTTATCCTACAAATTATAAGCAAATAAGTGATCTAAGATTCGTGTTTTCCCCTCACATAAAATCCAGATCCTGCCTTAACTGTTGGCAGCCAGAAGTTCCCTGAATCATGGAGCCGTGGCCCATGACCACACCTCCCATGTGGGATTCCCTACAGCCCAAGCTGCACAGGGAGACCCTCATTAGCTTTAATTCCTGCTTTTCCCTTGGACTTTCTTGCTCTACCTTCTCTCTCCCTGAGGCCGGCCCTCCGCGTCCAGGCTCAGAGCCTGGAAATTTGTGGGTCCCAAAGAACAGTACAGGGGGGATTCCAGGCAGAGACCCGGAGGGAGCTTTGCTTTAAGGACAACAGAAAGTGAAACCATCATGGACTGTAAGGGCCACCTAAGTTGACTAATTTCGTTCTCACAGCTTCCCTGAGAAGCAGGCTTTATTTACCCTTTCACAGGTGAGGAAAATGAGGTTCAGAGAGGTTCAGCAATTCACAAGAGGCCACACAGCTCACGGCAGAGCCAGAACTGCAACCTGGTCAGCCTCATTCCAAAGCCCGTTCCCTTCCAATGAGCAGGTGTATTTACCCACATGCCTTACATCATATTCTAATCTATACAGGACAGACCAAGAATCACTGAGATATACTTTGAGATTTTTAATGAATTATGATTAAATACCTGTCAGCTCATTTAATCACCACAATTCTGCCATTATTCTAAGGCATTTTTTCTTTCCTTTCTTTCCTTTCTTTCTTTCTTTCTTTTTTTCTTTCTTTCCTTCCTTCCTTCTTCCTCCCTCCGTTTCTTTTTTCTTTCTTTCTTTCTTTTCTTTCTTTCTTTCCTTCCTTCCTTCTTCCTTCCTCCCTCCCTTCATTTCTTTCTTTCTTTCTCTCTCCCTTCCTTCCTTTCTTTCTTTCCTTCCTTCCTTCTCCCTCCCTCCCTCCCTCTCTCTCTCTCTCTCTCTCTCTCTCTCTTCCTTCCTTCCTTCCTTCTCTCTACCTCTGGTAGAAGGAGTGAGTGGCGGGGTGGGACGTCTCTGTCCTCCAGCAGGGAGGGTGGGGCTGGGAGAGCCGGCCAGAGACAAGGGAGGAGCAGAAATTCCATCTCGTCTCCTTCCTGTTTTTACACGTGTATCTTTCTTTCTTCCTCTGTTTCCTTTCTCCTCCCGGTTTGCAAGGGAGCCCGCAAGCCAGCCCGGCACAGGTGAGGGTGGCGGCCGAGCACCCTGGGAAGATCGCTGGTAACCAGAGTTGGCTCAGCCCGAAATGCCGTGCCGAGAAGAGAGGCTTTATCTCCCGGTTACTGGGGCGCCGTGCGGCATCTAGACTTTCTGAGGAGGAAAGTGATGGGCAAAAGTTGCACTTTAAAAGGCTTAGCCTGGAAGCTCTGATCATGCCTCATGCAATGGAAGAAAGACAAGGGGTTGGAAGGAGAGAAAAGAGAGGGGTTGGAAGGAGGCCTGTGGCACCGTCCAGACCCGCAGCTGTGAGGGCGGGTGACAGCTGGCAGGGTGACAGCGGGATGAGAGGGAGAGACTGGAAATGCAGAGAGGCCCCTCCCAAAGGGTCTCCAAGGTGGAACGGGGGCTCCAAGGCTGGGGTCTGCTTCCTGTCCCCTCACTCACCTCACCCCCCTGCAACCCCACCCTTGCTTTTATTGGTTTGAATAAAGGGCTTTATAGATAAAGCAAAAAAATTTTTAACCACATCAAAGTTTGAAGATGGGAACCTGGGGTCCAGAGAGAACAAAAACTGCCATCCCCTCTGAGACAGCTGGTGTGGAACATTCTAGAACACCAGGCCGGAGAGGCCAAGGTCGTCCAGAGATTCGGGCACCAATGTTCTTGCTCATTTCTTTAACCATCATGGTTTGTGGACCTACCAGGCACCCACCTGTGCTCAGGGCTGACAGGAAAGAGGTACGCTGTGCAAACCCTAAAACGGCAATCATCAGTACAAACCAAGGACTGCAGAAGCTGAGGAAGATCACGCAGGAGAAAAGGAACCTGAGAATTAGGAGTAGGTTCTGCAAGAGGATAAAGGAGAAAGCGGGGGGTGGAATGGGGGTCTGAGCATGGTTTTAACTAACTTGTTCTAGCCTCATTTCACTTTTCTCTGTTTCTTCTATTTTCTATTTTTCTATCTGTGAATTTGCAGGACCTGAAGGGGGAACACTGTCCGTAAGCCTGATGGCTCCAATCGAGGAAGCCCACTCAGTGGTCCTCCTACTTTACCTGGAGATGCAACAGTTGCACACACGGCAGGAGGGGGCTCACCCGGCAGGCCCACCCCAGTGGTCCCCACTGTAAGGTCAGCTGTGTTTCTCCTGGACCCAGGAGACAGAGACCTTCCTTCAGGGAGCCAGCAAGGGGTTCACACTGATTTACTGTTCGGCGTTGAAACTAATAACTTTTGTTTTTAATAATGACGTTTGCCGAGCTCTGAAAAATTCTGGCTGTGATTTAGCTGCTGTAAAAAGGCAGAAGGTAAAGAGCCCCCAAACTCTCAGTTGCCTGAGAGCAAATTATAAAATCACTGTCTTAGGACTTCCCTGGTGGCACAGTGGTTAAGAATCCACCTGCCAATGCAGGGGACGCGCGTTCGAGCCCTGGTCCGGGAAGATCCCACATGCTGCGGACCAACTAAGCCCGTGCGCCACAACTACTGAGCCTGCGCTCTAGAACCCGTGAGCCACAACTACTGAGCCCACGTGCCACAACTACTGAAGCCCGAGTGCCTAGAGCCCGTGCTCTGCAACAAGAGAAGTCACCGCAATGAGAAGCCCACGCACTGCAACAAAGAGTAGCCCCCGCTCGCCACAACTAGAGAAAGCCTGCGCATAGCTATGAAGACCTAACGCAGCCAAAAATAAAATTAATTAATTAATTATTTTAAAAAGTCACCATCTGTGTTTACAGAGGAGATGGCCTCGGTAGAAGTGGCATAATGATGAAGAGATAACTGCTGAAGTCATTCAACCTCAGCTGCACCTCACCTGAGAGCTCCCAGTCTAAAATGAATGCTGCCTTCAGCTTACCAGAGGTTTCCTGTTGCAAAACAAAGGGGTTTCTACTCTGGAAGGGGAGACATCGCTCCCTCCGTTACACAGCCCTCACCCAGACAGGCAACCATTCAGGTAATGGCCTCGTCCTTCATCGTCTCCTGCTTTGGTATTACACCCATCACCCAAGCAATGAGGAGCAAGTCGGAGCCAATCACAGAGCGCAAGAAATGTAAACTTTTATGAACAAGGAGGAGGCCGCATGGCTTCTGAAATGGAAGGTCATTTCCATAACAAATGATGATTCTGCCTGCCTCTGGCCCCAGGGGTGATCTGTAGGATCAACTTCTGACCTGTGAAATCCAGAGTCAGGCCAAAGTGGGGCCTTGAATGGGCCAGAGTCTGGGACGGGGACAAGGAAGTGGGCCTGGCAGAGAGACAGCTGACAGCAGCACCCCAGGGTTATTTGCCCTCATCTGGTTTTGAAGAAAAGGGAAAGGCCATGATGGGATAGCAAGACAAGAGACGTGTGGGGAATAAAGAAAATGACACAAAGTCTGCTCTGGAGGAAGTTCAAAGTCAAGCTTTTGCATATTTTAAGGCTCAAAAACAAAACAAAAATTCTAGGTGTTAAAATAAGATCCTTGAAAAAATTGATAAGTTGGACTTCGTTAAAATTAAAAACTTCTGCTCTGCAAAAGACACTGTCAAGGGAACCAGAAGACGAAACACAGACAGGGAGAAAATACTTGCAAAAACATATCTGATAAAGGACTGGTATCCAAGCACACAAAAAAACCTCTTAAATCTCAACAATAAGAAAATGAACAACTTTATTTAAAAATAGGCAAAAAACGTGAACAGAAAGAAGATATTCAAATGGTAAAGAAGTATATGAAAAGATGTTCAACATCATATGTCACTTGGGAACTGCAAATTAAAACAACAAGATGTGGGCTTCCCTGGTGGCGCAGTGGTTAAGAATCTGCCTGCCAATGCAGGGGACGTGGGTTCGAGCCCTGGTCCGGGAAGATCCCACATGCCAGGGAGCAACTAAGCCCGTGCGCCACAACTACTGAGCACACGTGCCACAACTACTGAAGCCTGTGCGCCTAGACCCCGTGCTCCGCAACAAGAGAAGCCACCGCAATAAGAAGCCCGCGCACCGCAATGAAGAGTAGCCCCCGCTCGCAGCAACTAGAGAAAGCCCGCGCGCAGCAACGAAGACCCAACACAGCCAAAAAATAAATAAAATGAAAATTTTAGGGGCTTCCCTGGTGGCGCAGTGGTTGAGAATCTGCCTGCCAGTGCAGGGGACACGGGTTCGAGCCCTGGTCTGGGAAGATCCCACATGCCGCGGAGCAACTGGGCCCGTGAGCCACAACTACTGAGCCTGCGCATCTGGAGCCTGCGCTCCACAACAAGAGAGGCCGCGATAGTGAGAGGCCCGCGCACCGTGATGAAGAGTGGCCCCCGCTTGCCGCAACTAGAGAAAGCCCTCGCACAGAAACGAAGACCCAACACAGCCATAAATAAATAAATAAACAAATACTTTAAAACAGATCCTCCAAAGCAACTCATTTGAAAGGGCACAAGAAAATCACATCAACCTCTTTCTGTTTGATGTCCCTTGTATAAACCAACTAGATGGGATTCACACACAAACACACACATATATAAAATGAAAAAATAAAATAAAATAAAAAAATAAAAATCTTAAAAAAAAAAAACAATGAGATGCCATATATACCTAATGGATGGCTAAAATCCCAAACACTGACAGCTCCAAGTACTGACAAGAATATGAAACTACAGGAACAAACTCTCATTCATTGCCGGTGGGAATGCAAAGCAGTTGAGCTACTTTTAGAAGATAGTTTAGCAGCTTCTTACAAAACTAAACATACTCTTATCATCTGATCCAGCAACCACGCTCCTTGGTATTTCCTCAAATGAGTTGAAAACTTATGCCCACACAAAAACCTGCACATGAAAGTTTATAGCAGCTTTGTTTATAATTGCCAGTACGTGGACGCAACCAAGATGTCCTTCCATAGGTGAATGGATAAACAAACTGTGACATCCATGCAATGGAATACTGGTGACAAAAAGACACGAGCCATCAAGCCATGAAAAGACATGGAGGAAACTTAAAATGCATGTTGCTAAGAGAAAAGAATCTGTATGAGTCCAACTACATGACATTCTGGAAAAGGAAAAACTAGGAAGACAGTAAAAAGACAACGGTTTGCAGTGATTCTGGAGTTTGAGGGAAGGATGAATGGATGGAGCACATGGGAATTTTAGGGCAGTGAAACTATTCTATATGATACTGATGGCCACACCTTTGTCAAAACACATAAAATGTACAACACGAAGAGTGAACCTTAATGTAAACTATAAACTTTAGTTAATAATAATGTATCAAGATTCGCTATCAGTTGTATCAAATGTATTGCATCAATGCAAGACGTTAATAATAGGGGACACTGGGCTGGGGGGAGGGGTGTTGAGGTGGTATATGGGAAACTATACTTTCCACGCAATTTTTTCTGTAGATCCCAAAATATTCATAAAATATAAAGTCTATTAATATTTTAAAGAGGCTAGGTGTGAGAACAAAATTGGAATTCAAAGTATGGAGATGTGAACCTGAATTTTTTTTTCACTGTAAGCTTGTCATAATGGAAGGGGCAAGTGGTACCAAGGAAAGTCAAAATCCACCAGGAGGCACTGGAGTTAAAAATTCAGAGAGGTCTACAGGGACACAAAATTAGAAAAGTTTACTGGGTTTGTTAACAAGGAAAGAGAGCCATCTCTGAGAATGGGTTTCTGTTAGTCAAAGGCTGACATGGGGGCTGGAGGGTTAAAAAAGGAATGACTATGGGCAGTGAGTGAAGTGTGTGCAAAGACCTTCAAAAAACTTTCCAACTAACAATACTATTGAGAGGACTAATGATAAATGAAGGGAGATTCCAAGATTCTGGACTGAAGACTGAAAACTGCTAAGATGTCAATCCTCTCGAAATTATTATAAACTCAGTGCAGAATAACCAAGACAGCCTTGAAGAAGAATAAACCTGGAGGACATACATTACCAGAAATAAAGAGATCCAAAACAAAAACAAAACAAACAAATATATATATATATTTAGGGCAAAGTGATGCATCAGTGCAGAGGAGAAAGGATATTGCTAGGTCAATTGGATGTCCATTGGGGAAAAATAGAAAAATATATTTATTTTTATATATATATATATTTATATATATTATTTATATTATATATATGTATTTAATATTTATTTATATTATATATATGTGTGTATATATATTTATATTATATATATTATTTATATATATGTATATATAATACATATTATATTTTATAATATTTATATATATTTTATATATCTTTATATAAATATTATATATATATATATATAGTACACACACATACTCCTATCTCAAACCATTCACAAAAACCAATGCTAGATGGATTGCAGACTAAGGTAAAATAAAACTTTTAGAGAAAAACTTAGGAGAACATTTTTGCAAACTTACAGGAGGCAAGGATTTCTTAAACAAGACCCCCAAAATACTACAAAGAAAAATCATTAAACAGGGCTGTGTTACAATTAAAATTAAAATAAGAAACATCATTAAGAGAATGAAAAGCCAATCCACAGAGCAGAAGATTACACGTGTGTATATACATGTATGTGTATACATGTATGTCTGCCTTTATCTATATCACAAAGTACTGACATTCTGAATATATTTTTAAACACAAATTCATCAGAAAAAGACAATCCAATGGAAAATTGGGCTAAAGACTTGAACAGAGACTTCACAAAAGAGAACAGCCAAAGGCCTTCAAAAATATGACAGTGTGCTGAATGTCATCATTCGACAGGGAAATATGTTGAAAACACAGTGAGGTCACGGTGACACCCATCAGAAGGACTCAGATACAGGTAAGGGTGTGGAGCCATCCAGGTGCTGCTGGTGGCTGTGAAAATTGGTACAAACACTTCGGAAAACGTTGCATCAGCCAGCGTCTGCTAAAGGAAGCATAGACTTTTATGGCTGCTAGCAATTTCCCTCTTAAATACATACCCAACAGAAATGAGGACATGTGCCCCAAAAGGCACGCACGAGAATGTTCGCAGCCTGCAGCAAGCTCACAGGAGCCACCATCAGAAATGACCCACTGTCATCAACAAGGGGATTGACAAAGACAATGTGATCTCATCATACAAAGGAACATCACTCTGCAACGAGAATTACAGACCTACAGCTGCAGATGGAGAGAGAGGGGTTTCGTTTTACACAAGGACAAAAGTTAAAAAATAAAAGCCTCTCACACAGGTGTGAAGAAAAGGAAAGACGACTGCAAGAACATTTTGGAAAAGCTGGAGGCAAGTGGACACATGGTAACTGACTGAGCAGGCCCTGAAAGTTGAACTTGGGCCGAGAAGGCCAAAAGCTACCCTGGTTTACCCAGAGAACCCAAGAGGCTGGGGCACTGGTGGCACAAGGGCCTCTGGGAGCAGAGGGAGGGGTTTCAAGGGTGGGAGTGGTATTGAACGCAGGTCACAAGGCAGCGAGAGTCCCTGTCCCACTCTGCTTACCAGGACACTGTCCCTCCCCCTCCAGGGGAGGCCAGAGGTCCATAACAGAGGTCCCTGGGCCAGCGGTCACTGGACACAGATGAGGACGGGAGTTCCTGTAGGAACAGAGGGGTTAAGTGCACACAGCCCACGGATGCCGAGATGCCAGCCTTTCTCCCACTGGGCAGCAAGGCCTGTCGCCTCCAGGCAGGGGACACAGGGAATATCCTCTGGGGGATCCGACCGTAACCGAAAGTGGGATCCAGCCGCTCGCCCCTCAAAAACCAATAAAGAGGCCAAGTTGGTGGAAAGGAAAGTTTGCTTTATTTTGGAGGCCAGCAACCATGGGGGAGGGCTGAGTCGCCCCCGCTGACAATCGGGGCAAGAGCTTTTATAGCCTGAGGAAGGGGGCTCCATGCAGAAACAGCACAGGCAGCTCAGACAGTCATGTTGAAATTGGTCATCAGTTTCATCTTGATCGGCATCATCTTGATTGTTTTAAGTATCAATATAATTTATCTTCAGTTCCAAGGTCAGTTTGTTCCCATTTTCTTGAGGCCAGTTCTCGGAACTGTGGCAGCTTATGTCGTGGCTACAGCCTGGTCATCATGGAGTTAACTTCTTCCACCTGGTGAGGGTTTCAGTATCTATAAAACAGCTCGCAGGATACGGCTCAGAATATGATCTACAGCCCTTGAGGAGGAACTAAAGGTCCTTGACTTTGCTTAATGACTAAACTATTATTGTTCTGTCCTGTTTGACTGCTTTTCTTTGCTTCTGCGTTTTCTCACTTCTCTGATTAAACTTATTCTTCGGCTACAGTTTTTCCACAGACAAAAGGCAGGTGGAGAACATGGGGGGCAAGGACCACAGGGTCCTGCTCTGTTTCACGACCACCCGTGAGGAAAGACCTACAGACCTTGACATGGGCTGGGTGCTACAACCCACCACCCGGGTGACCCAGCCCACCGCCCAGCTCCCAGCCCACAGCCCCAGGAACTCAGAGATGCCATGGGCATTTTGTCATGTGTGCATAAAGGTGAGCAGACAGGAACCAGTAGAGGAAAGCAGATCACCCAGGAAAGAGTGACCAAAACAAATGGACAGAACGAAGCCTGTTGAGGGAGACTGAGACTGTGTGTGAAGAAGGGAAAAGCTTTCCTTAATGTCCCCGGAAAGAGGAGACCAGAGCTCACAACCGTATAACATAGACAGAGATCATGAAAAGGAATGTTTGCAGAACAGAAGAGAGTTATTGGCAACTCAGAATATTATAAGAAAGATGGAAAAAAGTCAACGAAAAGATTGGGGCGCGAAATCAAAGAAATCTCAAGAGCAAAAAAAATTGGTTAACAGGAGAGAAAGAATAAGAAAATTAAAGAATCATCCCAGGAGGTCAAATATCCAAATAATGGGAGTTTCCAGACAGAAAGAACTGTGAAGGCCAAGGGGAAGAAATTAGCTAACAAATCATCCTCGAAAATGTCCCATGTCACAAAATTCTGGATGAAAGGGGCTTACGAGAAGCCCAAATACAACTGATGAAGCTGGACCCATAGGAACATACATTATGGTGAAAATTCAGAGCTCTGAGGACAAACAAAGGATCCTTCAAACTTCCAGAGAGGAAGAGGCAAAAGGAAAAAGAGGCCCGTCTAAGGATCCAGAACCTGGGCGGCTTCAGGATTCTGGGCAACAACCCAGGAGCCAAAGACGGTGGACAGAAGCCACCAAAGTTCTCAAGGGAAATTATTTCCTACCTAGAAATGCAGTAAGTGTAAGGTGAAATAATGATGTTTTTCAGACCCAGGCTTCCCATGAGCCTTTCTTAGGAGATGACCAGCAGGTGTGCTTGAGAGTTAGAAAGAAAGAAAAAAGCGTTTCTGGAACACAGGTTTCAGGAGCAAACGGTGCAGACTGGATGGCCCAGGACGGGAGCTCTGGGAGAGGTTTTCCTCAAGAAGGAAACTTGAGAGAAGGGAAGGCACCCAGAGGTCTCGAGGGTTAACACAAACGACCTCGTGATGAATGCACCACACTGAGCGATTGGGAGAGAAAATTAAAGAAAACTGACTCCTGGAAAAACAAAACAAAAAATGTGCAATAAACAGTGACCATAATTTACTACGTGGCTGAGCTTCAAACAGCACTTATGTAGTTGTGACGGCGGACACGGCTCTAATCAGAATTGCAGGGTAAGTATAGGAAGTGGACGGGTGGACATAAGGGTATGAGTGTGTATGGTAGGCGTAGAGGTAGGGACAGGTGTGCATTCTCGTCTTCACAGAGAAAAGACCATGCTTAAAACTGAGACGCCCAGGAGGAGTTGTGCCAGCACGGAATACATCGGTACAATGCAAAAGGGATGACCTCGGGGGGAGGTGTCATGGGAGGGAGGTGACATAGACAGGGGAGCTCTGAGCTGGGGATATGTGCCTTTCAACAAACCTTGTAAAACTATTTTGTTTTTTTAAATCAGGTCCGTGTACAACTTTGATTTCTTTTAAAAAAATTTAAATTGTTTCATGAGCTGTGTAACCACTGCAACGTAGTACACTTATGATTATAATCCTCTACAAAAGAACCTTCCTCATGGAGTTTTTGTAAAGATAAAATGAGATGATCCCAGTAAAGACCTTAGCAGATGCCTGACACAGATTTCACACTCAATAAATGCCGGTCTTTTCGTTCTTTCTTTCTTTATTTCTTAACTTCCAGGAGGACAGGGTGCTAGCCAGGCCAGCTCCAGGGCTAGTCCAAGGACTGCTGGGGAAAGGGTGAAGGCGCCTCAGCACATGAAAAACACCCCCTGGCCCCCTTAAGTTGAGCCAAGGCCACCAATCATAGGTTCTCCAGTGTTTCAGCAACCAAAGACCCAGAGACTTCTCCCTATGCGGCCACAGCTCTACAGGCAGTGAGTGCTAGCAGGAATATGAATTGCCTCTAAAGTAAAAGAATGTAAAGCTGGAGAGTGTGAGGTAGTTACTGGCTTTCCGTAATTAAAAAAAAAATGTGTAGATTAATTAAAACATACACAACGTAATTAGCATAAAGCAACACACGTCTGTGAGCACAGTTTTCTGACAGTGATAGCCGGACCAATCTACGGCCCATTTAGAAGGGAAACTGCAATCAAGCCTTGCTGAATTCCAAGTCAACTTAGACAATGTTGGACCACCGTAGATAACACACAGGAGCAATGCAAGTAAATCACTCCTAGAAAGCTAAAGGCAGTAGAGCTGTGAAGCTGTGCCTGTAGGGTTTCCCCACCATAAACAGGAAGACATCACCAGCAAGACATCATCGGGTCATGGCGATCCAAAATTCAACTAGGAAACAAACTCCTCAAACAAACAATGGGTTACTTTGCTTTATGTAAATCAAATCATCTTGGTTTGTGAACCTTGTGATATTTTATGAAATAAATGTATGTGATGGCTCCATAACATCTGGAGCCCATGTTACGTCCTTGCATCTGTAAGAAACACACATTGCCCAGGTTATAAATAAGGTCATGAGTAGGTATTGAGAAAATACCTGCAAACCAAGGTTAAAAAGCTATTAGGAAAATTTTCCATCAAGTTGCAAGTTTCATCAACTGAAGCAAATCTTCGGATTCCTTAGATGACTGCAATCATTATTTCACAAGTGGATCTCAGTCGCACGTGTGATTGCCAAGTGTCGAGTTAGTCACCACAGGCTCCCCCCTGCAACAAGGAGTCACAGACCCACAAGAAAGGCCTCTGCTCTCCTGTCGGTGGGCTCCTGGGGACCACAGACGTAGCCCCCTCCCCGCTGAATCCCATGTCCCCTCCCCAAGCCAGATCACAGTGTTTCCCAAAGTCATCTGACCAGGGGACCCTTTTTCAAATGCAGTCTTTTGGGATTCTGTGCCACAGAACACACTTTGAGAAACAGCATCCGGATTCACTCATGCTGTAAACCTTGAGTGTGTTAGACATTGCCAAAGCCAAAATGAGCACGACACAATTCCCGACCTCAAGAAAGTGAATTAATAAAATCAGGTGCCACCCCATGAAAAGATGTTCAACATCGCTAATTATTAGAGAAATGCAAATCAAAACTACAACAAGGTACCACCTCACACGGGTCAGAACGGCCATCATTAAAAAGTCTACAAATAACAAATGCTGGAGAGGATGTAGAGAAAAGGGAACCCGCCTACACTGTTGGTGGGAATGTAAATTGGTGCAGCCACTATGGAGAACAGTATGGAGGTTCCTCAGAAAACTAAAAATAGAACTACCACACGACCCAGCCATCCCACTCCTGGGCATATGTCCAGACAATACTATAATTCAAAAAGATACATGCACCCCTATGTTCACAGCAGCACTATTCACAATAGCCAAGACATGGAAACAACCTAAATGTCCATTGACAGATGAATGCATAAAGAAGATGTGATACACACACACACACACACACACACACACACACACACACACACACACAATGGAATATTATTCAGCCATAAAAAAGAATGCAATAACGCCATATGCAGCAACACGGATGCAACTACTGATTATCATACGAAGTGAAGTAAGTCAGAAAGAGAAACAGAATCACGAACACAGAGACCTGACTGGTGGTTGCCAAGGATTGGGTGGGGATTGGGGGAGGGATGGAGTGGGAAGTTGGGATTAGCAGATGTCAGCTTTTATATATAGAATGGATAAACAGCAAGGTCCTACTGTATAGCACAGAGCACTATATTCTATATCTTATAATAAACCATAAAGGAAAAGAATGTTTTTTTAAAAGAATGTATATATATGTATAACTGAATCACTTTGCTGTAAGCAGAAATTAACACAACATTGTAAATCAACTATACTTCAATTAAAATATATTGACAAAAAACAAAAAAAGAAAAAAAACTGTTGCTATTAAGGTGACCGTTATTAAAAAGTAATAATAATAATCAGGTGCCTCCCAAAAGAAGACAATAAAGAGGAAAAAGAAATCAGGACTTACCGGGGGTCTAATATATACTAGGCCTGGGAGAGCAGGTGTGGGAGTCTGCTGGGGCTGCCATCACGAAGTACCACAGACTGGGCAAACAACAGAAATGGATTTTCTTACAGTTCTGGAGGTTGGAAGGCCAAGATCAAGGTGTTGTCAGGGCCAGCTTCTTCTGAAGTCTCTCTCTCCTCGGCTCGTAGAAGGCCGTCTTCTCCCTGTGTCCTCGCTTGGTCCTCCCTCTGTGTGTGTCTGTGTCCTAATCTCCTCTTCCTATAAGGACACCAGGCATATTGGATTAGGACCCACCCTAGTAACCTCATTTTAACATAAATTATCTCTTTAAAGACCTTATCTTCAAATACAATCACATTCTGAGGTACTGGGAGTTAGAACTCCATCAGCGTATGAATCTGGGGGGGGGGACACAATTCAGCCCATAACAGCCATTTCACACATCTTATCTCATGTCATTCTCAAAATAAACCCCCAAAGTCAGTATTATTATTGCTCTCCTGTGAAAGTTGTCACCACAGTGATAAGGGGTGAGGAAAGATGGTACACCCAGGTCCACATCTCTCCAAAGCAGCTGCTGACCCATGAAGATGCATTTTCACGCCAAAAGAAGACTTAACGGATATTATGCAGAATGTGAGAAAAAAAACTGAATGTGTATCACTTTTGTAACATTTTAGAAGTGAACCCGGTCATTATTTCTCATTGGAATAAATATCCAATTACAAGCAGACATTGCTAATGAAAAAATAATATTTCCAAAATTTTAAGAACGCGGTTATTCTTAAAACAAGTACCAAGCGAGCCGTTCTGAGTTTCTAGGTGCCCACGTCCTGCCAATGAAAGAGCGGGTTTCCCTGAGTCGGCTCGGAGGCAGGCGGACCCCAGGACAGACAGCACAGCCCTGGTGCCCGAGGCTCTGCTTCTCCTTGGTCCTAATCTCTCTCGCCGGCAGCATGGTTATCTCAGCACTTCCTCTGGGTCTTTCCACACCATTAATCACCTGGTCCACACTCTTTGAACAGGCCTTAGTGGAGTGTCATCCCACCACAAAAAACAGATGAGGCAGCGGCCACCCCCTTCCCTTAGCAGTGCACGAGGAGAGAGTCCTTTACACACAGAGAGGCTGCAGAGAGGGCGTCTGGAGCAGCGGAATCACACAAAGACCTGAGTGTCACCTGCTCTGACACAGACCACTTGTGTGCCACGGACCAAGTCACTTCACCCTCTGAGCCTCAGATCCCCATCTGCCAAATAGGGATGATTCTTTTCTTAAATTCTTTTCCACTGTGGTTTATCACAGGATATTGAATATAGGCTGCTGTGCTATACAGTAGGACCTAGTGGTTTATCCATTCTCTATATAATAGTTTGCACCTGCTAATTCCAAACTCCCAATCCATCCCTCCTCCATCCCACCCCAGGCGACCCCAAGTCCATTCTCTCTGTCTCAGTCTATCTCTGTTTCGTAGATAAGTTCATTTGTGTCATTTTAGATTCCATATATAAGCAATATCATATGGTATTTGTCTTTCTCTGCCTGACTTACTTCACTCAGTATGATAATCGCTGGGTCCATCCATGTTGCTGCAGATGGCATTATTTCATTCTTTTTTCTGGCTGACTAATATTCCATTGTATACATGTACCACATCTTCTTTATCCCAAATGGGGATGATTCTTCTCCCACGAGATTGTCACGAAGCATAACGAGATAGCACAGGAAACGGGGGACTGTCCTGGCCGGCTCACAACAGATGGGAGACACTGCTACGACTTCCAACACGATCAGCATCAGTGTTTGTATTAAGTGACAATGCAAAATAGAGCTTCAGTCTGTGACAAGTGCCAAGAGGCACGTATGGCCTCGGTGGGGTGGTGAGAGAAGAGTGAGGGCTGGTTCCCCACAGGGCGGGCTTGCTGTACACAACCAGGCCCGTCCATGGCAGCTGCAGAAGCCTTTGTAACCACGCAGGACCCTGTGAGGCCTTTCCAGAACAGATCCCCACTCCTGTCCTCCGCCTGCCTTTTGTCGGTAAGAAAACCTTTAGTTAAAGAATGAATGTAATCAGAGAAGTGAGAAAATACAGAAAGGAAAACAGTCAAGCAAGACAAAATAATAATACTTTAGCCATTAAACAAAGTCAAGGACCTGTAGTTCTTCCTCAAGGGCTATAGATACTATTCTGACCCATGTCCTTTGAGCTGTTTTGCAGATACTGAAGCCCCCTCCAGGTGGAAGAAGTTAACTGGATGCTTGCCCACAAGCACGCAGACCCCAGACCGCTTGGAACCAGAAGGTGGATGATGGTGACTCTCGATGACCTCACCACCAGCTAATCAGAAGAATGTGCCCGAGCTGATCACGCCCTGCTCCTTGAACACTATAAGACTCCTCACTGCCCCGCTCCAGCGTGGGACACACAGTCTTAAAGGCATTAGCCCTCCGTGGCCCCCTTTGCCCGGCAAAGCAATAAAGCTACTTCCTTCTACTTCACCCAAAACTCTGTGTCTGAGATTTAATCCGGCACTGGTGTACAGAGGCCGAATTTCAGCAACATCTTCACGTGTCAGGTTGTACACTCAGCCCTAAGGTGGCCATTTGGCTATGGCACCTAAGTCCCAACCCACCATTCCCATCCAAGCAGGGACTCACACCTCAGGCCCCCAAGGCTCCCACTGAGGTGAACCCCAGAGCCCTTCTCCACTGCTTTGTAATCAAGTAAAGCTGCTAACAGTGGAGATATCTTTTTTAAAAATGGCCAGGGATTCCTAGAGCCACAGGAAGAAACCACATAACCTAGGTGTTAAGAGTAAGGACGCCAGAGTCACACAAAGCCATAGGATTCATGTTCCACCTCAGAAACCTCCAAGCTGTGTGATAGCAGAAGCATTATCAACCTCTCTGTTTCCTCATTCAGAAAATGGGAACCAGGGCCAGATGAGAGAGGTACACATGTGGCTGCAGGGGGTGGGGGGGGCACTGAATTTAAGGAGGGGCTCTCAGGGCCGTGCAAGTGGAGGGTCAGCCTCTGAGAGCAAGTGCAATAGGGAAGAATGACTCTGACTCCATGTTGGATCTGTTCCTTTTACTTTAAACTTGTGCTCTGTTGCCTGTGCTTAGCCATGCTGGCTCTGCACCTTTTGTACAAGAATGTTGTCTATAGCGTGAAATATACAGGATAACCTATTCTCAGGGTTCTGACCTTTAAAAGTCCATTCATATAGAGATAAAATGTTGCAAAACAGAGGATAGCATTTGTCTTGTTGCAGGTTTACAGGAACATCGTGACCTGACCTCGGTGAACAGCTGTAAGAACAAAGGATTCCCACACCAAGAAATCTGCAACAACCAACCACACGCCCTCCCTCCCTCACCTTGCCTTTAAAAGTGCTTTGCTGAAACCCTTCAAGGATCTTGGGGCTTTTGGGGCACGAGCCACCTGTTTCCTTGCATGGCCCTGCAATAAACCTTTCTCTACTCCAAACCCCGATGTTTCGGCTTGTTTGGCCTCACTGGGCATCCGGCACAGGAACTTGCGTTGGGTAACACAAGCACTTCCTTAAATTTTGCATCCCAGGACCTCACACGGTCCTACCGCTGGAGGGAATAACCAGAGTATCTAGGGCAGAGGAGAAACCTGCAGTGCTTAGCAGAGCACCTGACATAGGGCGGACCCTCGATAAAAATTATAATCATGTTAACTAACTCTACACTCCACGCAGTAAGCTCAGGAAGATAGATTCTAACCTCCCGCACACCTCTCTCACTTCAATCTCTCTCCAAAGTTTACCTGAAGAACATTCCCAACAGCATAGAAGTGAAACTGAACCAGCATGGGGTTCATTCCTATCCATATTCCAATGTGACATCTTTCTGGTGGTTACTGCTAAGTCTGACTACTGAGATCTTCCTCTAGATGGCGCACTATTCTAATCCTATGAATACTCAGGATCTGCTATAGCCAAGTGTCACACTCTTCATACCCTATCAGTAAGTCTCTCGGGTATTTTTCCCCTGCAGGCTGGGTGCCTATTGACAACATGGAATGTCATATTCATCCTTTTAACACACTGCCTGACATTCAGTGGACACAATAAATGCCTAAAACACATAATGGCTAATTGGGCCAATATGTCTAAAGTTTCCAAGTTAGTAAATTTATATCAAAAGGTTAAAGCTTTCAGACAGTAAGTTATTATTACAGCAGTAGTAAATGATTCAAAAGAATTAGCTCCGGGCTTCCCTGGTGGCGCAGTGGTTGAGAGTCTGCCTGCCAGTGCGGGGGACACGGGTTCGAGCCCTGGTCTGGGAGGATCCCACATGCTGTGAAGCAGCTGGGCCCGTGGGCCCCAATTACTGAGCCTGCGCGCCTGGAGCCTGTGCTCCGCAACAAGAGAGGCCGCGATAGTGAGAGGCCCGCGCACCGCGATGAAGAGTGGCCCCTGCTTGCCACAACTAGAGAAAGCCCTCGCACAGAAACGAAGACCCAGCACAGCCATAAATAAATAAATAAACCCAAAGTTTAAAAAAAAAAAAAAAAAGAATTCGCTCCATGTTGCAATATTGATCCAAAGGCTTCATGAGACAGTTAAAGACATTTCTCCCATCGTATTTTGGAACAGACTTGCCCTTAACTGAATTCAGAGCTTTTCAGCTGATAATGGTTTATATCCCCATCAGTCCTATTCCGGCAGCACTTAATTTGGGTTTGCTTTGAGAAGGATCCGTGATTCCAGGAAACCGAGCAGACTGGACCCTCTGGGTCTCCGGGGCCCACCCTGCTGGGCGATACGGCACAACCCACGCGTTGGCACAGGCTACGGGGTCTACTCCCCCTGGGTCAGCACAACTCTGAGAAGTGCAATGACCTCAGCACAAACGCTAGACGGAAGCATGGAACTGTCTTACCTCCAAAGTCTCGTAACAGCGGCCTATCGGGTGGTTAGCGCCAGTCCCAGTGCCGCGGTTCTGCGCCTGCGCTGACCTCGCCGCGCTCCCGCACCTGAGCCTGCGTTTCTACCCGAAGGGCGCAGTGGCCCCGCTGCGTCGCCAGATGGCGCTGCGGCCCCAGCCTTCGCGCTCCGGGGGCCGCGTGGGCTCGGGCCGGCGGGTCCCCTCCGCTTCCGGGTGGGACAAACAGAAGCGCCTCGGATCAGTGGTGCTCCGGTCACTCGGCTCCAGCAGATGGCGGAAGGCGACTGGGCCTGATGTGGGTGGACTGCTTTTTTTTTTTTTTTGCTTTCAAGAAAAGTCCCAAAGCTGGATTTTTGTTTGAAACGCCAGCAATTACTGTACTTTAAACATTTTAACAGAAACTTCTTTAAGGGATGGGCGCGGGGCGGGGCTGCGCGGGAGGCCGGCTGGGGACGCAGCAGGACTGAGGCTGCGAGGTCCCAGGAGGCAAGTCCAGGCCCCGGCCTCACATACAGAGAGGCAGTAAGAGTAACGTAATGAACCCCCTGTACCTATCACCCAGCTTCAACAATTGTTGTACATGGGCATCTGGTGTCATCCATACCCCCAGGACACTTCCACCTCTCACCTCCACTGATTTATTTTGAAGTAAATCCCAGATATCCTATTTCTTCCTCCATAAATAGGTAGTGTGTATCTCTAAAAGTCAGCACTCTTCTAACATAACAATACCTTTGTCACAATAATAATACTATTATCACACCAAAAATATTTCCTTAATATCATCAAATACTCATTCAGTGCCCCAGTTTCTCCACTGCCTCATGGATGTGTCCTTAGCAGTGGATTTTTCCAAATCAATTCCAAAAAGGCCCGTGAATTGCTTTCGTTTGATTTTAAAATGCTTTTTGAATTCAGGTAAAATTTTTCACATACCAAAAACCGTACAGATCTCAAGTGTATAGTTCTCAGAGTTTGGTCAGATATAAACACTTGTGTGATCAACATATCAATCCAAATGTAAAAGCTTTCCATCACTCCTGAAAGTCCCATCCTGCCCCCTTGCAATCCATCCTGCCACCACCCAGCCCACCAGAAACCACTGATCGTACTTCTGTTATCATAGAGGAGTTTTGCCGTTCTAGAAAATCACATAAGTGGGCAGGCAACATGTACCCATCTGTGTCTAACTTCTTTCACCCAATGTAATATGTCCTTCGAGGTTCAGTCACAATGTCCTATGTACCAAGACTTCATTCTTTTTTATTCCTTTGTCGTATTTCACCATGTAAATATAACACAGCTTATACTGTAACATAGCCTCTTAGGACATACCCTGTTGATGGATATTTGGATTGTTCCCAGGTTTTGGATATAGCTGCTCACACAAGTCCTTTTGTGGCAATATGCTTTCATTTCTCTTTGGCAAATGCCTTGGAGTGGAATTGCTGGGTCATGGGAAAGATGTATATTTGACTTTATAAGTATCTGCCTGTGAGTTTCCAGCCTGGTCACGCCACTTACATGCCCACAGCAATGTCTGAGAACCCACCACGCTCTGCAGCCTCCCCTGCATTTGCTGTTCTCTGTCTTTTTAATTTTAACCCTTCTGGTGGGTGTGTAATGGTATCTCCGTGTAGTTTTAAATTGCACTTCCTGGTGTTTTGGGAATGAGTTCTAGTTCTCTAGGTTCCTGCTTATCTGAAAATGTCTTTATTTCACCCTTTTTTTAAACAGGGTATTTTCCTTGGATATAGAAATCTAGGTGGACAGATTTGTTTTTCCAATGACTGCCAGGCCTTGCAGAGTCTTGCCCTGGACTTGGAAGTCCAGCCCCTGGCTAAGGACCCTCAGCCGAGGTGTTGGCGTGCCCGCCCTTCTGCACACAGCCCCTCCTCTTGCGGCATCACGCCCGCCAAACCCGTCTTTCTCAGCAGCCCTGTCTCCAGTCTCTGCTCCCACGACAAGGGGAGGTGCCTCCTCTCCACTCGGTCTCACCTTTCTGTACCCACACAGAAATCAGGGCCAGGAGGCACATGGCTCAAATTGCGTTGTTTCTTCTCTCAAAGATGCCAGCCTTAGCTGGCTGTGGCCCAGTTCCCGCAGAGAGCGCCTTACATATTTTGTTCCGTTTTACGATTGTTTGAAGTGGGAGGGTGAGTCTAAAACCAGTTTACTCCATCACGGTTGAAGTCCAAGACCTTCTCATCTGTTCCTTTAAATAGGTTCCTTTGCCCTCTTTTTGTTGTTGCTGTTTTGTTTTGTTTTTGTTTTTGTTTTTGTTGTTCCTTGCATATACTGAAGAAAGCACTTCCTTGTCCTGCAGACTTGCCCACATCTGGATTCTACCTCCGCCTCTTACTTGCCCCTCTCCCTCGTGTTTCCTGGACGCTGGTATTTCCATCCGGAGGCCAAATCCCATTCCAGCTGATTTCTTCACAGACCACTCGGAGGTCCAGGTGTGTACTGCTCTCCGCTTGCACTCAATGCTCAGTCTCTTTCTGTGATGTGAGTAGCCTTTGATGATCATTGCCTGGATTTATTTTTTCATGAAGGATTTGCAGAATGGTGACATTCTTTTACAATTTCCCTTCTCCCGTCACTTACTGAGTGCATCTGTAAAGAGAAACTCTCCCTGATCAACTGCGTGTTTGCTCTGAGGCACAGCTCCTGGAAGAAAGGCAGATGGAAGCTTGACCTTCTCCCTTGCTTTGCCAGAGTGGACTGGTTTCCTTATGTCTTTTGAAGGTGGCCAGTGAGTTTCTTTTCTTTCTTTTTTTTTTTGAAGGAATCATTGTGAACTTGAGGAATTTAAATATATTTTGTGCATTTCAAGTCCCTGTAGTTATTCAATATTTTTTTAGCTGACAATCAAAGTTTCCCCACTTGGGACACGGGGGGCCTCTTCACAGCGGCTCCTGGGTCCTTTAGGCGTGACCCCAGTAGTCTCTGAGAGGCATCCTTGCTTTTTACTTGTTTATTTTATTTATTTATCTTTGGCTGTGTTGGGTCTTCGTTGCTGCGAGCGGGCTTTCTCTAGCTGCATCGAGCGGGGGCTGCTCTTTGTCTTGGTGCGCGGGCTTCTCACTGCGGTGGCTTCTCTTGTTGCAGAGCACGGGCTCCAGGCACGTGGGCTTCAGTAGTTGTGGCTCACGGGCTCTAGAGCGCAGGCTCAGTAGTTGTGGCGCACGGGCTTAGTTGCTGTGGGCACGTGGGATCTTCCGGGACCAGGGCTCGAACCCGTATCCCCTGCATTGGCAGGCGGATTCTTAACCACTGCGCCACCAGGGAAGTCCCATCCCCATCCTTGCTTTTCAGTGTGACAAGTCGTTCTAGGGTCATCCTGCTCAGATCTTGCACCTGTTACAGGATTTAACATTTCTATAGGGAAACTTGGTTTTTTTTTAGTAGGAAACAGTATTGAGAGACCACAATCTAGGAAGTAAGGACACTCATGACTATTGGGTAAGTTCTAGATCTTTCTGGGAATATATCAGGAAATACGTCTTCTCTTTCACATTTTAAAAGAAATATATACCATGAATTCGTACTGCCATTCCCAATTCAAAATCTACTTACTGTAACAATGAATCCAAGTCTGCTTTTTGATGTTTGACTGCTGACAGCTTTTAAGCCTCATCCCTTGCCTCCCTCCCCTCCCCCGCCTCCCCTGCCTGACCCCACGTCTGAGTGAGCTGATAAGAAGGGACAGATGCTCCCTGCTTCAAACCAGCAAGCCCCCGCCACCAGCTTACCCTCATGCCGGCCCCGCCTCCTGACCACAGTAAAACCCCAGCCAGGTTCTTTTCCTCACACTCGCAAGCCATTTCAGACCCGGTGAGAGGCCTGCCCTGCTCCCCCGGAGACCTCAGTTATCTGAGTCATGAGCCTTTCATACCCTCTGGGGGATGGAGGCGGCACCATCAGGCCCTACACACAAATCAGACTAGAGGGGAGGGTCCCTCCTTTGCAGGGTATCCACAGAACACTTCACTGTTTGATTTCATATTTATATCCTTTTTTCTTAGGCTGAAAAACTCTCCAGTGATACTCATGTAATTACCTATTTGCTTTCTCCCATTGTAATAAGTTCAGAATAATGATATCAATATTACTACCAATGCAATTATTGAAAACTGCTTGATATTATTTTTCAGTTCATTTATATCCTTGGGGAATGGCACCATTCAATTATTGTGTTTTAAATGACTTTAAATTATTGCTCTTTGTGTGGCTCTGTTGCTGCCTGAATGTTAGTTTCACTTTAATTTCTACTTTTAGGGTTTTCTATATCTTTGATTCAATTGGTTTTATATTTATATAAATACTAATATGATTCAAGAGTCAAATCTATCAAAGAAGGAAAGTTCAGAGAAATCTAGCTTTTCTCCCTGTGCTCCCTCCTCCATTTTTACATTATATGTATTTCACATTATATGTATATTATGTATATCATAATATATATATTACATATGTATATATACATATGTAAACTATATGTATATTGTTTCATTTTAATAAGAGCAAATATGCACATATATTCATAAGCCCATTTTTTAGATAAACGTAGCATGCTATATGCAACTTTTCCCACTTTATCTTTTACACTTGATAATATTTGGAGGCAATTACTCCATAGCAGTTTACAGAAATATTAAAATCTTTTTGTTTGAATAGGCCACTTAAAGTTATTGAATCAATTGATGTATTTGATACCAATCTTGTTATATTTAAAAATATATATTGATATAGCTATGTAGTCTTTCACTATGTTATCTGTAGTCTCTGTCTCTCTTTTCTGTATGTTTAGATATTTCAGAGTGTTTGTAGTTATGGTCTAATGGCTACACTTACACTAACAGCTTTATGTAATATCTTTGTCCCTTCTTTTTGAGCCCATTGGTTTCTTAATATGAGCCTTCTTGATAATTAGCTAAAACCTTCTCTGACACAGTATTTAATTTGAAGTAATATTCTTTTACTCCCAGTTCATACCTAGAAGGCAATCAGAGAGCTTATTTTCTTTTCCATATACCCTCACCTCTACCCCACCCCAGTCGCTATTTGTTGTGTTATGTCTACATTGTCGGAGCTTATACCCTCTACAAAAGATATTCTTTTGCTTAAAACCATCACGTAGCCTTAGTTCTGCACTTACATTTATATTTAATATTCAACACTGAAACTTACTAAAGGTATCTTCAGTTTGGGGTTATTTGAAGCTTGATCACCCCAAGTAAGGATGTTTAAGACAAGTTTTCTGTAGCCTCTATACTTGAAGGCCTCTTTGTAAACCTATATCTTCCTGGCATGCTTTCCTTGTTCTCTAGGGAAATTATTCTCCTCACTGTTCTCTCTTTTGTTATGATAAACGTCTAGGACATTCCACTGCAATTCATTTCTTTATTACTTAGGTGACAGGGTTTTCCTACAGTATTAATATAGGAGGTTAGGACTCATAACTTTTTAGCTTCAAATTTCTAGGGGTCCCTATTCTATTCTTAGCAATAAGTGTTCCAAATTGGCCTGTACTTTCTTCAGGTTGCTTGATGCACTGGTTTGTATATGGTTCCTCTCTCACCTTTGTACCTAGGGTCCCTGTCTTGCTCAATTTGGAGTCTATCACCCAGCGGGAACCATTGAGTCTGGAAACTTGGTTGCTTGTCAGTGTACTGTATTTGTAAAGTAAATATTTCAGCCTTGCCAATCACTAACTCTTCAATACATTACACAGCAAAACTTCCTTTATGAGTGGACATATGTAAAGGACATTTTTTTAAAACTGGCAAAAGAGAAAGAGAGTCACTCTCAAGGAAAATTACCTTTCCCTACTCAGAAATTTCCAATGTTTCAAAGGCAAAATTTTAGTTAGGGCTGTAATGAGGGCTTTCCCAATGATAGATATACACCTAGAATTCTATCATGTTCTAATAACAACATATAAATAATCATTGATCATCTCTAAAGATTTTATTACAGTAAAAAAAAAAAACACAATTACTATAGGATAGAAACTTGTCTGAACTAATTATTAGAGTATTGAAATTCTGTTCTCAAGCAACTCAAATATCTAAACCTAAACTCATAGATCTTTCCTTTCATTTTGCAAGAACCACATACTGAAAAGTGGTTCCAGGAGAGTTTCAATAATGACACCCCCCTCACCTCCAGGAAAGAGGGTCTGTGAGATTCTCTCCAGGGGCACCATCTGGCCCTGGGAGTCCAAGAATTATGAAGACCACAGAATTGAAAGGTTCAAATTGTTAGTTACTCAAATCTTTGACAGTGGAAGGAATAATCTTTTATAAGAGATTATCAATTACCTATCTAGTTCAACTACTCACATATCATACACCTAGAGGTCATAATCTTCTCCAGTAAAATTGTTTCCTTCTATGTCAGTTCCCCTTTGAAGTAGTGATTTCACTCAGCATCTTTTGGGGATCTAGATATGCTGGCAGAGCCCTGCACTGTCATCTGCCTGTGGATATTCCAGTGCTCCAACCTGAAGTGAAGCCATTCCTGGACAGAGATCATGGAATCCAATGTCCTTTCAAGGAATCCAGCGATCAAGGACCCCACGTCCTTTCTAATCTTATTTTAGTTTTATTTTCCCATTTTATACTCAAGTGACCTACTCTGGAAGTTTCACTGTGGACTTTTGGGTCATCTTTGAAGGTAGCTTTTTTGAGCCTATCTGTTCCTTACCCCCACCACATATGTCAGCCATACATAGAATGTTCTCAGAGAGCTGGCGAGTTTTATCCTTTACACACGTTTATCCAAGGAATCCAACAAGTGGCTTTAAATATTCTTTAGCTTTATGACTGACTTTTAAAATTCTGCTAACTCCGCTGAACAAGGATTTATATATTTGTTAAATAAATTGACAAGGAAAACTCAAAGACATTAAAGATACTTAGGGAAATGGCACGAAAAGACTGTTGCCCCAAAGTAAAAAGGATGAAAAGTTTTAGAAAGGTAAAGAAAAGTGTTTAACCTTACCAGTAATTTAAAAATTCAAACTGAAAACTAGATAAGTAACAAGGACCTACTGTATAGCAGAGGGAATTATACTCAATATCTTATAATAACCTATAATGGAAAAGAATCTAAAAAAGAATATATATGTGTACACCTGAAACTGATCACCTTACTGTACACCTGAAACTAATACAACATTGTAAATCAATTCTATTCCAATAAAAATTTAAAAATTAGAAATTTAAAAAAATAAAATAAAAAAATTAAAATTGAAACAATATTCCATCCTTGGCTAATCAAATTAGCAGAGAATTTAAAATGTGAATGCACAGAACTGGTAGTAAAATAAGCATTCTCAAGTATTTCACTGAGTAAAAAAATTGTTACAAGCCTTTGAAAAGCAAGCAGTTAGATGATAAGGAGCAAATATTGTTTCGTCCAGAAACTAGATTTGGGGAGATCTAAACTAAGAACATAATCAGTTATGTCAAAACAAGGTTTTTGCCAAGATGTTCATCAGCACATTATTTATAATAATAAAATGCCAGGGAAAACCTTAAATGTTCAAACACAGGGAAATAAAGTTATCAAAGTGATATTCACCAAAAGTGAATGAGAAAATGCTTATGTTATAATGCTAAATGAAAGCATAGCAAATAAAATGGTGTGTGTATACACAGATATATAATGCTTATTATGCAAAATAAACAGTAGACAGACAAAAATATGACTGGGTCTTTGTGTGTGTGTGTGTGTGTGTGTGTGTGTGCATTTTGGGGTAACTTTTTCTTCCTTCTACATTGTATATTTTCCAAATAGTCTATAATGGCAACATATACCAGTAGCATCTTAAATTTGAAAATGTTTTCCAAAATTTCTTTCATGTTTTCTTTTTTTTAACATATTGGAGTATAATTGCTTTACAATGTTGTGTTAGTTTCTGCTGTATAACAAAGTGAATCAGCTATATGTATATATATATCCCCATATCCCCTCCCTCTTGCATCTCCCTCCCACCCTCCCTATCCCACCCCTCTAGGTGGTCACAAAGCACTGAGCTGAGCTCCCTGTGCTATGCGGCTGCTTCCCACTAGCTATCTATTTTACATTTGGTAGTGTATATATGTCCATGCCACTCTCTCACTTCGTCCCAGCTTCCCCTTCCCCCTCCCCGTGTCCTCAAGTCCATTCTCTACGTCTTTGTCTTTATTCCTGTCCTGCCCCTGGGTTCATCAGAACCATTTTTTTTTAGATTCCATATGTATGTATTAGCATACGGTATTTGTTTTTTTCCCATGTTTTCTGATGCCACGTTCTGTCCCAGTTTCTTTTTCTAAATTCAGAGAGTAGAAATCAATGTCCTTGTTCCCCGTTTCTCCAGGCTGTTAAGTCGCGCGTGGGCACACAGGGGAGGTGGAGGGCACATAGGGTTGTCTGGAGGAGGCCTTCACTGGTCAGGGGACGTCCAGGTTGACTCCTCTCCAGGTGGTTCTTTACCTGTGCTAGTTGTGGTTCATCCTGTCTGCAAAGCCCAGCTCCCCTTCCTCCCCCAGTGAAGAGTTCCCGGGGGAGATGGGCAGAATCAACAGCCCTGAGGCTAGAAGGATCTGGGCACCTTTGGGGAAGGAAGAACTCAGGTGGCTTGAGCAGGAAGTGGATTGGGAACAAACTGACCTAGGAGGCAGAGGCCCAGGTTACATGTGGCCTCATAGGTCCTGGCAGGAGTTTGTATTCAATTCTGAAGGCAATTAGCCATCTCTGAAGGATGTGATGCAGGAAGTCACATGATCTAGTGTGTGTTTGCAGCAGCTCATTCCGTCTACTGTGATCTGATCTGTGATCTGGTCCTCTACAGTGGGTCCTGAGGTGAGGTCCCAGAGGTCAGCAAGATTGTATCACATCACCTTCAGAGCTGGGACTGAGAGAGTAGGAAAGCGATGAGGGAATTTGGAGGAGGAGGTGTGGTCTCATGTGTGCTTGGACCTAGGTGGAGTTAGCCTTCCAGAGGAGCTGGGAAGGAAGGCCCAGGGGACCTAGTGGGGACAGAAGCTGGGAAGGCAGGGAGGGGCAACCCCACAGACCACCTGGTCACCGCACCTGTGGAATGCTGGCCAAGGGGAATGGCCGGGGAGTCCTGCTTCTGACTGGGGAGAGGGGAGATTGGGATCCGAAGCAGGGAGCCCAGGAGAACCCCGGTTTGGGGCCCCGGGAAGCAAGTCCAGCTTCGGAGATGGAGGTTGGAGCCAGGCAGATGCCCCAGGCCGGGTCAGCGCCTGGGCATGGGGTCTGGAGCTGACAGTGACCAGACTTCTAGGGGTCTCCAGGGTCTCAGCAGGGCGCGTGACCAACGTGAGGCAAGAGCACACCCGATCCATTCCAGAAGGACCCCAGCCCCACCCCTGGGCCGCCTTTCTCGTCCCAGACCCACACTTTAAGGGCTGGCCCAGGAGCAGGGTGAGTGAGAGACGGGGAGGGGGAATGAAGTTGCGAGTCTAGGGGCGCTGCTGATGGACTCCGCGACCCCTACCTGCAGCCGCCCGCCCAAGGGTCCCGGGACCAGGGTGCGTGGCTGGGACCCGAGACATGCCGTGGACTCGGACGGAGCACCTGCCCCGTGCGGTCCCGGGGGTGCCAGGATGAGACCCTGCCCGGATAGACTGAGCTTGTGGGGCGAGGGGAGAGGGGGGAGGGTCCAGGAGGGGCGTCTGGAAGTCCAGGCCCTGCGCCTCCCTCCTCGCCCCTCCTCTACACCCCAGGAGGACCGGGTGTCCGGGATTACAAAAGATACTATTTATGGGAACAGAGATGACCAAACAACACAAACGTCTCAAATGTGATAAATATTTATTAAACATACACTCAATTTATGGGAAGTGCACGCTCTAATTGGGCGAATGGGCGTGGATTTTAAGGGAATTGCTGAAATTTCCCTTTACTGGGTGCCGGGCAATGCCCAGTAGTGAGTTTCTGGCAGGTGAGAGTGGGAGGGGGGATGGCCGGGAGACGCGGTCCAGGGGCAGGGACACCACCCCTCCCCCACCCCCAGGCACTTTCTCCGGCTGATCGATTTTGGGCACGAGTGCGAGGGTCTGAAAGTGAATTCCCTGAAAACTCCCCAGGTCCACAGACTCCCTGGAAAGCCCTTTCCGGCCCATCGGGGCTGGCGGTGCTTTAACTACAGGGTCCTTATTCCGCGTGCTGTTCAAGCCTGATTGTGCTGGAGAGGCGCCCCGGTGCAGACAGATGCCAGCCCTGCAAACCCGGATGCTCCTCCCAGCAGTGAGACTTGGGCTTTACTGGAAACTTAGGCTGTGGGCCAAGCCTCCAGTTCAACAGAAAACACCGCTGCTCAAGCGCATCATCAACAGTTTAAAGAGGGGTCCTCCCACAGATCAAAGCGCCCCACTTCGGCAGTCCCCGAAGTCTTTCCTTGAATTCCCTGCTCTCCCTGGAGAACTGAACGTATGTGTGGCGGAGGGCTGGTAAGATTATTTGACAGGAAATCTAGCACCTCCTAGTTCTAATTAGGCTGCCCCGACAGTCACAGAACAGTCCCTGATAACAAGCAGTAATTAGAGTGACAAAGTAGCATTTTACGGGGGTTGATCGGGGATGAGCTTTCTTTGACAGTGTAAAAGTGAGGGAATGAAACGAATCCCCCAGAAGGTTAATAGTACCCAGGCATCTACACTACCCAACCCACATCAGCTTTGTCACAGAGGATTAGGAGTTGGGAATCCTACACATTCACGTTGTTTTTCTAGGTGCTTTCCCACATAACTGTAGGCAATCTATCTCTGCGTTGTACCTCGGGAATAGAAAGGCCCCAACTTTTGGTCTCAGGGTCCCTTTTCGCTCTTAAAAATCACTGAGGACCACTAAGAGTTTTTGTTTATGTAGGTTATTAACTGAATATTTTTTTAAATTTCGTTTATCAATTCATTTTAAAGCAATGATGTACCCATTTCATGTTTCACATAGAAACATCTTTTTTTTAATGAAAAATACCTCTATTATCCAAAACAAATTAGTGAAAAGAGCAGCATTATTTTATATTTTATATAAAATATATATTTTACTAAATCAGGTATCACAGCAAATCTCTGTAATACCTGATTTAGTCAAAGACAGCTGGATTCTCACATCTGCTGTGCACAGGGGAAATGCCACTCTCCACGCACGAGAAATGAGTGAAAAGGGCAAGGACCGTCTGTTATTACAAAGGTGGTTTTGACCTCATGGACCTCCTGCAAGGATCAAAGAGACCCTCGGGTCCCCAGAACAGCAGCTCCCGATCAAGGAAGGCCAAGCTCCAAAGGTGTGGAGTGAGCTGGAGGGCGGACATCCCCAATTCACTTCGTACCACGAGGGCCTGCAGAAGCTCTCCCCTCCCCCTGTCCCATCACGCACGTGGAGGAACCCTGTGGCTAATTATTTTACAATTCATCCATTTTGTAGTGCATCAGGTTCATTAATTAAAGAATTTTTTCTAAGAGGAAAACATTGTAAACCTATATGTATGGCAATAGCAGAGATTAAATAAATTGTGGTTTCTAAAGCCGAATACTTTGCCATCATCAAAAAGAAAGAAAGGAGGAAGACGTACTCAATATTAATATCCTCGGAGTTTGTGAAGCAGAGAATACAAAGTACAGAACAATGTGTATATTATGATAGTCTTCGTGCGTTTTTATAAGAGAATAATGCATGTGTAACTGGGAAAAGACACAAGAAATTGCTTACAACAATTGCTTTTTTTTAGGGAGATATAGGAATTTTTAAAAATTGTAAACCTTCCAGCAATGAGTAACATATTATGTACCACTGTTAACTGTACAATTGTATTTGGTCCTTAGAGAAAAGCAGGCAAGAAGGGTTTCGCGGCGGAGGGACCCTGCTGCATTTCAGTCCCGTCGGTGCCGTGGAATTTGATGACCCTCAGGTGGGCGTCTTCCGCGGATGCACCGGAGCCAGCCCGGCCGAGCCCGTCCGCCCCGCCCCGCGGAGCCCGTCCCCTCTTGCTCCGCCCCCTCCATTCCCATTGGTCTGCCTCCTCTCCCCTGCGCCCAATCGCAGCGCTTAGCGCCAAATTTGAATCGATGTTATCATTTGAATCTGGAGGGCGCGGCGGCGGCTTTCCGCGCCAGAGCCGCTAACGCCGGGCACCTCCGGGACGTCTCTGGGCAGGGCCAGCGGGCCACCGGCGAGGGCGAGGGCGAGGGCGGGGGGAGCGGGGACTGGGGGCTCGGCGAAGGTGGGGGCGGGCCGGAGGACTGAGGCCCGGTCCCTGCAGCGGAGGTGGACGCGTCGCCGGCCCCTCCCGGTGCGGACTCGGGTTGCTCGCCGACGAGCGGCGGAACCACTGGTGTCGCCCCGGGAGACTCGTCTTGGGTGAGCCGCGGCCGGGGAGCTTCGGGGGCGGGGGCGGGGGCAGCCGGCCGGGCCGGGGGCCGCGTGGACCACTCGGGGCTCTGCGGGGACCGGCGGCGGAGCGCGGCCTTGGCCCGGCTCGTCCTGGGCTCTGGCGTGGGGTCTCGGTGGGAACTCCCGGGAGACAAGAGCCTGGCGGGCGGCGTCCTGGACGCAGGTCTCTGGGGGGCGCTGGGTGGTGGGCGCAGCCCCGGGCCTGGCTGGGGCTTCCACCGGGGTCAGGTAAGGCGTGGGTCGGGGCGGCAGGGGCAGCGGTGAATAGTACACGCGACCCCAGGTGGTCACTTGCAAGTGACTTCTTAGCTCTTTGCCTTTAGAATAACCCTCACCCCCGCCCCCACCCCGTGTGTTTTATTTTTGTTATTTTGTTCAGTGGCGTGTAAAAGTGCAGTCAAAGGATTGCTTGTAAGTCTGCTTCAGCAAACCTTTTGATGCCTGACCTTCCGGTACGGATTATAGTCAAAATTCCTGTTTAGAAAATGGGTCCTACAAGACGCCTTGTTACCATCAAAAGGAGCGGGGTCGACGGCCCCCACTTTCCACTGAGCCTTCATACCTGCTTGTTTGGAAGGTGAGCCCTGCCCACCCGCGGACAATTTAGACAATTTAGCTTAAAAAAAAAAACCCTCGGTATTACTAATCAGAGATTAACAGACGAGATACCCAGCTCTAGGAGTAGTCAGCCCTCGAGTTTGCCCAGGACTTCCTGTGTATTGTCAATGCTACTGGTTGTTTATTATGAAATAGAATTCGAAGACAATGTTTACATAGTTGTGCTTTTTCAGTCAAACAAAAATTTTTAAATTGATTTGATAAAAATATAACTGGAGAAAAATGTAAAGGATTCTCAAATCCTGCTTCACTTCAGACTGTCTTTAGCAAGCCACTGTGTTCATCTGAAATCTCTCCAAACTGGGCATTCCTTGGCTGCTGGGGGATATTATTGAACAAGTGAAGGAAGGAATCTGTGTATGGCTTGTTGGTCTTTTTGGAAAAATGGAAGTGGGAAGGAAAGTCCTTCTGGTTGTGTTTTGAGAACTTCTCTTCTGTTGCCTTGGTGGTGGTGGTGGCGGCGGCAGTAACATCTGGTCCCAGTGTAACAGGCACCATTAATCACACCCCCTCTCCTTTTCTAACATGTGATGGATAAGTTACCCTCCCTGTGGAACCCTGTGTGGTGGAACCCTGACCCCCTTCTACCCACACCCCGTCCTCCTACCAGCCCCACTCCTGCCATGTTCCACCACACTTCAAGCTCTTTCTCACCTTGGTGCTTTCAGCCAGTTCGAACTTTCATCTCTGGAATTTCTCTACCCTCCTACGTGACTGACTGCTTTCCAACTTTCAGAGACAGGATCCATGTTACCTGAGAAGAAGCCTTTACTGAGCCCTGCTCTTGTCTTTCCTAACCCCACACACGGCGATGAGACTGTGCTTTGTCTGCCTCACTACTAAGCTCCCCAAGGACAGGGACTGTCTAGTTAATAATTATGTGCTCGGTGTCTGGTATGGGGCCTGGCGTATGAGAGGTGATCACTATTTATTTAGCACTCTGGCAGTTGTCCAGTCATAACATCAGCTGGAAAATTGAGTTTGGAATCAGTATGCAGCAGTGGTTATCAACTGAGAGCCGTATTGCCCCCCCAGGAGCTATTTGGCAAAGCCTGGAGACAGTTTTTTCATGTCACAATGTGGGAGGCACACACCACTGGCGTCAGGGAGCAGAGGTCAGGGTTGCTGCCAAACACCCTACAATGCACAGGACAGCTCCCACTACAGAGAACTAGCTGGCCCCAGATGTCAACAGCACCAAGGTTAAGAACCATTGATCTATAGTGATTGCTGATGGCAGTCTCCTGCCAAACAGATTCTCAGTTCTAATGAGATAGTCTTTTTCTCTCTCTTGCTGGGATGCTCTGATACCTAAAAATCAAATTCTCTTCTTTGGCTTGAAGTAGCTGTTCACTTTCCATAGCTTCCACTCTCTTCAAAAGGGAAAAACAAAAAACATTTTGAGGCTTCCCTGGTGGTGCAGTGGTTGAGAGTCTGCCTGCCAATGCAGGGGACACGGGTTCGAGCCCTGGTCTGGGAAGAGCCCACACGCCGCGGAGCAACTGGGCCCGTGAGCCACAACTACCGAGCCTGCGCGTCCGGAGCCTGTGCTCCGCAACAAGAGAGGCCGCGACAGTGAGAGGCCCGCGCACCGCGATGAAGAGTGGCCCCCACTCGCCGCAACTAGAGAAAGCCCTCGCACAGAAACGAAGACCCAACACAGCCAAAAATAAATAAATAAATAAATAAAATTAATTTTTTAAAAAAAGAAACAAAACATTTTGGTACCAAATAGCAGTAATTCTGTTATTATACTGTAGTGATTAAGTGTATTTTTATGCGAGATTTTATAATCCAGAAACCCACTCGTAAGTGTTTGGTCATGATACAGGTAGGAAGGGATATTCTTAGACTCCAGAGGTTCGTATTGAGTACAGAGAGGAGGCATACGGTCTGTTCAAACATGTAAAACCACAGGATGGTAACAGGGACACCAGAGACCCAAAGAACCTTGCTAAGGGCATCTTTGATTAGTTTCTGTGTGGGTTTGGGAATTCTCCCTTCAGCTGTTTCCTGCTGATGTTAGTTTTCTGTAAAAAGACAGGTTGCATCTAGATAATTTGTTGTTGCTTGTAGATTAGTGTCTGTAATGATAGGAGGCTTGTGACTCTGTCAGTTAATAATGTGGTTTATTTATTTATTTATTTATTTATTTTTGGCTGCGTTGGGTCTTCGTTGCTGCACGCGGGTTTCCTCTAGTTGTGGCGAGCGGGGGCTACTCTTCGTTGCCGTGCACGGGTTTCTCTTTGCAGTAGCTTCTCTTGTTGCGCAACATGGGCTCTAGGCACACAGGCTTCAGTAGTTGTGGCTCGCGGGCTCTAGAGCACAGGCTCAGTAGTTGTGGCACACAGGCTTAGTTGCTCTGCGGCATGTGGGATCTTCCCAGACCAGGGCTCAAACCCATGTCCCCTGCATTGGCAGGCGGATTCTTAACCACTGCACCACCAGGGAAGTCCCAATCATATAGTTTTAAAACGATAAAAAGCTCACAAGTTATGAGCATTTACTGTGTGCCAAGCAAATGACAGACATGAGCAACTCATTTAATTTTCTGAAGAACACCATGATATGTTTGCCAATGGAGTCCTCTTTGTATATGAAGAAACTGAGACACGGAGAGGTCCTAGCATGAAATAACAGCACTTTTGGTGATGATTAAACCTTTAAACATACATAGCGTTACCAATAAACATACATAAACCTTTTTTATAGGAAAAAAAAAAAAAAGCACAGAGTACAAACAGTAAGTATTCTCCAAACTGATGTAAAGTACTCCTTTAGTTGGATCTTATAAGCATAGATATTTTAGTGAAAGGCAATTCAATTTTGTATTCTAATATTTTCCATTATAATTATTTTTAAGTACTCTAAGTTTTAATGATTTAAAATAGTTGCTTATACAATACTTATAAAAATTGTGGGCAAAATGCAAAGATCATTTACATTGCCCAGTTTGTCTTTCCTTTATGTCATTACATTTACAGATCAAACATAGAGTCAGATGCTGTTTTATTTTGAATCACTGATGTAAGTTTTTAAAATTGCAGCAACCTAAAAAATCTTTATTCTTTTGAATTAAGGGGTATCGAGTGTGACATTCGTATTCAGCTTCCCGTAGTGTCCAAACAACACTGCAAAATTGAAATCAATGAGCAGGAGGTGAGTGGGATTTTGGAAGTCTGTTTTTTAAAACTTTTCACTTTTTATCCATTTATTAGTTTACATGTTTTCCTCTCTTTTCTACTTGTAGGCAATATTGTTTAATTTCAGTTCCACAAATCCAACACAAGTAAATGGATCTACTTTTGATAAACCTGTACAGCTAAAACATGGAGATGTGATAACTGTTGTTGATCGGTCTTTCAGGTAGGTAAGAATTAAATGGGCTAAAAATAAATAGACCTTCTGATTCACCAAAAACTAGCCTCACAGTTCATCAGTGATCCTTCTCTAATGCGGGTGAATGTCAACATGTTTGAGGTTGCCATTCCCAACGCACTCTTTATCTAAATTCATATGGATCTAGAAGGAATGGCAGGTGAGGTTTATTGTGTGCTCCAGCTCAAAGATTTGAGAGCACGTAACTATGCCAAGGTGGCCAGGTCCTAAAGGAGTTTCATTTGGTTGCAAGTGTTGTGAAACTGCATTCATTTTACTTTTTTTATTTTAAAGTAAAATACACTCATAGAGAAAGTTACAAAACGAGATGTATGACCCAACTTACCATGAAGTGACCAGTCTTGTGATCATCACCCGTCATGGACCGAATTGTGCTCTCCCTAAATTCCCAAGTTGAAGTCCTAACCCCCAGCTTCCTGGAATGTGGCTGTCTTTGGAAATAGGACCTTGAAAGAGATGATTAAGTTAAAATGAGGCCATTAGGCTGGGTCCTAATTCTATCCGAGTGGTGTCCTTATAAGAAGAGGAGATTAGGACACAGAAGCCAGGGGAGCAGGTGTTCAGAGAGAGGACCATGCGAAGAGGCAGCGGAGGGCGGCCGGAGCCAAGGAGAGAGGCCCCAAGGAAGCCAACCCTGCCGACACCTTGATCTTGGACTTCCAGCCTCTGGACCTGTGAGAAAATAAATTTCTCTTGTTTAAGCCACCCGGGGTGTGGCATTTTGTTATAGAACTAATACACCACCCAAGTCATAAACAGAGCATTTCCGGAAGTTTCTTTCATGCATCTTCTAATCATTACTTCTTCCCCGCACCAAGTAAACCACTAATGTGGCTTTTCTGATAGCATGAAAGTCTTTAGAGTTCTACTACCTAAGCATGCACCTCTAACTGCTATGGTTTTGTCTGCCTTTATTAAACTCCATAAATTAGTAACTGAGTTCTGCTCTTACGGTTGTGGGATTCATAGCATGGATGGGATGGATGGATTCATCCCAGTTTGTTCCTTCTCACTGCTTAAGGATTTCACTGAAATAATATCCACAGTTACATACACAATTATACACAATTTATTCATTCTGGATGGACATTTGAGTAATTTCCAGTTTCTGAAATGAGTCAGAGCTTGCTTTTTATGATAAGATAGGGTTAATTTTTTACTAATCTGTCCTGGGTGTTTGGAAAAAATGTGTGTTCCACAGCTGCTGGGCGGAGTGCTCTATCTGTGTAGGTCCATCAGATTCAAATTCCTGACTCTAGAATCCTAGTAAATTTTTCCCCTGATTCTTAGTTACCTGGACAGATGAGCTGAAATCACGCATTGAAGATTTTTTTTTTTCTTTTTGTTTTTTAACTTTGTCAGTTTTTTGCTTCCGATATTTTGAGGCCATACTATGGGTTTAAATTAAGAATTATCTCCTCTTGGCGGATGAAGCCCTATCATGTATCATTCTGAAATGTCCTGTACCTTTAATAATGCTTTTTTAAAATTATTATTAATTAACTAATTTATTTTTTGGCTGTGTTGGGTCATCGTTTCTGTGCGAGGGCTTTCTCTAGTTGCGGCGAGCGGGGGCCACTCTTCGTCGCGGTGCGCGGGCCTCTCACCGTCGTGGCCTCTCTTGTTGCGGAGCACGAGCTCCAGACGCGCAGGCTCAGTAGTTGTGGCTCACGGGCCCAGTTGCTCCGCGGCATGTGGGATCTTCCCGGGCCAGGGCTTGAACCCGTGTCTCCTGCATCGGCAGGCAGATTCTCAACCACTGTGCCACCAGGGAAGCCCCCCCTTTAGTAATGCTTTTGATGAGAGATTTCATACTATAGGTTTGTGTTTTTTTTTAATCACATTGCTTTCAACTTTCATAATCCTTAAGATTTAGACGATCTTTTGCAACCAGCTGTTAGGTGTACTTTTGTCTATAACTGGTTGATCTTGATGGATTGACCCTTTTATCATTATAAAATGTGCAGTGTCTCTGAATAACTTTTATCTTACAGTCTATTTTGTCTGGTATTGGTACAGCCTCTCCACCTCTCTTCTGGTTACTATTTGCATGGTATATCTTTTCCCATCATTATCCTTTCATCTTGTTTGTGTCTTTGACTCTAAATTGTGTCTCTTGTAGGCAGATATAGTTGGATCATTTTTGTCATCCATTCTGCCAAAAGGAACTCCATCTTCATTTCTGCCTTCATTTGTATTAAATAGATATTTTCTAATTTGAATATCCTGGTTGTTTCTTTTTCTGTGCTTTTTGTGAATTTGCCTTCATTTTTAAAGGGTATTTTTTATTGGATAGAGAAATAAACATTATTTCTAGGTAGGAAATATTTGATGAGGAATGGAGAACAGAAATATGTCCCCCAAATGAGATGCTGCTCAAATTAAGATTAGTTGAGATGACAAAATACCTCCAACAAAGACTAGGACATGGGTCATAGGAAGAAGGGCTTGATTCAGAACTCTGGTACCATGAGAAACAATTCCAGACGCTTGGTTGCTTCAGAGCTTACTTAGGTGGCATCTAAATTCGAATCAGGCTGTCTCACCGAGGTACCCGAGTTCAGTGTGTGTTATAAAAGGTTGTTCTGTGAATGGATACCTGAGGTCTGTTAGAACAACCATGTCTCTTGCTAAATATCTTTGCGTCTTGCTAAAATGTGCCTGTCTTTGTTCAGATACAGATGGAGTAAGTGGGAAGCTGAAAACATCATAGTGATCTTAAAGTATAGCTCTGTGGTTACCCTGTGGTGAATGAGAACACAGAGTGATAAAGGTGTCAGATGCCACCCAGCTTCTTGGTTGACCTTCCAAGCCATCAGATGATTTCCACGAACAAAAACTAGCAGACACCGGGTTTTGCTCTCTTGCGCAGTTGGTTCCAACACAGGAGGTGCTCAGGGAAGTTGTTGAATCTTACAGAACAGTCAGGGTTCAGAAATTCTGGTCCCAACCTCTGACCGTGGTGTTCCGAAAGAAACCAATTTACCTAAGTTTTTAGCGTGAAAACACTTTCCTAATTTCTTTCCATGAATAAGGTAATATCTTGAATAAAACCTGATCTTTGTTCCTTGCTCCTTGGACATTAGTCAGATGTGGAAGTTTTATCATTGGTTACAAATCTTTAATCTGAATATGTGCCTGTCATTCTGTGCACTTCAGGTATGAAAATGAAAGTCATCAGAATGGAAGCAAGTCACCTGAATTTCCAGGACAAAGATGGGAACAGGTGATGGGGGATATTATGGAACTTTGGGCTCTGATTCTTTTGCATGATGATATGAAATCATTTATATGCACTTTGACACTGATTTCTCACAAGGGAGAATGACTTACCAGTTATAGTAGGAAAATGTCACTAAGGTAGTAAAACAAGTTGAACTTAGGTATATTAAGATAATTTAAACTATCCTTCCTCTTTTATTCAAAATGAGAGTACTAGGTGTTAACACTTTGGGCCCAAAGTCTCCTAAAGTATCTCGCAATATGATTTCGCAAACCTTTGGCTAGGGCAACCCTGACGCAGAACTCAGATTCTAGAACCACATGATCTGGCGGCTCATTTTTTGTCCCATTGTACTCATCGGTCTTTATTCATCCAAAATAATCACATCAGAGTTGTAGGTACCAATGATGCTTCCCAGTTTTGACAGACAGATGACCCACGACACTGGAGGAGAGTTACTGCCCTGTGTCTATCAGTGGAGAAAACATATTCCAAACGGCCCACCTTATTAAATTGCAGTCTGGGCCCATTCTGGGAGATTTAGTAGGACTTAGAAGGTTCTGGGTTAATCCTGAGACGTCCTATCCTTGTTACTTTTTATGAAGCTACTCAAGCTATTCTCTTCTGACCAGGTTGGAATTCCCTGGCTTAAGAGTCTTAGCACAGATACTCCTGAAATCAGCAGTGGGCTCTGCATGTGAAGTTCCCTGCTCCTGCTGTGTGCCCTTGCTTCCCCAGAGGACTAACTTTAATGTCAACCCTGCTCATCAGCTTTGGGGGAAAGCTAGCTTTTGAGGTATCCCACCCACCTACCAACCCAGCTTCTAACTTGTTAGTAGGTATAAGGAAACCAACCAAAAAGCTGGACTATGGGTTAGATAAGAGGTCCCAGTGGTCTATGACCTGTTCGTTATCTGGATTGTGATCACGTAAATATTGAAGTTGAATACTTAGAACATGTTATTTGACAGTGATTTTTATGGCTATTGGATATTATAGTACAAAAAATATGGGCTTGTATTTTGCACACATTTTTTAATTTTAATTCATTTTTATTGTTCAGTCATATGATTCCTTTTGTCAACTTCAGATCGGAAGTTAGAAACCGAGCCCTCACATGGGAAGTTTGAGAAGCAGCGTATTCAATACCAAGAAATCGGAAATTGATTAAAGAAAGAAGTTAAAGTATTTGCCTTTGGATATATTTGTGATTTTCCCCCCTAATAATTCAGAGGATATTATTTTTCCTCCTTTGAAACAATATTGGACTTCTATATCTTACATCTGTGTTATTCTGTAGTTGTTCCTCACCCACTAAAAAGCTGCCTGGGAAGGAATGTGAAGGCGGCCCAGCAGGAGGGCTGCATCCCAGCCCGTGCTCTGAGGGTACAGGGCCTCTGGGTGCATTGTTTTCGCTTTTGCCTTAACTTCTGGGCTTTGAGATAAACACTTAGTATCTGCCAGCAATGAGCACACACGCTAAGTGGAGCCCCACTTCACCCACAGGTCCTGTAGCCAACTTTTGATAAAGCAGTGTAAAGTCAATAGTTCTGTGCCCTTGGTAGGTTCCCAGATACTGAGTGTGGATGATGTTTACTTTTAGCTTTGATTCTTCTTTCACAGAAGTTCAAGGAAGTTATAAAAAGTCACTGAGGTTCAATTTAAGCAGTTTTAATCTTCAAGTTTGTTTCTTATTCTATTACTATATTTTTAAAAAATCAACTGAGAAATGCTTGTGTTATGAGTACCAGCCCAATGTCTTGGGCTCGTTTCTCAAAGTCTCTGAAAGTTCTCTAAGAACAGTTGGATAGAGAAGGTCATCAACAGGAAGAACATTTTAGTAAATATGACTGTCGGTATTTGAAAAGGCATCTAAATTGCTGTTCTTATCTGCCAATTCACAGGAGCCTTCGCGTCGGGTCTCAAGATCTAGCTTCCCTTCCAACCCTGGTTAGTAGTTTTTTTGGTTTTGTCTGGGATCCTGTAAGATTGGTTCTCTATGTAGCTTTGTGGTAAGGAAGGGACAGACATAGGCAGACACCTGAGTTAACTTTTCTCAAGTGATGTATGGGTGCCATATGCTTGTTGGAGGGTCCATGTAGAGACGAAACGTCATGCTCAGTTGTCCCCCCAATTCTGAGCAGATTGATAGCATTGGATGTCTCCTGTTGGTTATAGGAGGTATAGGAGGCTAAAGTGATTTATTTATTTTCATCATGGAACTAGTACCAGAATGCCATTATAATACATTTTGGACATTAAGAAATTTGTAGGCTAAGTGAAAGGCTAGGTTTTTAAGACAATTTGAAATAATTTTAAAATGTGAGTATTGCCCATGTGAATCATTGAGAAAATCTCGAATTCTGCTTCTTATTTCATAACTCATTGTCAAGATGGAAAAGTTCAAGATTCCATCGCCCGTTCAAAATTCACGGAAGAAGCTGCTTCAGGAAGGCCTGTGGTGCACGGGAAGAATGTCACAGGAGCTGGTACTGTCTCAGGTGGCTCAGGAGATCCTGTTGCCGGGAAAACACCTAACAGCGTTCATCCCTCAGAACTTCCCCGAGATAACGGCAGAAATGCAACAGCTCCCACTGCTGGGGATTCTCAAGAAGATTCCAGTGTAACATTGGGGAGCAGTAATGGAGAATTGAAGGCTTTTTCCTCTATAAAGTGTCTTAAGGGTAGTGACCAAAATGAGTCTCCCTTTAGGAAGCTTTATGAGTCAATGAAGGTGGAGTTAGATGTGAAATCAGGAAAAGTCAATGTTCTACAGAATCGCAGAAAATCAGGATCACAGAGTCATTGCACAACAGAAAAAGAAAGCGCTGGTGGTTTACAGAGTGAGACTCTGGTCTCACTTAAATCCAGACCAAAATCGGGCCAAAGCCCCCAAATTAAGGCAGACCCTGCTTCAGGAGAACAAGGAAGTAGCCAGACTGAGGGAACGAGGAGTGATGAGGAGCCATTTCAGACCCCCAAGGAGACCAGGAGTCCCAGCATCCTCTGCACAGAGATAGCGATGCTGAAATCCACGACCCCCGTACGATATTCACAACAAAGTCCCTCACGGGGCCGGCGGAGTGAAGACCTGAGTGTTGCCAATGGCGGTGCATCCCTGAACCTCGATCAAAGTGAAGGCTCCAGGGCAGATAATAAAACGTTTCCTCCTCGGAAGTTCTTACCTAGAATTCAAACGCCCGTGAAAGTTGAGAGTTTTGGAAATACACCGGAAAAACTTTGCCCCAAAAAGAGGAAGAGGATTCCTACAAGTGTTGACGATCTGACAACAGAAACAGAGATTCTGCATCAGACAGTTTCAGCTCCATTGGTCCCTGAAGTTGAAAGGAAGATTCAAAGCGATTTTCTCAACAAGCCTGAGAAGCTGGGCGTGGCAGCTGATCCGGTGTGCCCTGGGTTACCGGGTCTTAGCTCAGCTGATGTCAGCAGCTTCGGCGATTCCACGAGTAAGTTTATTTAACTGTAAATTTATTCCCCCCCCCCAAATTTACGCCTACCTTATGTCTAGATATGAATTAGTGGGACCTTCCTTCATTCACGAATGATTAGCTCTGTGAGGCACATAAGGGCACATATTCATCATCTACTCATAGATTTGCGTGAAGACCCAGATAACCAACCAACCAGAAGAAGTGCTGGTTATTAGGGAAGAATTAACAGGGGGTCTAAGGAGATAAGGTGGTCCAAAAACATATTTGATTCTTCTGTCTACCACAAAACAAAGGAGAATAAGCATAAGCATAATTGCTTTTCACAGGAGTTTAATTCTGAACTATAAGCTCTTTTATCCTATGAGTTTGATCCTCTAGAATAAGTCAGTGGAAATCCCTTGGAAATCTTTTCATGTGGGGTGGCTCTTAGAACACACCCGCCCCATCCCCATGGGTTTACGTGCCAGGTGTTCTTTTACGTGCCTTTCAGACACTCATTTCCCATCCTCTATTCTGGCAGCAGGAGGGCCCACGGGACAGGAGTTTTGTTATCTTCCTTTTGCAAATGGGGAAACCAGTAACCTAATGGCACCCCGTGGGGTGGCAGAGATGTGACCCATGGAGCAGGCGTGGTAGCTCCAGGGCCTCCCACGCTCCTTGGGGGCCCCCAGGTGTTCTGATGCTGTGCCCCGCTGTCAGCTCTGCTTCTGCAGGGAGCCCCCAGGGCAGGGGTGTGTGGCTCTGAAAGCAGACCCACGCACATCAGTCACGGAGTCACCACAAGTCTTACAAACGGGGCGCCTCACTTAGGCAAGGGTTTGTGTTGACAAGTGGTTCACAAAGATGGATAGTGGGGCTTGGGACGCATGAATTGCCCATCTGTCAATATCACCGGGAGAAGTTTTCCAGCTCGAATTCTACTCACTGGGTAGGTCTGAGTGAGACCCAAGTGTGAGTCTCTTGGAAAAGCTTTCTCAGGCCACTGCTGAAGCCCCATCCCCATCATCCCCCAGCTCCAAAGTGGGAGCCACTGCTCCAGGACACTCCCTTTATTAAGCTCTGTCCGCACAGGACTTGTCAGTGTTTAAAGAAAGTCCTTGTCCTGTCAGGTTGGGACTTGGCATTTAGTGGTTTGTCCTGGGTCTTTCCTGAGCTCTTGAAGCAACATCACCTTCTTCAACATCACAGGAGAGTAAAGGTGTGTGAGGTGCCAGGTTTCAGTGAGTTTACAGTAGGTTTGTCTTTAACGGTAAATGGAAACAAGTCACACCTATGGTACGGTGCTCCTTTGCCCTCTCTACATCTGTACCCATCCCTCTAGATAAGATGGATGGGGTGTCCCTGAAGAGGAGGCGGGTCTCCTTTGGTGGTCACCTGAGACCTGAATTATTCGATGAAAACTTACCTCCTAACACACCTCTCAAAAGAGGAGAGACACCAAAGCAAAGACGGTCTCTGGTCACCCACACGCCAACCGTCCTGAAGAAAATCATCAAGGTGAGTTTACCCACTGGTCCCCCCTTCGGGTCTGATGATAGCACACATCCTTGGTCCATATTCTTTCCAACCCCTCACGCTAGTAGAATGACAATGAACACCTTTTTCTTTCTAATAACAAAGTAAAAATATAAAAGTCTCTGTGAGAGCTCATTCATGCGGGTGTTGGGAAATGAACACCTGGGTTCCTAACCACGGCCCGAGGGTGACTGAGCACAGGTGGGTCCTCAGGACTTTCCTTCTCTGCAGAGGCCTCCTGCTGACCAGACTTCCAGGGTCAGGTGGTCATGCTAGGGTTATAGTAAATACATTTGGAAAGAATCTGGAGGCATCATGACACAGAACCATAAGGTTCTGGTGTTTTTCCCTTTTAGAATTACAAGGTGAAAAGAAAAATCTTGGATGGCAGCACACCCATGATTTTCAACATCAGCTCTTTACAGTTTTTCATCACCTACCCTAGGCTGTGATCTTAGGTCTCTAGAAAGGGGTTGGCCCACAGCTCGCCTTCATCAGAGGGCCTGGGAAGTCTTTAATTTCCTTTCACACTAACAGGCGTGTGAGGTATGTCTCCTTTCCTTTCCTTTTATATGGGCTCCTGGAAGTGAGTAGCTGTCTTTCCATGCAGATCAAAGTTGGTTAAATTCCCACGGACGGTGTTTCCTTGGACTTAGATAAGCGCCTCACTCATGAGGAAGTTCCTTTCATCTTTCCACCTGAAATACCCCAATTAAGAATTGTTTGGTGCTTTCTTCCCACCCCTACCCCCCCGTTTTTTTTTTTTTAAGTGAGAGAGATAGACTCCCATCTCTACCATATACTTGCCAGACACTGGTTGAAAAGTTTGGTGCTTCCAGATTTAAACAGTTTGGGATTGACAGGTACACACGGCTATATTTAAAATAGATAACCAACAAGGACCTGCTGTATAGCACGGGGAACTCTGCTCAATATTCTGTAAACCTAAATGGGAAAGGAATTTGAAAAAGAATAGATATATGTATAACTGAATCACTTTGCTGTACACCTGACACTAACACAACATTGTTAATCACCTATACTCCAATATAAAATAAATAGAAAGCCTGGTGGTACTGAATTCTCTTAGCTTTTGCTTGTCTTTAAAGCTTTTGATTTCTCTGTCGAATCCGGATGAGATCCTTGCCAAGTAGAGTAATCTTGGTTGTAGTTTCTTCCCTTTCATCACTTTAAATATATCATGCCACTCCCTTCTGGCTTGTAGAGTTTCTGGTAAGAAATCAGCTGTTAACCTTAAGGGAGTTCCCTTGTATGTTATTTGTCGTTTTTCCCTTGTTGCTTTCAGTAATTTTTCTTTGTCTTTAATTTTTGCCAATTTGATTACTATGTGTCTCTGCGTGTTTCTCCTTGGGTTTATCCTGTATGGGACTCTCTGTGCTTCCTGGACTTGGGTGGCTATTTCCTTTCCCATGTTAGGGAAGTTTTCGACTATAATCTCTTCAAATATTTTCTCTGGTCCTTTCTCTCTCTCTTCTCCTTCTGGGACCCCTATAGTGCGAATGTTGTTGAGTTTAATGTTGTCCCAGAGGTCTCTTAGGCTGTCTTCATTTCTTTTCATTCTTTTTTCTTTAGTCTGTTCCGCAGCAGTGAATTCCACCATTCTGTCTTCCAGGTCACTTATCCGTTCTTCTGTCTCAGTTATTCTGCTATTGATTCCTTCTAGTGTAGTTTTCATTTCAGTTATTGTATTGGTCATCTCTGTTTGTTTGTTCTTTAATTCTTCTAGGTCTTTGTTAATCATTTCTTGCACCTTCTCGATCTTTGCCTCCATTCTTTTTCCGAGGTCCTGGATCATCTTCACCATCAGTATTCTGAATTCTTTTTCTGGAAGGTTTCCTATCTCCACTTCATTTAGTTGTTTTCCTTGGGTTTTATCTTTTCCTTCATCTGGTACATAGCCCTCTGCCTTTTCATCTTGTCTATCTTTCTGTGAATGTGGTTTTTGTTCCACAGGCTGCAGGACTTTAGTTCTTCTTGCTTCTGCTGTCTGCCCTCTGGTGGATGAGGCTATCTAAGAGGCTTGTGCAAGTTTCCTGATGGGAGGGACTGGTGGTGGGTAGAGCTGACTGTTGCTCTGGTGGGCAGAGCTCAGTAAAACTTTAACCCGCTTGTCTGCTGATGGGTGGGGCTGGGTTCCCTCCCTGTTGGTTGTTTGGCCTGAGGTGACCCAGCACTGGAGCCTACCTGGGCTCTTTGGTGCGGCTAATGGCGGACTCTGGGAGGGCTCACGCCAAGGACTACTTCCCAGAACTTCTGCTGCCAGTGTCCTTGTCCCCATGGTGAGCCACAGCCACCCCCCGCCTCTGCAGGAGACCCTCCAACACTAGCAGGTAGGTCTGGTTCAGTCTCCTATGGGGTCACTGCTCCTTCCCCTGGGTCCCGATGTGCACACTACTTTGTGTGTGCCCTCCAAGAGTGGAGTCTCTGTTTCCCCCAGTCCTGTCAAAGTCCTGTAATCAAATCCCACTATCCTTCAAAGTCTGATTCTCTAGGAATTCCTCCTCCCATTGCCGGACCCCCAGGTTTGGAAGCTTGACGTGGGGCTCAGAACTTTCACTCCAGTGGGTGGACTTCTGTGGTATAAGTGTTCTCCAGTTTGTGAGTCACCCACCCAGCGATTATGGGATTTGATTTTATTGTGATTGAGCCCCTCCTACTGTCTCATTACGGCTTCTCCTTTGTCTTTGGATGTGGGGTATCTTTTTTGGTGAGTTCCAGTGTCTTCCTGTCGATGAGTGTTCAGCAGTTAGTTGTGATTCCGGTGCTCGCGCAAGAGGGATTGAGCGCACGTCCTACTCCGCCATCGTGAACCTACAGATAAGTTATATTTGTGGTAAGGTTTCTTATGCACATTTAAATCTTGTCAGGAGCAGCCGCAGCCATCAGGGAAAGAAGATTCTTCAGAAGTCTGTCTGGAAGTGACTGCACAGAACGCATTCACGAGATCTCCAGCTCCTAACGCTGCTCCCGCTTCTCCAGATGCACCCGACCGAGGCCGTAGGTTATCCAAGGCGTCTTCCATCTCCAGCGACAGCAAATCTCCACATCAGACAGACATTCCCAAGAGAGGAGGGAGAAAAAGTGGCAACCTGCCCTCCAAGAGAGCTTCCCTGGATCGAAGCCAGCATGGCATCTTACAGATGATTTATTCCAAGAGAAGGAGTGGCGCTTCTGAGGCCAATTTAGTTGGTTAGTGTTGTATCAGCAGATAGGTTTCAAGGTTGATTTTCTCGTTACTGCCGGTTTTGAAAAGTCTCAACATCTTTTCCCTGTGACAGTGGCAAAATCGTGGGCAGACGTGGTAAAACTTGGTACCAAGCAGACCCAGACCAAAGCTGTTAAACGTGGCCCTCCAAGACCCCTGAGCAAAAGGCAAAGAAGAACCAATACTCCGAAGGTAGGTGTTCCAATGTGAATTGCTCTTTGACACATAATATGATTAAGGGATACATTAAGTGTGGATTGAGGCTTTGACGCTTTGTTGATTTCCTGATTGTTTTCCAGAAGCCGACTGGCATCGTTCACAATCAATTTAGCACAGGCCATGCAAACTCTCCCTGTACCATAATAATAGGGAAAGCTCACATCGAGAAAGTGAACGGGCCAGCTCGGCCCTACAGGATGCTGAACAACTTCGTGGTCAACAAACCAATGGTCTTTAGTGAAGATCTTTCAGGTAAAAGCATAGCCATGGCTCTTAAGAACCAGAACCCTTTCATCCTCCTGTGTGGGTCCACCTGGGTGGGTATCACGTTTGTTTATCTGCTGTGCATGGGACAGGAGGATAAACAATCTAGTCAACTCGGAGGGTCATGATATTCAAGGAAGAGGGTGCTGGATTGGAGAACAAGGCCAGGTCCCTGAGGATTTGGGGTCACATGGCCTGTAGGAAGCAGGTATGGCAGGAAATGCACATCTTTACCTGGGAGAGCAGCGCAGGTATACGACATTGACAGCGGCTTTATGGTGAAGAAAGCAGCCTTGCTCTTATAATTGCCAGAGTTGGAGCAATTGGTTTGAGTGATATTTTGCTTCTTCAAGATTTCCTTTCCTTCCATGTACCTTAGCTGGTTCGTGAAGCAAAGGCTTCTTTGAGCCATTCATAGTTGAGCCAGTATTGCCATTTTCAGTAAAAGTGTGATGTGAGCTGCTGATACTTGTACCGGATTAGAACCACGGCAGGGCCCTGGGTTTGGGATGTTATGCTACATTGTTTGACCAGTAGTTTCCATTCTGAGCACTTCTGGAGGGAGGTGACACTTGAATCCATTAGGTGGAATCTTGTTTTTATTTCCTGGCAGATTTTAAGATGGGAGAATTGTTGTACCACTTATAAAACCCATGCAAGATACCCTCCAATTAGAATCACATTTGGATCAACATATTTAGCTTTTTAAAAGCAAACTATAAAAATGTAGAACAGTGATAGCCAGAGTTCTGATAGCATGCTCCATGAGTAAAAAACAATTTGAGCTTATACCACCCAATACGCAGATATATCTGTATCTGTGTATCCTTGTAAATTATGCACACATGTGACTGTACTACTATATGTGTTACGAAGCATTGAAGACAAATTCTCAAAAATATTTATAAGATAAATAGAAGTTTAAATAGTACCTGGGATGGTAAATTTTCTCAGCCTTCCTTCAAAACATTTTTCTAGACACTCAACAAAGGCCACCCCTCGGTGTTAGTACTTTTATGACAAAACATTAATATGTGATAAAATAGTAAATCTTGGATATTTTAAGTAAGGCCTGAACGGTGGCAGAGGAATGAGCTTTTTAAGTGAGTTGCCTGGCTTGGGTGCCTTCAGAACAGGCTTCCCAAACACAATTTGCAGACGGCCGCCAGACTGAGAGAGCGTTTTGGTCCCTTGATGTCAGAATGAGAAAAGTAAGGAGAACAGGAGGAGAATGAGAGTTTGAGAAACTTAAATCTTCCCTTTAGAGAACTGGATGGCTTTGCTTGTTTTTTTCTGAGATTATGTTAGTACTACCTTTTGGTGTTAAAATGAAAAGATGGTGATATTATTACTTGACAATACTAAAAATGGGCAGTCCTATCTCACTTTTAAAATTTGGACATTTTATTTCTACATAAACTCTAGTACTGCATAACCTAGGACTTACTGAAGGAGCATGAGGGCCCTAGATTTTGGGAAGCATGGAGAGGGACCCTGAAGGGCAGCCTCTGTCCTCTGGCCAGGGCTCACAGCTGGAGTTTACTCTAGAAGAGGGTGGACATTGACTTCCTTCATTCCATTTTCTTTCCAAGAGGAAGGCCAGAGAAGAGGCCATATATGAGTCTAACTTCCCATTTCCCTCTTCAAAAAATGGGTTCACAGCTGATGCATCAACCTCTCCCATGAGACCCTGTCTCCCAGAAGTTCTAGGGCGTGATCTGTTGTTTGCCTTCTGACATTTCCTCTGTTGTACGTGAGGACGGGCGTGCTTGTTTGCAGGTGTGAGCAGTCTGTCTGTTAACTGTTTTTCCACTATTTTCATGTAACAGGGCTGCCTGAAATGTTCAAGACTCCAGTGAAAGAGAAACCACAAAGGGTGAGCCTGTGTCCCTCCACTTTTTCAAATTCAGAGGATTTGCTTGGAAAAGAGCTTCCATTACCTCATTCAGGAGAAAAACCTCTGCTGTGCGCTTCAGAAAATTCTGGTTGGTTTTCTTTTTTTCCCCTGGCACTTTGATCTTTTCAGTGGAAACTGTAGATGGTCTTCTTTTTTCACAACAGCTACTGTATTATTTATTTCTCTATGACAGATATTCCTGATAAAGTACCATGTCCAGCTTCCCTGTCCCATTGTTTTTAGGGGAGGTTTCTGTCAGCAGCTGAACCAGCACTGGCTTTCAGAGACTTGCGTGAAAAGGCATGCCTGTTTACTAACCGTAATCTACGTGTGTACACGTGGCCTTCTTCACTTAGCATAAGTAAAGAGGCTGACAAGCAGGAAAGTGTAATGATCTCTCATCATACCTATATGTAAATTACTCAAATGTGAAAGTGCTGTCAGTTACCAAAGAGAAAGGCAGCAGGTGTGCACCGCGCAGGTACTCCTGTTAATCTCTGGTTGGGCACCTGCCGCAGGATGAGAGTGAGATGTGAGTCTGTTTCTCTCTCGTTTACACTGGTCACCGAGTTTCTGTCATAGAGGGGACAGCGTGCTACACTCAAGATGCTTCCTGTCGCTAAAGAATTGATGTTTCCTGTGTAACGTGGACCCTTAGCGTACTAAGTATAATCCGTATTATTGCATTGGTGGTCCAGCAGATGAAGCAGCTGTTTCTCACGTTTGATGAAAAAAATGTGTGTGTTCAGCTCACTGAGACCTGGCTGGCAGCCGTCAGGTGACCCTTCTTAAGGAATGTTTTTCTTTTATCCGATCCCCATAGACCCTTACCACTGCCTATGCATGACCCCACTCTGTGTCACCCAAAAACATTGTTCTTAATTGTGTGTGGTTCATGTCAGACAGATTTATGGCCACATAAGCAGCCTCATATCCTGAGGTGGATGGGAGGCTGGGTTATTGGTCCTTAAATAATACCTCATGAGGCTAAAACACCACATTGGCACATACAGTGCACAGAATATACTCATCATGTATGTGTTCATTTCTTATAGGACAGAATGTGTTCCCCGGGACTCAAGATGCACCAAAAGAGCTGTCTGATCAAAGTTCTGCAAGCCCTGCCTTAAGACGCCAGTGTATTAAAATAAATGAAAGTATTATGAAAACTCCGAGGAACGTGTATAAAACAACAGGTGCTGAGATGAAAACTCCAGCGTCTGAGGCAACGACACCAAAGACAACATCAAGTGCAAACAAGTTTAGAAGGTCCATGGAGCTCAGAAGCTCACAGACACCAGGTGTAGAGTGTAAATACGAAGGCACAAAACCTGACACTCTTGAGAATGTCTTGGGAAGATGTCTGAGGAAAACACCACAACCAGAGCAGAAGCTGGAGGGAGACGTGAAGGAAAGTGAAACATGTACAAAAAACATGGAATCAAAAGAAAATTCCAAAACGATGATAGCTGTGAGGAGATCAAGAAGAGCTTCAGAGCTGAAGTGTGAACTAGCAGCAGGCCTGACCGCCCTCGAGAGCTTGCAGGAGCCAGAGCCTGAGGAAGACCAGCTGGACATCCCAAGTCTCCTGCAGACCCCAGCTCATGCCAAGGAAGCAGTGGATGCAGAGAACAAAGCCACAAAAATGCGCTGTAAATCTCCCAGATCAGGAACACTCGGCACGCGCACCAGGACAAACACACAGCTCAAGACACCTTCCTGGAAAGTGGATGTAGAAGATGCCTCAGCCCTCAGGAAACTCACACAGACACCAGGGAAAACCATGCCCATGCACAGAGAACCAGGTGATGATAAAAGCATCAAATTGTTTAAGGAAACTCCGAAGCAGAAACTGGACCCTGCGGAAAATGTAGCTGGAAGTAAGAGGCGGCCAAGGACACCCAAGGGAAAGGCCCCACCTCTGGAAGACCTGGCTGGCTTCAAAGAGCTCTTCCAAACCCCACATCATGCCAAGGAACCCATGATTGATGACAAAACCCCCAAAATGCTCTGCCAATCTCCACAGCTAGAAGCAGTCAACACACCAAATAGAAAGGGACGTCTCAAGACACCTTCCCAGAAAGTGGATGTGCAGGAAGATGTCTCAGCTCTCAGGAAGCCTCAGCAAACACCAGGGGAAACCACACACTCACAGAGAGAACCAGAGGGTGGTGACAGAGGCATTGCAGTGTCTCAGGAAGCTCCAGGAGAGAAACTGGACCCTGCAGAAAATGTAACTGGAAGCAAGAGACGGCCAAGAACACCCAAGAAAAAGACTCCACCCCTGGAAGACCTGGCTGGCTTCAAAGAGCTCTTCCGAACCCCAGATCATGCAAAGCAACCAATGACTGATGACAAACCTACCACAATACCCTATAAATCTCCACCAGCAGAAGCAGTCAACATGCCAACAAGTAGCAAGAGATGGCTCAAGACATCTTCCCAGAAAGTGGATGTGCAGGAAGACGTCTCAGCTCTCAGGAAGCCCACCCAGACAGCAGGGGGGACCAGACACTCAGACAAAGAACCAGAGGGTGGTGACAGAGGCATTGCAGTGTCTCAGGAAACTCCAGGAGAAAAGCTGGGCCCTGCAGAAAATGTAACTGGAAGCAAGAGGCGGCCAAGAACACCCAAGGAAAAGGCCCCACCCCTGGAAGACCTGGTTGGCTTCAAAGAGCTCTTCCAAACACCAAATCACACAGTGGAACCAATGACTGCTTACAGAATCTACAAAATGCTCTGCCAGTCTCCACAACTAGAACCAGTCAACACACCAAGTAGAAAGGGACGTCTCAAGACACCTTCCCAGAAAGTGGCTGTGCAGGAAGACCTCTCAGCTCTCAGGAAGCCCACACACTCACAGAGAGAACCAGAGGGTGGTGACAGAGGCATTGCAGTGTCTCAGGAAGCTCCAGGAGAGAAACTGGACCCTGCAGAAAATGTAACTGGAAGCACGAGGCGGCCAAGAACACCCAGGAAAACGGCCCCACTGCTGGAAGACCTGGTTGGCTTCAAAGAGCTCTTCGAAACCCCAGATCATGCAGAGGAACAAATGACTGAGGACGGAACCCCCAAAGTGCTCTGCCGATCTCCGCCACCAGAACCAGTTGTTACATCAACCAGCATGACCACAGGTCTCAAGACACCTTCCCAGAAAGTGGCTGTGCAGCGAGACCTCTCGGCTCTCAGGAAGCCCACACACTCACACAGAGAACCAGAGGGTGGTGACAGAGGCATTGCAGTGTCTCAGGAAGCTCCAGGAGAGAAACTGGACCCTGCAGAATATGTAACTGGAAGCAAGAGGCGGCCAAGGATACCCAAGGAAAAAGCCCCACTGCTGGAAGGCCTGGTTGGCTTCAAAGAGCTCTTCCAAACCCCAGATCATGCAGAGGAACAAATGACTAATGAGAAAACCACCACAATACCCTATAAATCTCCAGTAGTAGAACCAGTCACCAGGCAAACAGGTAGAAAGAGACGGCTCAGATCACTGCCAGGGAAAGTGGATGTAGAAGAGCCCTCAGCGCTCAGGAAGCCCACACAGACACCAGGGGGAGCCAGGCACTCAGACAGAGAACCAGCGGATGGTGATAAAAGCATCAAATTATCTAAGGAAACTCCAAAGCAGAAACTGGACTCAGCAGAAAATGTAAATAGAAGCAAGAGGCCGCCAAGAACACCCAAGGAAAAGGTCCAATCTCTAGAAGACCTCGCAGGTTTCAAAGAGCTCTTCCAAACCCCAGATCATGCCAAGGAACCAAGGGCTGTTGTCAAAACTCCCAAAATGCTCTGCATGTCCTCCCAACCACAGCTAATTGTCACACCAACCAACATGACGAGATGGCTCAAGACACCTCTGGGGAAAGCGGATACAGAGAAAGAGCTCTCAGCATGCAGAACGACACAGTCACCAGGGGAAACTAGACACTCAGAGGGAGAACCAGTAGATGATGATAAAAGCATCATATTGTTTCAGGAAACTCCAAATCAGAAACTGGACTCATCAGAAAATGTAAATGGAAGTAAGAGGTGGCCAAGAACACCCAAGGAAAAGGCCCCACCGCTGGAAGACCTGGCTGGCTTCAAAGAGCTCTTCCAAACCCCAGATTGTGCCAAGGAACCAACGACTGATGACAAACCCACCAACATACCTTGTCAATCTCCACAACCAGAACCAGTGAACACACCAAGTAGAAAGGGGCGTCTCAAGACACCTTCCCAGAAAGTGGATGTACAGGAAGATGTCTCGGCTCTCAGGAAGCCTCAACAAACACCAGGGGAAACCACACACTCACAGAGAGAACCAGAGGGTGGTGACAGAGGCATTGCAGTGTCTCAGGAAACTCCAGGAGAGAAACTGGACCCTGCAGAAAATGTAACTGAAAGCAAGAGGTGGCTAGGGACACCCAAGGAAAAGGCCCCACCCTTGGAAGACCTGGCTGGCTTCAAAGAGCTCTTCCAAACCCCACATCAAGCCAAGGAACCAATGACTGAGGACAGAACCCCCCAAATGCTCTGCCGATCTCCACCACCAGAACCAGCTGTTACATCAACCAGCATGACCAGACATCTCAAGACACCTTCCCAGAAAGTGGCTGTGCAGGAAGACCTCTCAGCACTCAAGAAGCCCACACAAACACCAGGAGAGGCCACACACTCACACAGAGAACCAGAGGGTGGTGACAGAGGCATTGCAGTGTCTCAGGAAACTCCAGAAGAAAAGCTGGACCCTGCAGAAAATGTAACTGGAAGCAGGAGGTGGCTAAAGACACCCAAGGAAAAAGCTGCACCGCTGGAAGACCTGGCTGGCTTCAAAGAGCTCTTCCAAACCCCAGATCATGCAAAGCAACCAATGACTGATGAGAAAACCACCACAATACCCTATAAATCTCCAGCAGTAGAGCCAGTCACCAGGCGAACAGGTAGAAAGAGACGGCTCAAGTCACCACCAGGGAAAGTGGATGTAGAAGAGCCCTCAGCGCTCAGGAAGCCCACACAGACACCAGGGGAAACCATGCACACACACAGAAAACCTGTAGGTGATGAAAATGACATCAAAGTGTTTAAGGAGACTTTAAGGCAGAAACTGGTCTCAGCAGAAAATGTAATTGGCATCAAGAGTTGGCTAAGAAAATTTAAGGAAAAGGCTCAACCCCTGGAAGACTCGTGCAGTTTCAAGGAGCTCTTCCAAAAGCCAGATAAGGCCAAGGAACCAATGAGTGATGTTAAAATCGCTCCAGTGTCCTGCCAATCTCCACCAGCCAAACCAGTCCCCAGTCGAACAAGTAGAAAGAGACGGCTCAAGTCACCACCAGGGAAAGTGGATGTAGAAGAGCCCTCAGTGCCCAGGAAGCCCACACAGACACCAGGGGATATGCAGAGAGAGCCTGTATGTGATGAAAAAGACAGCAAAGCGTTTAAGGAAAATTCAAGGCAGAAATTGGTCTTGGCAGAAAATGTAATTGGCATCAAGAGTCGGCTAAGAACATTGAAGGAAAAGGCTCAACCTATGGAAGACTCGGGCAGTTTCAACGAGCTCTTCCAAAAGCCAAGTCAGGCCAAGGAACCAGTGAGTGATGTTAATATAGCTCCAGTGCCCTGCCAATCTTCACCAGCCGGACCAGTCACCAGGCCAGCAAGTAGAAAGAGGCGACTCAAGTCACTGCCAGAGAAAGTGGATGTAGAAGAGCCCTCAGCACCCAGGAAGCCCACACAGGCACCAGGGGATATGCAGAGAGAGCCTGTATGTGATGATGAAAAAGACAGCAAAGTGATGAAGGAAACTTCAAGGCAGAAACTCAACCCTGCAGAAAATGTAACGGGCATCAGGAGTCGGCTAAGAACATTTAAGGAAAAGACCCAACCCGTGGAAGACTCATGCAGTTTCAAAGAGCTCTTCCAAAAGCCAGATCAGGCCAAAGAACCGGTGAGTGATGTTATAACCACTGCAGTGCCCTGCCAGTCTCCACCAGCCGCACGAGTCACCAGGCCAGCAAGTAGAAGGAGGCAGCTCAAGTCACCACCGGGAAAAGTGGACCTAGAAGAGCTCTCAGTACTCAGAGAGCCCATCCAAACAGCAGGGGAAACCACGCACAGAGAACCAGTAGGTGATGAGAACAATATCAAAGTGTTTAAGGAAACTTCAAGGCAGAACCTGGACTCAGCAGAAAATGTAATTTGTGTCAAGAGTCGGCTAAGAACATTTAAGGAAAAGGCCCAACCCCTGGAAGATCCGGACAGTTTCAAAGAGCTCTTCCAAAAGCCAGATCAGGTCAAGGAACTGGGAAATGATGCTTCTGGAGTTAAGAGAGCCCCAAAGCAAGCAGCAGACAGAAGAAGACCTGTAGAAATATCCCGAAGAGTCCTCAGGGCCCCTAAAGTTAGGTTCACGGGAGACCCTGTGGGCAGCAGAGACCCTGTAAAATCACCAGGTGAAAGCTGCATCTCCCCGTCCCCCAAGAGGAAACTGGGAGAAGATGCAAGGGTTGTGGTCAGGAAGAGATTATGCCCCACGATGGCTGCACAGGACCCTGAGGAAGAGAAGCCCCTCCAGAAGAAGCAGAGGACAGCCCCCAGGGAGAGACGGGAGCCCCCCAAACCCTCGGGAGTGAAGAAGAGAAGCCTGAGGATTTTGGCACAAAGGACTAAACCTGTGGGAAACCTGCCCAACAATGACGTGAAAACTAAAGCTACGGATCCACAAGGAGAAGACGCGCACGCTCCAAATAAGGTGATGCAATCGTGTGATGTAATCGTGTGATGTAATCATACCATGTCATCTTGGGTGGATGCTCTCCATTCTGGTATAACGTTTGCTATAAACTGTACATAACCCGAATATATATGTGGGTACCCTTTCCCCGCGGGGTCCGCATTCAACACAGTGAGTAACTGCAGACCTTCGTAAAGCATCCTTTGGGGATTTCTAGAGAGAATAGGCTAATTTGGGAAAATAACTGGTCAAAATTATTATTACACATTTTGCCAAGAACTTCTCAGGAAGTGACTGAGTTGTGTTCATCTTCAGAGGTGTGGAACTTTGTGCCGAGAAAAAGTGGGCAATTCAGTCCTGCCTTGTTCCAGACACCGAGACCTGGAGTGCTGGGTAGAAGTAGTATCTGCGTCAGTATTTAAACAATTAGAACAATTTACACGGGGCGTGTGTCTTGGGAAGACCATAACTGTCAGGGCTGTCAGATAGAGAAGCTTGTAAATTCGATTCCAGAAATTGAGATTTTCCTGTCCTGCTCTATCAATGATTGTTAAAGGATTAGGAATTCATTTACTACCTGAATAATGGGGCATTCTCCTGGAATACCCTTTTGACGCTTGCTATAATCAGACTGACGTATATGACATTCAGACATTGTGATTGGAATTTATACTGAATTCCTTACTTATGGTTTATCAGTAGAAATGGTGATTTCTCCATTGGAACAAAGTGACAGGCACTCCCTTGACTCGATTAGATTACTGGCATCTTAGAAAATGAACCAATGGAAAATTTTCCAATTAATTCCCCTTTGAGTTCACTTCCGAATGATTTTCTCCATGTTGAGTTTTAAGATTTGTGTTCCTCATTCTTGCCGTTTTTTGGATGTCTTTTGAATTTTTTTAGGGAATGTCCCTGCGTACCAGGCGCCCCACTAAAACCAATATAGAGGAGCAAAGACCTGGGGTTCTTATATCAGCAGGAAAGATGAAAATAAAGAGAAGTGAAAAGAAGTCCATGAAGACCTCCCAAGAGATGAAGCTACGAAGCCCAGAAGATGGAGCCGAGACTCCTACCTCTGGGGGCAAAGTTCAAGAGAGAAGGAGGCACTTGAGATCTGGGAAGCAGAATCAGAAGCCTTTGCCTGATGCAACAGAGGAGACAGCAAGGCAGGAAAGGGTGGAAATCCCCGTGAAGAAGCAGGAAGAGAAAGAAGCAACGGAATATTCAGACTTCAAGGGTTTGAGATCCAGAAAGATTACTCTCCGCCCTCGAGGAAACCCTTCGGAGAGTGAATCCGAGCAGAGAGTAACCCGGGGTGCCAGGAGATGTGCCAACAGCCTTCAAAAGGCAAGTAATTTCCTGTTTCTCTTTTTTTAAGTGCATAGAATGTTTCAATATAATTTTTGCCCCATGTTGCTAGAGCAGACACAGCACATGATATGTAATAACACACCACCAGCTCCCGGTTAGACTAATGTTAAGAGGCATGAATCTAAACCACATTTTGTGGCTCTATATTCAGGTGTATCTGGGTTAGGAATTCCACTTTGAATAGTAAATTCACATTATAAAGTCATCATTCAGGAAAAACAAGGGATGGGACTTCCCTGGCGGTCCAGTGGTTAAGACTCCGAGCTTCCACCGCAGGGGGCTCGGGTTCAGTCGCTGGTTGGGGAACTAAGATCCTGCTTGCCGTGGCCAAAAATTTTTAAAGAAGAAAAAGGGATTTATCCAGTTAGTATTTTCTGGCTGCTCATTGCATACCCTGTATTAAGATTCCAGGCAGCTGTCTTAAGTCTCTGGTTAGAGATTGAATGAAACTTCCAGAGGGGTAATGCCTGATTTCGAAGGCGTCCCTTTGGAAAGCTGGGATGAAGAACAAGTGGAGGTGTGTTTAGGTGGGTAGTACTGTTAAGAGTTCCCATCTGGGAGGCAGTCTGGTGTCCTTTGTCCCGTCCCAAATGTGCTCTCCGCTCACACTCGTGTAGTATTGAGGGACGGTCCCCTTCAAACACATCAGTTGTTTAGAAGACCCAAAAGGTTTTGGCCTGAGAAAAAAAACCAGGCCGAAATCTTTTGGGTCTTCTGGTTTTTCATTTGTTTCACATCTGGTCAAGTTGAGATTTTTAAAAACCTCATTTTTTATTTGTAATAGAAGTTGACAGCTTGATTTTTTTCAAAACAGTCAACCAACTGCAAGCACCTGTTAATAAAGGTCTTAAATAATTGTCTTTGCGTATAAAAGAAAAAAAGATTTCAGCCTGATGACACATTTGAATTCACTTTTCCTGAATGGTATTTATGAAACTTAGTGAAAATATACGTATTTGTGTGGAAATTTTTTTTCTCTTTTTATGATGTATTAACTTAAAAATAGCTTACAAACCTTTCTATCAAAGGACACAATATTTAACTTTAAAAAATTAAATAGTAAAAACAGTTTAAGGCAACTTTTACGGGCTCTATCTTAAAGTTTATTTCCAACCTCAAGATTAATTTTCTAGGACTAAAGGCCTGCATCACACCTAGAAAGGATCGGGGCTTTTGCAGAGCCGGTTACAAAAATTGTTCTTTTAAATTACTTAAGAGTTATACTTTTGTTCCCAAACAGGAAAATGACAATGTGGGTGTCAAGAAAATAAGAACCAGAAGTCATCGAGACAGTGAAGATAAAGAGCCAAGAAGTTTAAAAGGGAAAAACATGTAATGAATTTAGTTTAGCGATAAGTTATAGTACAATATTTGCCGTAAATTTTAAAGTGAATTCTGTAAATAATGCTGTCTGGAGGCGGGGGGGGGCAGGTTTAAGGGAAGAAAGCTTGGAATTTTCTGACTCTGAATAGTTTATTCAAAACCCCCATATGGAGGTTATGAAGGAGACCGCTGGGTCTCCTAAACTGATAAAAATTTAAAACTTGGGTGGGTCGGGGGCGGGGGCGGGGGCGGGGGAGGGTTTGCCAAGGTGTGGGCTTCAACTTGGCGAGATGAAGCCCTGGACTTTGTGATTTCCACGGTCAACCCCCATTGGCCGTGGGCTCAGGCACTTGCCACGCTGTGTTGTAAATGCTTGTGTGTGTGTCTGTGTCCTTCTGTGTCCTCCATCCGAATGTGAAAGGCGGGGCTTCTATCCTGCATCCCCAACACCAGGCAGGCACTCTGGAAACATGAATGAGTGGGTATAGGAAGAGAAAAATGAAAGTTACAAGATATACCTTTACACTGGGGAGACCTCGGGTCCAGGCACTAGGGCTGTGGGTCATCTGCACAGGGCTGTCCTCTCCTTGGTGTCCTGACCACTTAAGGGAATAAATGTGTGATTTGGAGGACAGTTTGTGATGCCATTTTCAGGGTAACGATGAGACTTTGAGGAATGACGGGTAGCTTGCCTTTTTCACGTTAAGTATCTTTGTCTAAACTGGGACTGCTTTCATCTGAGAAGGGATCCCCCCCACTCAATCTTAGGGCCATCGGCCAGGGTGCCCCTCAATTCCAAACTGTAGCACCCCTCTGAGCTTTCATGTCATTTACACATTCTGAGCTTTCTGCAAATCTGCTCTCACCTGTGTTTTCTCTGACCACGCCTGTTGGCCTGACTTAGTCCCCAGCAGGTCACCTTGGACAGGGAGCAACACAAACCCGAACGTTTCCCCCAAAAGAACGGCCGTTTCTGACAGCCGCAGAGCGTGAGGCTCTTTCCCCACCATTTCTGAATCACTTACACGTGAGCCCATGGCTCCTACATCTCGTTTTAAGCCTGGACTTTGTCTTTCTTCAGTTTCAGAGCTGTCCATCACACTGCTGTTCTGCTTTGTCCTGCTTTGTCCTCCTTTGTGTTCCCTAAATCAGAAATGAGCACACCTTCCCTCCAGTCACCTGTATGGAGTCCTCCCCATTCACTTACCTTGCCAGGTGGAGGTATGGATGGAAGATAAGAAAAGGTCGCTGTCCCCTAGAGTGTGAACTGTAACATCGGTGCCCCTGCCTGTCTACTCTTGTAATCCCCGTGTCTGGCATGGAGCCAGGTCCACATAATAATAAATGTTTGCTGAATGAATACATGAATCTAGGTGTGTCTGCTGAGTCAGTGGTATTTGCTTTTGCTATTTTGGCTGCTGTAATACAGTTTTAGACAGTGTTGTCTGAAATCTTAAGGGAGGGTGAGTGACAGATGGCGGCAGGAGGGTTGAGGATGAAGCAGGGAGGGGACATTCAAAGAGCTGGGCCGGAAAGGGGTGGAATTCTGGCAAGCAGAAGGGAGAGTATTTTAGGAAGCGCAACCCTCGTTAGAAAAGGCGCTCTATTTGAAGGTGTGAGTCATCCATGTGTCATTTAGGTAGGCAAGATTCAAGAAATTGTAAAATAGGAATTTTCTATGATGAAATTGTTCTGCCAGCACTTCACATTTAGTAATAATTATGAACCTTACGTATAGAAAAATTTCAATTAGCTGTATGCCTGGGGAATGGGATAAAAATTAATTAAAAATCTCTTAGGGTTCAATTCTAACCAAAAATCTCACTGAAATATATCAGCATATTTTCTCGCCTTCGTAAGTACAGCATATCAAGAGCATAAGAGTGGTTTTATTTTACAGGGTTGTAGGTGCTGGATTAGAAAAGGTCATTCAAACAAGTGTCTACAAAAGCACACGTCCACAGGACACATCCTTTATTTAGCATTCTTGAGGGTGAAGGGTCAGAAATATTAACCACCATTATTTAGCCAGGCTAATTGTGTGTTTCAGAATGGGGTGCAAGAAATAAATACCTACTCGCTGTGTGGTTTGGTACCTTCTCTGAGCCTCAGATTCCAAGTGAGTAACATCCCTCTCATGGAAAGTTCTCACTAAATGGAAGCTATTCTTTTTTTTTTTTTAACATCTTTATTGGAGTATAAATTGCTTTACAATGTTGTGTTAGTTTCTTCCGTATAACAAAAAATATGGAACGCTTCACGAATTTGCGTGTCACCCTTACGCAGGGGCCACGCTAATCTTCTCTGTATTGTTCCAGTTTTAGTATATGTGCTGCCGAGGCGAGCACGATGGAAGCTATTTTTTTTCATCTCCAAGCTTTTCCGTGATATGGCTGCCACAATCTCTCCTCGACTTTTTTGCTCCAATTCTGTACGAGCCAACTCTTGTCTTTCTTAGTTAAACCCCCCCATCCCCCTCACACATACGTAGACCTGCACACATGTACACATGCATATACATAAACATATACATGGATCCACGCCCATTCCTACACACATACACATGGATACACATTCATGCATTTATACACACACACACATACTCATACATGCAGATGAACACACACACACACACACCCTGCTCTTTTCTCTGCCTGGGACTTTCCCCACCTCCTGTGGGGATGATCCCCGTCAGCCCCGAGCTCAGCTCCAGTGAGACTCCCTCAGAGAAGCCTCGTTCACCCCCATCCCCATTTCCCAGGCTGGGTTAGTCCCCCGTTTTGTATCCGGGGGTCTTGCTGTGCATCCTCGTGGGACGTAGTGCAGTGAAAACTAGACGCCTCCTTCTAGGACAAAGCTTTGTCCATCCAGGTGGGCAGACCATGGCTGGACAAGTCTCTATACCCTGGTGACCAGTGCAGGAGGTGTCTGGGATGAAATGATCTTAAAACCCACGGTATTTTTTATTAAAGGGAGGGAAGGGAAAGAAAACCAAACCAAAGCAAGACAGTGAGTGGCAGACGGGGTGGGGTCGGCGTGGACTCTTTGGCCTCCTGTCTGCATTTCCCCAGCTCTGACGTGGCCGGACAGTTGCTTCCCCTCCTGGCCAGCAGGCCCACTTTTGTCCTGCAGGAACAGCCCTTGTATTCGGGGAAGGGGACTCCCCACAACCCTGGCTCTGTCCTGTTCGTCTGGACAGAAGTGGGGAGTCCAGGGACAGGGATTTGGTCAGGGCCGCAGAGTCAGCAAACGAAGACGCGTGTTGCCCCGAGGTTGGCCGTCCTAACGTGAGTAGATCCTGGGAGTGAACTTGCGGGCAAGTCAGGGGCTGGGAGCCCGTGGTGGGTCGGTTTGTTCCCAGGAAGAAGTCTGTCAGGTGCAGAGAAAGGCTTTTGGGTGTCCGGGCGTCAAGTTCGTTACTACCTGGAGGGGCTGAGGCAGGAAGGAAGGGCCATCCTGAGTCCGAAACACAGTCAAGACCGAGGAATTCAGGCCTCAGCAGACGGGCACGCTGGGTGGAGGTGTCCGGGTTGTCGTGGAAAGCACATTGGAAACGTCCACTCCATAAAGTCAAGTCCAGCTACTGAACTAAAAACGACGTAAGACACTGTGGCTGGGAAATGCTCATCTGCTGGGCTTTCTAGACGATTCCTCTAGAAGAGCTGGTGGGATCGTCTTCCCAGACACAGATGCGATGGTCCAGCCACAGCCCGAGGGACCCTGATTGCGGTGCCGTGCAGACCCCCCGGGGCTCGGGCCGTCGCCCGGACATGGCTGCGGTCTCCCCTCTCCTGGTGCAGAGCGCCGTGCTGACACGTGGATGTCATCAACATTGCTCCTCACAGAGGGACAGAAAGTGCCCAGGACTTGTTCATGCGAAGCCCCGCCTGGCGTCTACACGGTGATCCCACAGGCATGAATGGTTTGATGCGTTTATTGGGTGCCGCCATGCAAGGGCCACAGAGGGCCCTGCTGCCAGGCGGAATCACCCACACACCCAGCAACCCTGTCAACAGGCTGGTAAGTCCCAAAGCTTCCTGGACAAGGGACGTTAGATAGCCATCAACGACAGTCTTTTATAAAGCGAAGGGAAATATTTATAACATGAATAACAAAGGGTTAGTCTCCACGTTTTATGTCCACCAGAGTAGCTTTATGCCAGGAATGCCAAGCAGCCTTTAGACAGGATGAGAAAGCTGTGTATATGCTGACATGGCCCGATCCTAAGGCGGGACAAAGGGGCAATGTACACAACTGCCCGCAGGTAGTGCATTTTGTCGTTTCTAAGATACGAGGTTTTTACATATTAACCTCTCGAACGTCAGGATGTATCTCAAAACTGACGGTGTCTTGCAAGAAATAATTGGCAGTATGTTTGCTTTCTCAGCAAAACAAAGTGGGTTTGGCAATTTTGTCATCCTGGATTTGATGATATACCGGGAGTTCGGCTCTGTTGTTTTTATAAACAAACAATCAAGCAAGAGTCCGTGTGTTTATGTAACTGTACAGGTTTAAATCTGCAGATAGCTGTCTGGAAGGATGTACCCCAAAGTTACCAATGGACTGAGGTGGAGGAGTCAAGTGAAAGGCCAAGTTCGTACACACTCTTTCTGTTTGGTTTGAACTTGTACAACAAACGCATCTCCCTGTGTCGCCAGGGTGGCACCGTCCTTTGAAACCAGGGGCTGGCACCACTGGAGAAAACCTCCAACTTGGGCCGGGGGTAGTGGTGGGGCAGGGCTCCAGGGTCCCGTCCTTGGGGAGGGCGATTCGGGGAGGCCCTCGTGCATCACTGCAGAGTCGAGTCCCCGGGGCGGGGGGGGTCTTTGTGCTGCCCCTCCCACCCTGTTCCCTCACTCGCACGTGTGGGGGTCTCCTCCCCATTAGCCACCTGCACCCACGTGCTTGATTCAGGGCTTCTTTCGGGGACATCCAACAACAGAAACCTTGGCTGTAGGGGTCAGAGCGGGGGCAGGGTGTTGGTCTGCTAAGGCCGTCCTAACAAAGTGCCACAAACCAGATGGTTCAAACAACCAAGTCTTATTGTCTCCAGTCCGGCAGGCATGAAGGCCAAGTCAAGGTTGCTGCCTTCTGAGGCTGTGAAAGAGAACCCACTCCCTGGTCTCCGGCAGCCTCCGGGCTTCCCAGTTTGCAGAAGCATCACTCCAATGCCTGCCTTCTTTTCACACGTTCTTCTCCCTGTGCACGTGTCTCTGGGTCCAAGTTCCCTCTTCTCATAAAGGCGCCCTCATACTGGAGTAGAATGGACCCACCCTAATGGCCCACCCGACTCCTAGGCCCTCATCCTAATTAATCGCATCTGTAACAAATATAACAAGGCTTATAAAATTTATTAAATAAATACAACCAATAATAAAAAGCGTATGTTTAGATTTCCACATTAGGCCCAGAGTATCTAAAAGAGGAAGCTGGGGTGTGAGCTGGGGAAGGGCAGTGAAGCTGAAAAAGAGAGCTGGGGTCACCAGAGACACAAGGTGTGTAAAGGGAGACCTAACAGGTGTTTAGGTTTTAGGAGGAGAAGCAACATTAGAAGGGCTTTCTGACCCCACCTGGCTGTGGACTTTGAGCATGTGGTCACCTTCCTCGTAGATTTTGAGAAACCACTGCTCAGAGCTCGGAGCCCTGTTTGGACTCGAGGAGGGACATGGGCCCTCTGCAGGGCCACTTGTGACTCGTGCGCCACACACCACTCAGGACTTCTGAAGACCAGCCCGCTGGCCATCACGCCCACTCATGCCCAGGGGGCTGTTTCTATACCATGTCTGAGCTAAATTTTACAAGTCCTAAAATTGTCTGCATCAATCAATGCTTCCCTCCTAACGAATGTCTTGTCTAAAAGGATTTAAGGCAGAGGAACGAGATAAGGAGATTTCAATGAAGAAAGAGACGCAGGCAGGCTGGAAGTCAAAGTAAAGATTTATCCTTGCATCAGAATGTTTTGGATCTTGCAATTTGCATATACAAAGAATTCAGCAGCATTCACTGGCATCATAATCAGAGCAAGATCAAATGATAAATGGAATAAAAGAAAAAAATGAGAGTTGAAACCGGAATACATACATATATTATAAAGATTGCACATAAATTAACACAAACACAACAGAAGTATCAGTAATCACACATTTAAAAAAATAACATGGGCATGACTCCAAATGCTGAAACCGAGGTGTCAGGCTCGTTTTAAAAAGTTTTTAAAAACACGTAAAAATACCTTTTAAAACACTGGTATGCATTCTTCATTCGTAGAGCACATGGAGAGAAACAGTAAAGTGAGTCACATAGTGACTGATACAGCAAGGAGATCAGAACGGTAGTCTTCTAATCGCTATTTGGCATTTGAATGTAGCCGCATGCAATGGAGAAAACTGGCAAAGAAAAATGACTTTACCAGCCTGGCGCTGTTTTGTTATGTACAATGGACTTTCTTTGACCGAAGGGGAGGAAGAGTCAACCTATCCCAGCGAGACAGAGAGGACAGGAGTCCCGGAGCGCCCACCAAGGCTGTCTGAACCGGGACCGCGGCCAAGGCCAGGAGGCTGCAGCTACTGGGAGGCAAGTACTGCCCCAAAGGCGGAGGGGGTTCTGCAACCCAGGGACAGTGGCTTCTGCTCTGTTCTCAGAACCACGAGGGCAGAACCGCAGCAGACAAGGGGGATGCACCAAGGGGGCAGAAGAACACACAGACGGGGCGCTTCCCCAAGAAGGTCTACCTTAATCTCAAGACAAGAGATGCCAGTAAGACCATTGAAGGGCCTGAAGGATTCTCATTAAAGGCTCCTAAATTTGGACCCCAATCCAGGCGCCTCGCCTCGACTCTATGACCCCTATATGTCGCCTTCACCACAAACACTGGCTCTGTTTCTAGGCTTTGGTGCTCAGTTTTCTCTCTTCCCCTTTAGTCAAGAAGGGCTTCGGGCTTGGGACTTCAACAATGAAAACAAACAGGGCCACCAGGTGCATCTTGCAAAGCTCCCTCCATTTTCTCTTCGACCCAAATGCATAATCATTGCACCCAGAAGGGTGAGGGACGCATTCAGCTGTGTGTGGAGCCCAGGGCTGCAGGCTGGTGGCCATGGCAGCGCTCACGAAGTTGTGCTTTTGTCCGTCCAGCTGGGCACCTCAGCTGACCCTTGGGTGGGGCTCGGAGGAGTGGCAGAAGCTTGATTACCCATGGGCTTGTTATTAGGACGTAACTTACCCTGGGTTACCTTTGTGCAATCAGTTACCAGTGGAAATATCAAATAAAGGCCTTCAGATTCACATCTCTTTTAAAAAGCAAAAAATGTACCCAAAAATGCACATGTTAAATGTTTTCAGATGTCTTTTTTTTATATTGTGCTCATCTGCTAGGTACCTAACAGCCACAGACAGATCACTGCCATTAAATCAAACCTTTCTACATTCATCCCTTCTCTTTTTTTTGCCCCATAAGCCAATCCTGTCTGGCAGTGAGATCATTATTATCCAGTGTCAGAGGTCTCACTAGTAACCATTTAAAAATAAATTAGCCTTTAGATTAAGGATTTCTCTTTTTCTTTTATTAAATATCGAGGAGTGGGACTTTAAAAAAAACTGTATAAATCTAGATTTTTTTAAGATTTCTTTTCTTACAAACAGTCTTAGCTTTTACAAGAGATTTCTAAATACCAAAATGCTTCTCAGAAAGTTTAAAGCATAATTGCTTGTGGCTGTCCAACTCTTTCTACCAGGCGGGAGCTCCTCGCTTCCACGCGTGTCAGATGCTCTATCTGACCTTTTGGAATGGGAAGTGGCTTTTTGTCATGCCTTGAGGCACAGCTCACGACAAGCAGGGCAGAAAGGCGGGGGCCGGGGGGCGCGGGGGAGAGTGAGAAGTGCGGTGGGTGTGATTCTCAGACAGACAGACAGCAAGCGGCGCCCAGCGCCGTGGGACTGAAGCTCTGATAACTGGTTTTGCCGGACCCAAGGCCCGGGCGAACTGGACCGCTGGCCTTTACATCTTTTCTCATCTGGCCAAGATGGCACGACACAGCCTTGGATAAATGCATTTTTAAGTATTACTATATCGTCACTGACTACTCCAGTGTGTTTTAGACTTGGACTCAGGTTGTAAAGTCTTCTTTGATCTTTAAAAGGTAAAGATAAACCACGTGGGTTGAGACTGAGGACTACAGAATTCCCTATTTACACTGTATCTTCACAAACAGCTTGCTTTCAAAAAACCGCCACTGCTCAGGGCTGTAAAGTCAGTGTCAGGAAAATGTATTTTCCACCGATTTCTGAGTCCTCGACTGTTTTCTAACGAAGTTGTGGTTAGTATCTTGCATAAATAAACACACTTGTCATATTAAGATTTTTAACATTTAGAGGTGCTGACTGTGTGAAATGAAATGATATGAATCTAATGAAAAATTAAAATATTTTTACTGATATTAGCAGAAATATATATTTTATGGAATATTATTTGACCTTAATACATTATTCCAGTTTTTAAAAGGGGTATTTAAGATTTAATAACTTTACAGCAGGTGGCCTTTAAAGCATAACAAAATATATACAAAGAAATTAGGAGGATATTAATGTCAACTATGAAATAAATTAACATGACTTTTACAAAATATACTGACCATTAAATTAAAAAATATTTTAAGGCAGGAATTTTCATTTGAAATTAGCATAATCAGAAAATATATCAATAAAATCTTGTACCACTTTGTAGCAGAATTCATACTGTTCCTGAAAAAGAAAAACAAGAACACATTAAAATAATATGAAAAAAAATTTTGCCTAATTTAATTAGGAGAAACTTTAAAGAGAAGATAGAAAAAAGTCTGACCAGTTATTGAAATACTGTGTATCCTACTGCGTATCAGCTTCTGTTATATAATTTAGTTTTTAGGCACATGAACATTTCCAAATAAAGCTGTTTTTCTACATAGAAAATGTCAGTGTTCAGTTTCAACTTGAGCTTAGTGTATTTTGGACAGTCTGAGTGAGAGATCTTTAGTTTTCATATTTAAACTTAAAAACAACCACTTTTGAACTGAAAAAAAATGAGCATACTTAACATCAAACTTCATAATGTAATGAAAATAATCTATAGAAGTTAAATAAGATAGAAGTATAGATTATTTTTAAGCCTAAATTTACACTGTAAAAGGGCATTGCTTTATATCAATTTCACTAGAATTTAAAAGAGAAATGCGTTACATATGTATAAAGCTGTTAACTTATTAGAACACTTGGACATCATCTGACTCCTGACCTCCCAGTGGCTCTTGGAGGCGGTGAGACTAGAGCCAGGTGGTGGGTTAACAGCGGACCAGAAAGCGGGTTGTGTGACAGGGCCCATAACGGGCACTCAAAAGAGGAAATGAAAGGGATGGGGAAAATGGCCACGGCAGGGCTTTCTTAGTGAGCCTACTGTGCGTCTTGGAAAACCACGCGTGCACAACGGTCAGCAGGCAGGTTCAAGTAACAACAGCTACCCTAAAAGGGTCTGGTTCCTTGCAGACCCTGGTCATTTGCTGGCCCAGTGAACATGGGAGCTGGGGAAGCAGGGGGACCAAGGGCGGCTCCCCGGCCCCCTCCCTCTTCTTTCCCAACACCTTGGGTTCAGCCTCTTCTCTAAATTCCCGTTGAACAAAAATCTACAGGCTTTTGGGTTGGAAGAGGCCAAGCGTTAGCCTGTCTGGCTGTTCCGGAATCTCAGTCCAGCCATCATGGGAAGGAGCTGGGCTTTCCAGGGGACGAAAAGATGAGGCAGAAAACTGCTGTCCTGAGGTTGCAGGGACATTGTCAGGAGAGCCAAGAATGGACGGTAGGGGTCCTCCCTTCCAGCTACTAAGATTCCCACCCGATCACCCAGCGCCCCCCGGAAGGGAAAGGAAAGTGCCTGAGTTGGGATCCAGTTAGCACAGAGAATGAGTGGGCCGGGCCGGGAGGGCAAGTGCTAAAATAAGAAGCCTTGGGGAAAACGACGGGTTATAACAGCCTTTAAAACTGACCTTGCTGTTGCAGAACAATCACCAAATTTGGTGAAGAGGCATCTCTTCTGAAAACCAGAAAGTGCGTGTTTTCACCACGAAATGAAAGAGAATGTAAGAAGGAACTGTGCATTGCATGGACTCCTTAAGTAAGGCCCCTGGGCAGCGTCTGGAGGCTGAGTGAGATCCAGCCAAGGAAAAGAGTCCAAACGAACAGTGGGAGATAGATGACAGGAATCAGGACTGTAAATGTCAGTGCTACTTTTGAACTTGGTACATATTTAAATGTACACTGGAATCTGGAGGAACAGTTCACTTCGACATAACGGTTGCTATCATCTGTGCCTCTCTGTCCAAGGGGTCTTATCATCTGAAGTCATGGGTGTGCCCCTCCTCACGTGTCCTGCCCGCGGGACAGACACCAGCCAGATGCAAGGGAAGAAGGGGGTCTGTAGAGCTTCACTGTGAGCTGACTGAAACCTTTAGCTCTTTTTCTTGGAAACTTGACCTCCCTCCTTCCCCGGGGACTTGAACTCCGTCAACGAAACATACATCAAATTCAACACGAGACCATTCTCGATTCCTCCGGAAACGGTTTCTTACCAGGGTTTGCACCATATGTGGCCTCTGAAGTCGTAAACTCTTCACAGCTTGGAATACGTCTAGAAGTCCCTCAGCTTTGACCCGTTCCAGAATGTTGCTGAGTGCTATGAAAGTCCCTGTACGCCCAGCTCCAGCACTGCAGAGAAAACGTGCTGGATGAGATACTCCAACTCACCCACGGGCATGAGAATCCCACCGCCTCCGTCAAGCCCTACACGTCAGTACTGGAACGATCGGAGCTTGGGTTTTTAATGATCATTTATAGGTAGCTTAGCTTTGGACTAACAGTCAGCAAACATAAAATTCCTAAAACACTTGCCTAATTACAGCATGAGTTGAATCAGGACCGGTTACAAGTTTTTAAGCTGGTGGAACCATTTCCCTTCTTCCTTGTGTAGACCAGACCTAATGGAGGCGGGCTTGGCTGGCCTCTTCCAGGGAGCCCTCTGGGGATGCACGGCTGCCCTCTGGGCCCTGGAATCCCACCCGTGGACTGACCCTATGGCTGTTCTCCCTGCGTCTGCCTTCCCACAGGTGGGATGACCTTGTGGGTCTCCTTCACCTTTGCATCCCTGGTGCCCAACACGTGTTAAGGGCAGTCGGGGTTTGCGGAGGTGGAACAAGAAGGAACTCAAAACGACATCTACAAAGGCACCAGGGACAGAAAACCGAGGCGTGTGCTCCCCCTGCTGGCCAGGCCGGAAGTGCGCCAGGCGGGTCCCAGACAAGGAAAGAGGCCCAAACCCTTCACGCTGGGTGTTATTAGCTACAAGGCGAAGTGGGTCGGTGCCAATGGCAGTCGCAAAAAAATGGGAGCCACACATGTAGACAAAGGAACAGAAGTGCAGCTTTGGAGGCAAATCAGCACCCCCAAGATTAAACTCCCCAAACGCGAGGGAAGAGCTTTGCAAGGGTGGTCAAGGTTCCTGCCAGCAGCGGGGCCTGGCCCAGAAAAAAGGTGAGCTGGCACGTCTCCAGATTCAGCCGGATTCACCCTCTACCCTCGTAATGCTGTCTTTCAAAGTCTTTGCTGGGGGCGCCCAGCTGTGTCCAGGGGTCCCCCCAGTGTGTCCCTCTGCCCTTGGGCCTAACTCGGGAGCCGGGCTGAGAGGGAGGGCGTGGAGCTGCGGGCCCTCCTTATGGACCCCAGCCTGGACATCCGTGAGAAGCTCAAGAAGAGCCTCCTGCTGTGCTGGGTGGGCAAACCAGCCAGAGTCAGACAGTCTTTCAAAACGAAGACGACTCAAGTTCAGGGTTTGTCTGAGCGGTGCTTGGCAATTTTTTTTTTTTTTGACAACTTAAAAAGCACAAAGAAATGTGTGTTTGAGGCATTTCCTGACTCCTTCTGCCCCAATGCTTCTGCGTGTATGGTGAGATGACACCTATGCATTTGCCTTATGTTATGTGCGAAGGGGAAGGTGAAGGATACCGTCCAGGGAAATGGTGCTGCTGGGAGCAGTGAACTGGGCGTGGGGTCTGCGTTCGTCCCAGCAGGAGGGGTGCCCGGGCCCCCAGGGGCGGCTCACCTGCAGTGCACCGTGATGGGGTGGTTGCCCGTCTGCTGCTGTTGCTTCTGCACGGCCGCAATGAGGTCGATCATGCCTTTGCCCTCGGCGGGGATCCCGATCTCCGGCCAGCCGTGGAAGTGGAACTGTCGCACGACCCGGGTCTGCTCCTCCTGGCGGGCCAGGGGCTGCCGGGCGGGAAGGGCGCCTCAGTGCTGCCCCACCGCAGGCCCCCCTGCCCTCCCGGGGACTCGGGCCATGGTGTCTGGCGGCCAGCAGAGCTCCCAACTGGCTGGCCTCCCGGTCAGGGTGTTTGTAGGCCGTGGTCACCCTGAAGCAGAAGGCCAGCAGTGCTTCCTTCTGGGTGGGGATCAGGACACTCAGAGGATGTGCCCCCGAGTCCCCAGGGCCCACCAGACCCCTTTATGGGATCCTTGGCAGTTTTGCTTGAGCTAACAGGAACCATCCCTTTTTTTTAAGAAGCCAGGACCCTATACGTCCCTTCAAGGCTGCAGATGGGCAGTTTCTGAGTCTAGCGGCCCTGGGTCGTCCGGTGACCCGCGTGGAGGAGAACAAGTCTTTGGGCAAAGCTGGGTTCCACTGTTCTGACCGCCTTGAGCTCAGAATCAAATCCCATAGGTGGGTCATCTTACCCCCAGTTGACACACAGCGTCCCCTTTCTTGCCAGGGAGCAGTGCCCAAGACCCGGTGGGGAGGGGGGATGGCAGAGAGGCCCAGAGAGGCCTCTGCGGCTTCATCCATTCACTCCTCCTGCTCTGGGCCATGGTCATTGCTCCTGGGGAGCGGGTGGCGGTGGGACGCCTCTCGGGGTTGGCCACTTTGCCCCGCCATCCCCGTGCTCCAGCAAGGAGGCAGGGGACCACAGAGGTCAAACCTCATGGGAGATCGGCCACTTGATAACCCAGCATCCTACTGTCCTCACTGACCGTCGATACTAAGCTAACATGGGGCTCCGGAAAAGCCTGAAGGAGCAGGACATTCTGGCACAATGACAAGCAGACCGCGAGTGATGTCCACAAGAGATGAAAGGGCTTTGGCAACAATACCTGATTGAAAGTGACCAGGAAGTCTCGTATACTGATGGCTTCAGAAAGGGTATCGCTCTTTATTTCGATCGTTATTTCTCCATGAGTCACTGAGCCCTCTGTCGGCCAATACTGGTAGCATTTATCCTTGGGGGATAACAGAAAAAAAATTTGCTGCTAGCAGTTTTGACGATATGATGCAGAATTGCTCTCAAAACATTTACCGTATTTCGCCTGACCAAGAAAATAACCTATAGACACGAATATGAATGCTACCAGTGCCTGTTGACCAAAGGAACAGAGCAGAGTCCAGAAACAGACATGCGTGTATTTGCAACTTTGATACAGAACAGAAGTGACATGACACAGAGGAGAGACTAGTCAGTAAATGGAGCTGGGAAATCAGTTCTCCATATGGGAAAAGGGAACTGGATCCTTGACTCACACCCTACCTGGGCTGATATGAATGCCCCAGCCCCTCCTGGATTTGGGCAGCGTAGAACTTGCCCTACCATATATGGTAGCCTTGAACCTTAATAAAAACAAACCAAGACAGGGTCAGACTTAACGTCAAAAACAAAACTGTGAAAGCCTTAGAAGAAGAAAATACCTTTTCATTTTGGGGTACAGGTTTAACAAACAAGAGCCCCAAAGAGCGAACCAACCATGATACAGCAGATTGCAACATCAGATTATAATAAAATTAACTCTGCGTCATCCAAAAATATCAAGAGAATGAAAAGACAGACAATCAACTGGGATGAAATATTTGCAATACGTAAAACCAACAAGGGATCAGTACCAAGAATACGTAAAGAAATCCTATAAATCAGTAAGAAAAGGGCAAACAACCCACTAAAAAAATGAGTGAAAGGCATGAACAGGCACTTCGCACAAGACGAAATATGTCCTCTATAAATATGCATAGTGATGCCTACCTCACAGGGATCAGAGAGGTGCAAGTCAAGGCCACAAAGAGATGATATTTATACCTATTTAATTAACAAAAATGAGGACATCAGACAACCCTAGGGATGTCGATGAATGATATTCACCCACTGACCACTTTGGAAACCACAACCACTTTGGAAAGCCATTAGGAAATGTCTTGCAAATTCAAACTTTCACACACACTCTCCAGCGCAGCATTTTGTCTCTTTGGAACCTACTATTCCTTGTGCATCATGAGACACGTACAAGAAAGTACCCACAGCACTGTTTGTAAAACAACAGAATGGAATCAACCCAAACACCCATGACAGGAGAAGGGGCAAGTCAATGGATGCAGGATGTACAGTTTGTGTCGTGGAGTATAAGGAAATAATGATGAATGAGCCACAGTTATAGGCAGCAACATAGGAGAATATCAAATGCATAATTTGGAGTGGAAAAACCAACTCAACTTTTGAATAAAGTTCAAAAGCAGACAAAACTAAACTAAAATTCCTAAAGTTGTTTCTTTAGGAATACACACACGTGATATAAAAAGATTTTTAAAAAAGCTAAGAACATATCTTCTAGGGTGGCTTTCATTGAAAAGATAATGATAAGTGTTGATGAGGATGGGGAGAAAATGGAACCCTTGTACATTGTTGGTGGGAATGCAAAATAGGGCACCTGCTTGGAAAGCAGTCTGGCATTTCCTCCAAATGTTAAGTGATATGAGTTTGCAATATAGTCATGATATGGCCCAGCAATTCCACCCCTAGGTATCTACCTAAGAGAAATGAAAAGTTAACATTCATGTAAAAACGTGTCCATGAATGTTCAAAACATTATTCATAATAGCCCGAGTGAAAACAACGCAAATATCCATCAACTAATGAATGAATAAATGAAATGTGGTATATTTATACAATAAAAAATAAAAAAGAGTGAGGAACTGATTCACGGATGAACCCTGACAACATTTATGCTAAGTGAAAGAGCTCAATCACAAAAGACATGTATGATTCCACTTATAGGAAATGTCCAGAAGAGGCCAATCCATAGAGTCAGAAAGTAGATTTGTCGTTGCAGGGACTGGGGAGAGGAAGTGGGTAAGTGATTTTTTTGTGGGTATGGGGTTTCTTTTTGGGGTGATGAAAATGATCTGGAATTAGCGATGTTGCACAACTCTGAATATACTAAAAACCACTGAATTGTACCCTTTAGAAAGATGAATTGTATGGTATGTGAATTATATCCCAACAAAACTGTTTTTAAAAAGCAAAGAAATCAAAAAAACACAAATTCAGGATAGCGGTTACCTCTTGGGAGAGCATCTGGATAAATGTACATTATTGGCAAAAGTTTGGTTTTTCAGCTGGATGGTGGGTTCGTGACTGTTTATTACGTTATTAAATAAAAACAAGAAGGCCATGCATGGATCTTTGGGAAAAAAGAAACATTTAACTCATTCAATTTTACCAGAACTATATTAATTAGGTACATATATCAATACCTATGTCTTTCTGTTCCGAGAAACAGTGAATAAATGTCTTTTTCTTCAACAGGTTGTGACCAAATTTGTATTCGTGGCAAACACAAGATGGCAGAATTTCAAAGGCAGGTTAAATAAAATGCAGGCTAAGAATAAAGCCAGTGGGTAGTTACGGTTAACTTGTGGTGGGCATGGTGATGAAATAAAACCTTTTTCATTTCCAGCCTCTCTCCCTCCTCAGTAGCTGTGGCCTGGCCTCACAGATGACAGCGGGTGGGACACTCGCAAGGGACAGATAGTCACGTCAGGTGGGCTGCACCTGGTGCGTGTTAACGGCCCCAGAGGTGGGCTGGGCGGCGCCCTGACCTGCTCTCTCTCCTGGACCTCGGTCAGCATCACGATCGTGTGGCACTTCCACTCCCAGACCATCCTCCAGAAGTCCTCTACCGTGTGCGCCAGGGGCCCCTGGGTGGCGATGAAGTAGTCCTTCTGCCGGTAGCCCTTCAAATGGGAGCAGAGGTTAAAGTCCGACTTCCTTCCAACCCATTTCCACCGTGGGACATGTGAGTGTAGGACAGCCCAGGGCCGGATGAGGGACAGTACTCTCCAGGCTTCCAGGGCCTGAGCCAAGCCCCAGCTGGCACACGCTCAGGAAACGGGTCAAGATGCCCAAGCTAGACAGCCCCCCTTCAGCCCCAGGTCACCTCTGAATGGGTATAATGAACCCCTTGCTTGGCTGGCTTTGATTCTAACATGTCTGTATGTGTCACAGCTAAGTTAGTATCGCAGTGGGGCAGCAAGCCTGGGCATGGAGTTAGAGGAAGTGGGTTCAAGTCCCAGGTCCTCCCCTCGGGCCCAAGTGACCCCTGGCACAGCGTTCTCATCTGCAACGAAGATCCTCGCACAGACTTGGCTGCTACGCTCTCTCCTGCCCATTCATCAGCTAACTCTGCTGTGCACTAGGCAGCCTAAGACTGGGCCTGAGCACAATCGTGCTGTCCACGCACAGCACATGCGAGAGAAAGCGTGTGCAAGCACGGAGAGAGGGCTGGTGTGCAACAGAGAGGTAAAAGGGAAGTCACTATGTATTAGAAGCAGAATGGAAGGCTTCCCTGGTGGCGCAGTGGTTAAGAATCCGCCTGCCAATGCAGGGGACACGGGTTCGAGCCCTGGTCCGGGAAGATCCCACAGGCCACGGAGCAACTAAGCCCGTGCGCCACAACTGAGCCTGCGCTCTAGAGCCCGCGAGCCACAACTACTGAGCCCGCGTGCCACAACTACTGAAGCCCGCGCACCTAGAGCCCGTGCTCCGCAACAAGAGAAGCCACCGCAGTGCGAAGCCCGCGCACCGCAACGAAGAGGAGCCCCCGCTCGCCGCAACTAGAGAAAGCCCGCGCGCAGCAACGAAGACCCAACACAGCCAAAAATAAATTAATTAATTAAGTTTTTTTAAAAAGCAGAATGGAAAAATAGCAAATTATTTAGCAGCGCACCTACATCCTCTATTTCCAAAGTTCCTTATTCATTTTCTTTAAGCAAGTGTCTGCTAACGAAATGGTTTGGATCTCTGTGGGCGTGTCCATCCTTTCTGATTGTGAAAGCAAGTTGATCAAGAGTCTCTGTGATTACAGGTGAAGAGAGCATGCGTCCTCGCCAGGCACGCAAGCAGGGCGGGGCCGCTGCACTTACGTCTATAAAGGACGCGTTGATGTAATCCGTGTACTCCTGGCCCCTTTTCATGGAAAGGATGACGCGGTTGAAGTCATCTGCAAAGCAGTGCGTCCCCTGGGTCAGAACCAACCCCATCCTGCCTTGCAAACTTGAACATGCTGCTAGGAGCTTCCGAGACATAAAACTTATGGATAAAATCACTAAAAAAAGTCAATTCATCGGAAGGTTTACTTTCTAAAATAGGTTAATCCAAGTGGCCCAGGGAAGTTGTGCTTTATCAGGAAAGTTCTAAAGTAATCCACTTATCGTTCTCATTTGTCATAAACTGAGGTAATTCCTACCAAAATATAAGCATTAAAGTAAATTTAAAGAGTAAAAGGAGTGTGGCCAGGCAGGCAAGCCGGGGTAGCCGGCCGGGGACATCACAGCCACTAAGACCCTAGGGTCTGAGGCTGAAGAGGACTTGCTCAGCCCACACACCGCCTGCCTGGACAGGTCCACGTGAGATCCCACTCCTGCCCGAGCTTGAGTCCAGGAGGGGAGGTGGAGGGGACGTCTGGACGAGGCGCTCCTCTTCCCCTCAAGGTGGATGCCCTCCCCTTTCCCCCATGGTTCATCTGATGCTCCTGCAGGCCCCCAGGCCCTCCCTCCCCCCAGACCCCGGGCAGCCCAGTGCCCGATGCCCCCCTGCCCACGGTTTGCCCGTCCCCAGGCCTCTTCCTGGAAGGTCTCAGCTGAGTTTGGTCCTGCTGCACATCCTGGGCCAGGACCCCCGCTCTGTGTACAGGGGGCTCCATGCCTCTGCCCAGGCTCGGGGGAGAACTAGATGACATGTAGAATCAGGAGGCACTGAGTCAGGCCAGGATCTCACTGCTTCCAGGAAGTCCTCCCTCTCCTGCCTCCACGCCCAGGTCATAAGCTGCCCGCCTGACACCCACAGGACTGTCTGGGTCGCGCGTGCCTTCCCCACACTTGACAGAGCTCCCAGAGGGCGCCCTGCCCTTGACCCCTGGTTTACAGGGGTGGGTGGGCCATGACTTCTTAGCACCTGAAGCCAGAGGGTACCAGTCCGATCACACCTGCCTCAAGGGTTTACCCTCCGCGGCCCGGGCTGCCTTACATGGGATGATCTGGATGACCCTGGCCTTCTTCATGTTGGCCGGCAGGTTGCCTGTCCTCATGTTCTCCTTCATGATGCGGACATTTGTCAATTTCTGCAGCCAAGAGGACACAGCCGTGCAGTTAAAACCCGGACATTCCCGAGAGATCACTCAGCCTTCTAACAGCTCTACCGTCAAGGGCACCTGCTCAGTGGAAATACCTGTCTGCATCTGCAGACATTTCCCGAGTCTTGGGAAATAAAAGTGTATACACGACACGCCCCCTGCACAGATGGTTGCTAAGCTCTGAAAGTCCCCAGTATTCTTCCCTCGGAAGTCACGGGCAGGACGGCTCCCCTGCTTTTTCTGGGGTCAATCAAGGGGGGAAGCAACTGAAAGCAGCTTCGTGTGAATGGCGGCCCTTAAGTCGGCACCTACCCTGAACTCCTCCTCCAGCCCGACCTTGTCGAAGTGGGTGGCGCTGCCGTGCAGCGTCTGCAGGTGCTTCTCCAGGGAGGACACGTCCAGCTCGGTGTCCCCGTAGAGGTAGTACTCCAGTAAGGCTTGGTAGATGAACGTGTACTGCATCTGTGGGGAGACGCAGATGGGCTCCACGGGGGCCCTTCTCTTCCCTTTTGTGTAAAGGGAAGGAGGTTTGGGGGCAGACTCAGATTAATGGCCATTTATAACGACCATCTATGGCCTTGACGGCGTGACAGCGGGCGTGACTGAGGACCTTCTCCCTGCCGGGCACCACTCTGCGTGCACCGTCTTGGGGGGAGGGCACACAGCCCGGGGCGTCTGGGTTTGCTGTGCGAAGCTCACACCAGGACGGGCGGCTGGGCCCGAGGAGGGCGTTACTCACGTCCGTCTGAACCATCTGAGGCCGCTGATTGCGGATTCTGGACACGAAATCAAAGACGTCCACCTTTTGCTCGGCATGCATCATGTCCATCATGGCATCGATCACCATGAAGGTGCCCGTCCGGCCCACGCCCGCGCTTGGGGAGGAACAGAGACGCCAAGTCGTGAGTCACATTTCCCCGAAATGAATGCCAGGGCCCCGGAACACGCCTGCAGCCTGGACGGGAGGACACCCCGCCCTCCACAGAGCCTTCCACTTCATCCCTGAACACCAACTTTCCTCGGTTAATAAAGAGCAAATCCAGGCGAGGCCACCAGAGGGCACCACAATCTTAGTGGAAAGACCTCAAATCTCTCCCTCTACCTGGAAATTGTGTCGTAAGCCTCGGGTGAGTTGTACAGATAATTTTTCCTCTATTACCCAATGTCGTCTTCTCCTTATCACTTGTGTAATTGGATTTTTTATTGTCACGCTTGATATGGCTTTTCCAGGCTCTTCATAAGAATGGAGAACCCCAGGTCAGGTCTGCTGGCCCTGGAGCCAAGGTCATGCAAACGGGGGCTCTGTCTGGGATCCTAGCCCTCACCTCTGGGCTGGCGGGGGCCAGCTGGTCCTTAGGGGCTCCACTGAGAGGTCTCCGCCTCGGGAAGCTGCCCGATTCCATTCCTGGGTCCGGGTTTCCTTCCCTCCCAGTGCTCTCCCCACAGCAGTCTGTGGACATTCTCTACCCGCCACCCCACCTGTCTCATCTAGATGCCCACCAGCCAGTGAGGGCCGTCCATATGTGTCTCCCCAACACCCAGGGCTCAGGGGGCACACAAACGGACTCAGCCAACATCCGCTGGACGAATAAACCCCTAATGGCCCAGACTCATGTGCAGCGTCGACCAGAACTGCACGTGGCAGCCCAGGGTGTCGGGTTAGTTGGCTGAACGGGGCTTTACCCCTCTGGCCCCTGCAGCCAACGTGATCTTTTAAACGAAAAGGCTCACAACTTAATGAATGAAGTCCCCCACCCTGTTCCTCTTTCTGGGGGGAGGGTGGTACCGCTCTTTCCAGACCATTAGTCTCCAGAATGGTGCTAGGACAGACAGTGAAGGCCCTCGCCCTTGGAAGGACTCCCCGCTCATCACACTGAGGGGAGGGGAAGCAGACGAGACAGGAGAGGCTCCTTCAGGAGCCTTGGCTCTTTACAAGCGCAAAGTAAGAGAAAATCATCAGGTGCAAAGCCAGTTAAAGGCGCCCCACCCAACAGGTCAGTGGTAAGGGCCGGGAAATAGCGGGCTCGAGGCTGCGAGAGCCCAGGAGGCCCAGGTGCACGCGGGGCAGAGGGTGGGGAGCACCTGGGAGCAGGGAAAGGGACCAGGCCGGTTCCAAGAGGAAAAGCCCCGGGCCAGGCGCTCTTTCCCTGCTGGGCTCTGCATGCTGGTGCAGAGCTCACAGCCCTAGCTAGAGACTCTCCCTGCTGTTTCTACAGGGCCCCCGGGCAGGCAGTGGGTTCTTTTTAAGGGATTAAGGGGGAGATGTTGAGGGTGAGTGTGGGAGAGAGAAAGAAATTGCAAAACCTCCCACCCCCAGGCAGTGCACGTTCTGGAGCCCCAGGAGACCCCGTGAGAAGATGAACTTGGAGGAATGAGGAGGTCTAGTCCGCTCCCCCCGAGACTGGAGGCTGCCAGCCCATGGGAGCCTCTTCCCTGTTCCAGGGGGGCCTCTGGCTGGCCTGAACTCCTGGTGGGAACTGCTGTCACCACGTGACCTGCTGCCAGGCAGAGCCCAGACCACCCAACTGCCTGCAGGGGACCTCAGCTCTGCGGGAAAGCACAGACCCAGAGAGAAGGGCTTCCCTTCCGCGCACACAGAAACGCGCTGGCAAAGCAGAGCACAGAGCAGCAGGGAGGGCCGGGAGCTGCATTGGCGGCACGGAAATAAAGCATTACCCCGGAGAGACTACTTCTGTGTTCAATGGCAAAGGCTGGGATTCACAGCCACAGGGGAGCCAAGGATGGAAACCAAGATGAAAGGCAAACGCACCTTCCCGGGGCACCTGTGGTGAGGGGGAGGGGAGCAGGGGAGGGCCGCATACTGAGTTTTCACACGCACGGTGGATCCAGAGGCATCAGAAGAGAACAGAACTAACGGCTCCCTGCAGCCACCCCTGACGCCACACAGAGGCTGCTTCTTCATCCCCTGCCCTCCAGAGCACAGCCGGTGGGCCCCTGAAGCTGATGGGAACTGAGCACATAGCCCCCTGCCAGCGGCTTCTCCAGCGGAGGGCCCTTCAAACTCTCCGCCCTGATGACAGCTGCCGGCGTCGACCCCACCGACTCGGCTACCATCTCTGCAGGGTTCCTCAGAAATCCCCGTGCAGGAACTCAGGCCTGTGGCCCGGCTGTCCAGGCTTGAGGAGGAAGGGCCCTGCTCACTGGGTGTCACGCTGACTGGACACTGGGTTTCCAGCTGTTAAAGACAGGGTCGTTCTGAGTATCACAGCCCTGCCAGGGGCAAAAGGCACCTGCACCTAGTGACACAGGTGCTCTGAACCTGCCACACGGGTGTCCAGCAGAAGCGGCACCCAGACTCTGGCGTCCAGGACGTCTGAGAACAGGGGCTGCCCCCTCGAGGGGGCCAAGCGGGGCTAGACCATGTCCCACCCCCTCCAATGCAGCTGCTGGGAGGAGCGTGCAGGGCCAGGTAACGGGACCCTTACAGGTGTCACCTCACCTGATGTGTAGTTGCTCAGCTCCCAGGTGCAGATCCAGGATTCCATCCCCGGCCAGGACGCCAGGCGCTCCCCCCCAGCGACCCCCAAACCTCCCAGCCTGGGCAATGAGGGGCACAGCAGAAGCCCCCGGGCTGGGGCAGAGAAAGGATCTGGCCAGCACCTTCGGGCTCTGACCGTGCATCTGCCGAAGGATGAGGAGCACGGCTGGGGAATGTTCTCATCTTTGTGCCTTTGTCTTAAAAAACAAAACATGCGCACACCAGCCGGCCACCCAGAAGTCCAAGGCCTTTCCATGAACACGATTTTTGTGTTCGAAGCCGAACTGGCATTTAGTCATGAGCTACAGAGGGGGTGGATTTGAGCCCGACTCTATGGCTTGGGGAGCTCGGAGCAAATAAGAGCTCAGCGTGAGAACAACCAGAGGATGTCCCGGTATGCAGAGGCAGAGGGGAACATGTTCTGGGAAAAGGAATCATTTCATAACCTGCCCTTCCACCACCTTAGTTGCTGCGACTGTAACCACAGCAGCAGCAACTTACATGGGTGCAGTGCCCAGCATCCTGCAAAGCCCACTCCCAGAGGTGAGTCCCAGCCCCTCCGAGGCTGTCCTCCCCATTACAGACGCGTAAGCCTCTGCTGAGAGAGGTCAAGTGGACGCCCTACAGAAGTGCGGTTTCCATCTCTGTTCCTTGAGGTGACCTGAGGGTCTCCGGGGGGCGGGGAGGTGAATGGCAGAGTTCCAACCCCACCATCAACCTGGGACTCTTGGCTCTTGTCTGGGTCCGACATTAGGCTTTCCCCCCTGGTGGCATTGAGGAAAGGGCTCTGCCGCCCCGGATGGGGAATATCCCTCCAGCTCTTGCCCTGAGGGATTCTCTGAGCTGCACCCAGTATCTGGGAGGTGCTTTCACGTCGCCCCTGCTGCCCCTCTGCCCACCCGGCTATCCGTCCCCTGCTGATTTTCCCACGAGGGCCTGAGTCCTCCCTGGAGGGCCCGCCCCGTGGCCCCGGCCCCGCACGTACCTACAGTGGACCACTATGGGCCCGGCGTGCGTGGGGTTGAGTGTCCTCACTTTTTTCAGGAACTTGAGCATCCCGATGGGGGTGAAAGGCACTCCGAAGTCGGGCCAGCTGGTGAAGTGCAGCTGGCAGACGAGCCGAGGGGCTTTGCAGCCGTCGGGGAGCTGCTGCGGGGATACACGGAGATGTGAGCGGGTGGGGCGGCCCCTATGCCTCCCCAACATCACGCTCTGAGAATGCTTGCTTGGGGTCCCCCTCTGCCATCCAGGTGTGGGCAGCCATGGGTATGGGTACAGGGGGGGCCCATCAGTGAAGGCTGGACGCCCCAGAGTGAGAGACCCTGATTCTTACTGCCGGCTCTGGACACAGCACCATGGCAGCAGGGGCAGCAGAGCAGGACCCACGGTCACCTGTCCCAGGACCAGGCCAGGCCAGGACCCAGGCAGCCAGATACATCCCTACAGACGGCCCCAGGGCTCATGGACCCCGCTGGGAGGCAGGGTGGCTACATCCCAGTGTGCCTAGCTTTTATGCCTGTGTAACTACCAACAGCATAAGCTTTCACTCTCATAAGCATCTTAATTTTCGGGGAAAAGATGTGGTTGGCCTACCCTCGGGAGACCCCTCCCATCCCCCGCCTCAAAGCCTCTCTCAGATTTTATTACCCAGAACCCAGGAGTTTGGTTCTCTGCCCAAAGCCACAGAAAGTTATATGGTGTATTGCGAAGTTGTGTGTGTGTGTGTGTGTGTGTGTGTGTGTGTGTCTGTGTGTGTGTGTGTGCGTGCTTTGGGGAGGCAGGCAGGCCAGGGATAGTAAGAACGATAAAGCTCATCCTCTTTCCTTTTTTGCTGTGGTTTCTCAGAACCTCAGACTCATATTTTGTAATCTAACTACACCTCTCACTCTATCTTTGATTCCTGATGACACGACCTTCTGTTTTCTCTGGGTTTTTTAAAATCTCTTAAACCTCTACTTCATCTGCCTTGCGTACACGTGTCTTTATTGAAGACTGCCTTAAATCCTTTCGGGGAAGGAAGGACTGCGGGAAATCAGTGGGAAAACTAATGAGGTGTTTCAGACATAATTTTGAAACTGCTAAAAAAAACTCACCTCACCATTCCAGCGTGTGAAATGACACTGTGTCACTGAGTGGGGACCCCCATGACCCTCCCACTGACTCGACTTCCTCCACCCAGCAAGGTCCCTGGGAGCCAGGAACATCCGGCACTGACTCAGAGCCCACGTGCACCTGTCTGCCATCTGCCCTGTAGACTCACGGCCTGGGCCCACTAACGACCATCCCGCATCCCCGCCCGGCACTTCCTCCAGCCTCATCCTCCGCTCGTGAGAGCCGCGGGCAAAGCTCTTCCTATTATAAACGTAGACAGGTATCGACTCCCTCCCCTGCTTCTCCAGAAAGCCCAGGATGTCAGGTGCTTACGGACTGAATGCAGAACTTCCGGACGGTGTAGTCCACCAGGACCACGCAGTCCTCCACGCACACCCGGATGCTTCCGTAGGTCCAGCAGCCCTGGTCCGGCCAGTACTGATAGCACTTCTCCTGCGTGGAACAATGGAACAGAAACAATAGGTCTGTTTCTGGGACCTTTGAGCACCTCGTTGCCCCCTCCCTGGCCATGGCCGCAAGGCCTCACACACACCAGCTTCCCGTGAAACAGTCCTCAGCTGGGGAAGCGTGTTTCCATCTTATCAATGGGGAAACTGAGGCCACACAGCTGGGGGACGGCAGGGCTGAGACCAGGATCGGACCATTTCCAGTTCATGTCTCATTCACGCATCCACTCACTAACCCCACACATCGACCGAACCGTCTGGCTGAGCTGCCCCTGCAGAGCCGGGGACCAGAGCAGAAGTGGCCTCACCTGGGAGGGGCTGCCCTAAGCCCCCGAGGACCACGTGCTCCCCAAACACTGCCCGTCGGATTCAGGACAAACTAAATTTGCATCCCGCCCGTCCTCTGTGGGAGAGTCATGAGCCTGTGGCCAGCTGAACGTTCCTAATTTTTCTCCAGCCGGGAGGAGGCCGATGTGGGAATCTGCAGAGCGGGCACCTGGTCACAGAGAGGCCCTTCCTTTGCCTTCCCTCCCCCAGAACTACCAGAGGGCCACACGAGAGGGTGGGGATGGGGCCTCCGGCCCCTGATCCCAGGTTGTCCTCCTACAAGGAGGACCTGAAGGCATGAGGCCCACCTAAGGGGGAGACATCTGCTCCACAGCCAAGGGAGAGGCCCTGGGGTCAGCAAGCCGTTTACCCTGGAAACTGCCCACAGGGCACAGCTGTCGAGTCACGAGGGATTAATAATCTTATAAAACAAGAGTCAGCTGGTATTCACCAGCTTGTGTGATGACACCCACTAGACAACTTCCCCTCCACGGCCCGGGCCCGGGTGACTCGCAAGGGACCCCGAGGAGAAACCAAGCCCTGAAGGTCCTGGTTCGGGACAGTCTTGGCCTCCTAGGGACCCTCCAGAGATTCTCACCTTGACAAACTCTCACTCGGGGACCCGAGGGCTGTTTCTCAGGCCCCCAGGGGGCTCAGTGTGTGCACTGTTTCCACGCCCTCGGCCTCCCGTCTACATGGCTCCCGTCTACGTGGCGGGCACCGTCCCCTCCCTCCCATCAGATCATGAGATGCCAGAGCACCTACATTTCGCAACAGCAAGTCAGGATGTTGAAGCCAGGGAGACCACAACAGAAGTGTAAGCGATTAAGAAAAAGGGAACTCTATTGAGAAATGATTTCATCTGAAACGGTGAAAATCAAGACACAGAAGCAGGCCAGCTCTGAGTCACAGAGACAGAAAAATGCAGTAGGATCTTTCTGCAGAGAAAGATGGAGGGAAAATGTCAAGTAACGTAGCAACAGGATCACTGATGGGGGAGCTGGGGGCATCTTCTGAGTCCCGCCGCTTCTGCACTGGTCTCCTTGTGTCTCATGTTTATAAACAAGCCCCCAGAAGCCTGGTCCCAGGGGACACGGGGCTCCAGGTCAGCCTCCTCTTCTAGGGCCAGATCCTGCCGCAGCACCTGCCCAGAGCGTGGGGACACCTCCCGCGCAGCCGCCCTGCCCCCGGGGCCGTGTCCCTGCCCGGGAACCCCCTGCTTCCTCCCCTTTCCGGTGAGAGAGGAAGGCCAGGGCAGGATTCACACAGAGAAGGCTGGCCCTCCCCAGCCCTGTCCCAGCTCCCTGGAAAACAAAAGAAAACCCCTCTCCTCTCCCCTACCGGAAAGTGTGGGTGGAGCCTTTTCCGGTGCTTTTTTGGGCGGAACAAATTAGCGATGGTGGCGGCCGCTCCGGCTGCCCCGCCTGCCGCCTGGCCTCCCCATCCGGGCCCCAGCTGAGGTCCCCACGGCCTGTCACTTCCATCTCAACGGGCAGCCCCGCCCTCCAGCCCCGGCCCCAGCCAAGCTGCCTGGGCTTCGCTGGGGACAGGCCAGCCAGCCCCAGGCCAGTGCGTGACGATGGAGCGCAGGGCGCGGGGTCGGGGGAATCAGGGCCTCTGGGCCCGTGCCTGGCCGAGTGCCAGGACGCGCAGACCCTGGGAAGAGGCCAGCAGGACACACGTCTCCCTCCAGGCTGGGTCTTCCTCCTGGTCTGCTCGTGCCCACCCCTGTGCTGGCCCTCACGCTGGAATCTGAGAGAAGAACAGTCTCCCTGCCACTAGCGTCCATTCCTCCAGCTTCCAATTCCTTCCTTCTGGAGAGCGAGCGAGAGCTCACTTCCTAAAGCACAGGCCCCAGCTTACTGCTGAGAAACCCACCGAGGGCCTCCATTGCCCACCCGTCTCAGCCCGATGTTCAGCCCCGGTTCCCTGATGCGTTTGTAGCCGCTCTGTCCCCCGCGTGGGCATCCTGGATCTGGTCCAGCAGATCGCTCCCGGCCTCGCAAACACACCTCCCCGCCCCAGTGCCTCTCTCCAGCTGCATCTCATGCAGTCCCTCCCCCCACCAGCCCAGTCTTTGAGACCCAGCGACACCATCACCCCCTAAACGAGCCCTCCTGCCCCGGTCCTGGCCCAGGACCCAAGGGGGGCCACCCCTCCTCTCCTCCACACCTCCAGAGCCACAATCATGCTGTGTTCCGGTTTATCCTACAGGGTTCTGTGTCCCTTTGGCTAAAAAGTGAGTGACTCCCAGGCATGAGAATGTCCCGGTGTCTCTGCACCCTCAGCCTGGCCTTGCCTTCCGGGTGGCCCATCCCTCCCGGGCCACCACTGTCCCCATTACTCTCCTCTATATTTTCTGTCACCTCCTGACATAATCTACATTTACATGCTCTCCGTTTGGCGCCAGCCCCCGTCAGTGGAATAGAAATTGCATGAGGGGTCTGCCGGGCGGCTCACTGCATGCACCCCACCTGGGGAAGCCGTGTCCAGGAGACAGAGGCCAACGTATACCTGTCCCCGTAGGAAATGTCCCCATAGGAAATGAACCAGCTTAGCCTAGAGACTTCAAGTTCTTATAATGTACATGCATTACATAATTAGCGTAATTAGAAACAGCTAATTAAACACACTGACACGACAAATCAGTATTACTTCAATACGCCTTGTTTTTTCAAATGCATTTCTCTGGTCTGAATTATAAGCGGGAAATCATTTTTTTTATGGTCTGAGGCTCAACACATTATACGTCCAATATACTAAAAATCTCTATATTAAAATCCATTGCTCCCACCATGGAGTAGCCTACCAGAGGTGACCCTCAGCTGAAAGAAGAAAATTCTGCATCATTTTTATATCACAGTCTAGGACAGTGAGATCCTTGGAACACAGAGAATTTATTTCAAAATAAAAATGCTGCGAGCCACCGGGTGTTTTTTCTCTTCTGCAGTGACACGCGGGGGGCGGGGGGGAGAGAAAGGAAAAGGAAGTGGCAAGCAAACCCCCAGCTAAGCAGCTGAGAAGAAATTGCTGGTGACTCAGAGGCTGGGTTTACCTCTTTTCTTTCTTTCAGGTTCGTCAACATGACGATGGTTGCAGACTTCTGTTCCCAGATCATTCTCCAGAAGTCATTCACTGTCTCCTGTTTAGGGCCTGTGGGTAGAGGATGGTCCCGAAGTCAGACAGAGAGGTCGCTGCGAGCCCCGGGCCTGTTGCCCTGGCTTTCAGGCCCCCGGGACGGCTGCTCCCCACCTGCCCTGAGGAAGGGGGTGATGGGCCTGCTGGTGCATTTCACACCCTACAGAGTCCCAGAACCCAAGTAGATGGCAGCCTCCCCATTCTGTCCTACCACTCCCCCCCGATATCCCGCTGGGGCTGGGAAATCCTCAGGAGCCAAGTAAGACCCAGTTGGGTGATTATCTTCATGGGCAGTAAAGGCTATTCAAATGGGAGCTGGGTTTCAAGCTGCCTGTCAAAGTGGTTTGTGGCCACTGGGGTGCTTGTCAAAGCCTCAGAATATGACCCTCCATCCAGAACTGCTGAAGCAGAGTGTGTATATGTGTGTGTGTGTGAGAGAGAGAGAGAGAGAGACAGAGAGAGAAAGAGAGAGAGAGACACACTGTAGGCTGACCGACCCGCGCACCATGTCTAACCCCCCTTCCTCTGAAAACATCTCATTTTCTGGCTGCCCTGACAGCCAGTAATGCTGTCCAGTGAGATGTGGGCTGAAGTCCCTGGGGAGGGGATCTGAACAAAAGATAAAGTGTCCCTGGAAGAAAGTCCTCTGCCCATTGCCCTCTTTCCTGCCTGATTAGGGACACAGGGCCTCGAGGTGCAGAAGTCATTTTGTGACCCTGAGGATGACACTACGGAGGGTGGAGAGGTATAAAAGAGGCCCCTCTGCCCTGAGCTGCCGCCCCAGCCCTGGGCTGCTTCCCCCGGATGTCTGCTTATAAGAACGAAAAAGACATTTCTATTGGTGTCAGCTAGTGTTTGTCAGGTTTTCTGACATTTAAAGCTGGGCCTATTCCTGACGGACTGTGGGCGTATGTGTATCTCCCTATTTTTCAGGGAATGTGCATTTAAGATTTTGATCTACACTGAATTTTGGGACCCACGGCTCTAAAGACTCTTGCTGAGGAGTGAGGACGTCCAGGAAACCTAGTTTTAGCTCCAGTGACACCCAACCGCACTGGCTCCTGGGGATGACAACCCCTGGGCAGATGGACGAGATGCTGGATTGAAAGTAATCAAAATCACAAAGAGGGTTACCTGCGAGGGTTAAGGGCTGTTTTCACGGCTAAAGCGTCCTCGTGGTTATGGCCTTGAACTGGAAAGCTACTCACTCCCTTCCCCGCTGCTCCCCAAACCCGACAACTTGGAAGCCACGTAGAGCTCAGCCAGCCGAGAGAAATTCAAGGTTTTCTAACGCAAGTATCGACAGGCTGAAACGGCAACCCAGACCACTGGGCGTCTGGGTTTAAATCATGCAGGTGTGGAAACAGATCGTGTGTCTGTCTGTCTGTCTGTCTGCACATACACATCGTGTGGCTGCACATCTAACATGCCTGTTGTGTAACAGACGCCCCCAAATGCTCCATGTCTGTCTGCCCTGACCACAGACGGGGGGCATATGCTCTCAGGGGTTCCAACTCTCCTGCTCCTTTGAAGCCCTGTTCCTAGGAGGAGTTGCCTCACCTCACAGTATAATGCTTCTCAAACTCTGGGAACGCTGGCCAAAATGCAAATTCAGGGACAGCAGCAGGTTGGGGGTGGGGCCTGAGCTGCTGCATTTCTGACCAGCTCCCAGGGGATGGGACACTCCTGGCCAGTGAAGCAGACACAGTGAGTGGCAAGGCTGTGTGAGATTCATGACAGCTTTGAATTCTGTGCTTAGGGAAAGGCTAGACGGTCTCTGATCGGCCATGTAGATGTAGCAGCACACATACGTACAAAAAGCCAATGTAAACCCTCAGGATGGCTGGTACCGGATAAAGAAGCAATCGCCTTCCATGTCATTTTACCAAAATCACGTTCAGAAAGTAACTTAACAAAAAGCTTACCTTGAGCTGCTATGAATTTATTCTTCTCTTTATAACCCTAGAAAAATAAAATCAGATTTATAATTTTTCAAAATTATCACTGTGGAGGGATTTTGTTGTTGTTGTTAGGAAAGTAACACGTATCCATCATGGAGAATTTGGAAAACACAGAAAAGTACGAAGAAAACTCACCAGGAATTCCAGAAATAACATGCTATTTTTTGTATATCCCTCTCCAGTATTTTTTCTGTGAATACCTTCCCAGACACACACACAAGCAGAAACACAGACACACACACACACACACATATATATATATTTTAATTGGTTAATATGTATGTATTGAATTTTTATAATAATTTTAAATTTCTAGTAAATGATCTTTTAAGGTTCAACAAAAATGGATTCTTAATAATCCATTGTGTATGATTTTACCACAATTTATTTAACTGGTCCCCTCTGTTCTGTTTGGTCAGTGATACAAATAATTCTGTAACGGACATCCTTTGGGCTTATCTGCATCTTGAGAACGAATTCCCGACACAGGTGCTAATTCAAAAGGCCCAGCACTTTTATGCTCTCTGTGCTGTGACCACTGTGGCCACTGTGCTCAGGAAAGTTGTGACAATTTACATCTGTGGCCCCAGAGAAGAACGTGCCCAACGGTCATGATTTACACTCAACCCACAATGGTCCAGACGTGAGTGTCATGCTGGGTGGGGGGCTGGGCATACTTACATCTATGTATGAAGCATTGATGTAGTCTGAACATGGGGTTCCGTCCACTTGGCTTAAAATCACCCTGGAATGGTCATCTGCAAAAAAAGCCAACACAAAAACCATGACATTAGGACAAGGGAATCACATGCACAGTATTAAACACTACAAAGGATGTAACCATGGCGATCACGGGACAGAAGGGACATTCTCCTTAAACATTCCCACGAGATCCTCAGTGTCCTGAGGTCGGGGATGCACCTGTTGTACCTCAGCACTGAGGACAAGCCAGGCCCCAAACAGGAGCTCGATACAACCTGTGGGATGATGACAGGTACGAATTTCAGGGTCCAGGAGTCGGTCCGCTGAGCCATCACGTAGACACAGCAGAACGTGCGGGGCCCCTACAGTGTGATGGCAATATTCTCCGAACCCCAAATCGGGCCCCAGTACTGACCAGTGCGGGTGCCCTCAGGACCACTTCTGGGGTCCACTCTCCCAGGCTTTCCAGGGGGAGCACAGCTCTGCCTCTGGACACATGGACACGAGGCTCCGGGGTTTGGGACTCCAGACCCCAGTCCTCACACTCAGCTCTGCCCCAGAGCAGGAAGGTCAGCCAGATTCACATGGACCGACTGGGCAGGATGGGCCACCGCCTGGAAGATTCCGGCCTGTGCTACAAGCGGTTTTCCAGTGTGGGAGGGCCGACCAGGGAGGGCTGTGTGTGAGTGTGTGTGTGTGTGTGTGTGTGTGTGTGGTGTGTGTACTTGTGGGGTGTATAGTGGTGTGTCTTGTATACAGTGTGTGTAGTGTGTGTTGTATTTACGTGAGTGTGGTGTATATGTGTGTTTGTGGTGTGTATGTGTATGCTTGCGGTATGTATTTGTGTGTACACACATGTGGAGGAGTTTTCAACTGGGGCCCTATGTGACCTATGTGGGTCCATGTCACTTCTGCCTTCAGGGGCCCCTTTCTCCAAAAAAAAAAAAATTATATTTTACTTTACAACTGTATTAGTAGTTGGTATAAAGATGAGTGTGAGGGACTTCCCTGGTGGCGCAGTGGTTAAGAATCCGCCTGCCAATGCAGGGGACGTGGGTTTGATCATGGTCCAGGAAGATCCCACATGTCACGGAGCAACTAAGCCCGTGAGCCACAACTACTGAGCCTGTGCTCTAGAGCCCGCAAGCCGCAACTACTGAAGCCCGCACGCCTAGAGCCCGTGCTCTGCAACAAGAGAAGCCACCACAATGAGAAGCCCACGCACCACAACCAAGAGTAGCCCCTGCTCGCCGCAACTAGAGAAAGTCTGTGCGCAGCAACAAACACCCAACGCAGCCAAAAATAAATAAAATAAATAAATAAATTTATTAAAAAAAAAAAAAAAAAGATGAGTGTGAACCAGGCTGGATTAGGTATATATTTTCTTCTGATTCGAAAAGAAATTAGATGGTTTCATGGGTCCCTACAGGTGGTGTGGCCCCGGCCCTGGCTCTCCCCGCTGGTGGGTAAGCGGCCGGCCGCTCCCAGGAGTAGAAATATGAAGGATGCCCAGACTCGGCCCGGGGCGCGGGGATCAAGCTGCATCTGCGTTTATTATGCTGCGCTGGGCACAGCGCATGGTGGGTACTTCATCTGTATTTACTGCATTAATTATTGAATAGTTCCACGTCCTGGTCCCTGCTTTGTCCCCTCCTAGTCACAGGTTGTACGTCTCCCACTTACATGGAAGGAAGCTGGGTTGACTGCGAGCGGGTGGCCTCAGACACCTGCTGTGTGGACGCCGCACCACTGCCGCCAGCGAGCACAGGCCGGTGCGGCTCTCAGGGTCACCACGGCCCACACAGGGCGGTCAGGGTGTCCAACCTCAAACTCGCAGCCCACAGAGGCTCGGCCATGAGACCCTCCTGCTCGGGGGCTGACGGCCCTGAGGCAGAAATAGCTCTGGCTGAACACGTATAAAGCGAGTTGAACATAATTTGGACCAATTTACCCTTTTGAGGGCAGCTATAGGAAGCAGGGGGTTAAAAATAGCATTCTGGTCACATTTAGCATCTTGCAGTTCTAAGAGCTTCCTGTCTTTTTACTCTAAAAAGTCACACTTCTCTTTCAAAACACTATTTCCTAAAATGGCGCTTTTTTCCAGAAAAGAGGACGCTCTCTTGCTACCAGCCATGGAGCCCCTGGAACATGCAGCCTGTCAACACACCTGGCATCTTGACCTCTGTCCTCAGAGCTCCCTAGAGCCACATCCAGGACCGGGCTCCTGCCCCAGGGGCATCTCGTAAATCTGATACATTTACAGCCAATCTCTGCTTGGGGAAGAGGGGGAGGGGCAGGGAAGGTGTACCGGACTGAGGGCCTTGGGCCCCCCCCTTGACCCTGACCCCACCCTGAGTAAGAGCAGGGTCTCCCAGCCTTGGGACCGCCTGCACGATACCCCCGTGATCCAGCTGCCGCAGGGCATCTCTGGCCAACTGCTCAGTTTGATCAGATACGCTTCTCCTGTGTCTGGCTGATGCCAAACGCCAGATGCCACCCAGTTGGCCATCTCCAGGGCCCACCCCGAGTACCTCCAGGCCACTGTTCCGTAAAACACATCCTCCCACCAACATGGAACACTCACACATCCTGGCAGAGGTCCCGCGGGCCTGTGGGGATGGCCAGCACCCTCAGTTACCTCTGACGTGGCACTCCTGGGCCAGGAGGGGCTGAGGCTGGACCCACATTTTCATACATGCAGGAAAGGCCAACTCCCTTCCATAGTACGAGCTGGAGGACACGGCTTAGAGATGCTGTGCCGGTCCTGCTGGTCCCCGCTGGTGATCCTCCGGGGAGGCGGTGCCCACTCCCCTGGCCATCACATCTGGGAGCAGTGGTGGGTGCAGGTAATTCCTACACCTGGCCGCTAATTCCGCCCGGTTGAGCTCCCACCAAAACTACTTAATTAACAATGTAATCGTTAGTTTTAAAAGATACAGTGTTCAGTGAGTGATAAGGAAAGGAATGCAGGCCAGGAACCTAGGAAAGGGCTTGGCGCTGAGTGAGTCCTCCACACGTACGTTCTGCAGTCAATGCATGAAGTAATTAATTAAGCTAGTTAATTCAACTAATACTAGATGTTAACTTCCAAATATCCTGATTTTTATTCGACAAAAAACATTCCAAAGATCCCCAACCTCCTTCATGGTTTTCCTTTCCCTTGAGCTATTCAAGCCGAGAAACTTGCCTCTGATAAGCCTCACTCAATCTAACAGCAAGTCCTCTCAACATGATCATTGCAGTGTGTCCAGAACCGGACCCTGGTCCAAGCCACCCTCTCAGCTCGGCTGTGTGACCACAGTGGCCTCCTGACCCGTCTCCCTGGTGCTCCCTTGGCTGCCTCTACAAATATGTGTTGGATGAAAGACTGCTTAGTTAATTTCTCTGGTTTTAGTTGACCCAGGCTCATGGTGGGCTCTGCAGAAAAAACCCCACAAAAAAAAAAACCCCAAACAAATAAACAAACAAACAAAACCACAAATAAATCCTATGCATGCAAAATGGGAAAGAATTGTTTCTATCAAGTGCTGATAATCCAGAGACCACAGAGATGAGGCGGGCCACAGCTTCTCCTACCTACAGAGAAGATGGACGCAATTCTAACCCTAAAAATGCAACCAAGAGCCGACATGCTGAGGGCCAGCACAGGCCAGCTTGCTCCATCCCACGGAAGCACCGCCCGAGAAGGGAGGTTCCCTGGAACGGGGTAGGCCTTGGTTTGGGGTTCAAACGTGAACTCCCTGGAGTTTTTTGAGGCTGCCCTTCTGTTAGCCCGATGGCAAAGCCAACAGGAGGGCCCAGGATGGAGGAAGGACGTCGCAAACCTCCCGGGCCAGCTTCTACAAAGGCAGCTTGGAACTCTGGGGGTCTGTCTTGGAACCGAGGCCAAGGTGCAGCCCATCCAGCAACGCCCCTGGACAGATGTGTCTGGTCCCTGGTCCCCCACCCCCTGGAGGCCACCCTCCCCCGCCCATGGCCACCTTTAGCTGTGATGGTAAAGATCCAGTTACTTCTAAGCCTTCCCACAAAGCTGCCAATGTCAGACAGCTCTCTTATTCTATCACTTCTGTCCTTGGTACAGGAGCCTTGTTGCTGGTGGCAAGAGCACTGCGTCCAAGACGGGAGATGCCCAGGGCCACCAGCTGCCCGAGACCCAGGCACAATTTGGGTCCATAGGAGGAGCCCTGCCAGCCGCTGCAGGGGGCACCCCTCTTGGGCAAACAGACCACGCAGCGCAGGTCTCAACAGTGAACACAGGCTTGGCCGCCAGACCCAGAGCGACACAGGCTACCCAAGTCCTGGGTGGGAGACAGACACCTAGACTCCCCGTTGCGAAGGCTGAGCCGCTGCGCCGACCCAGGCCCTGATCTCCAAGCCCCAGAGCATCTGCTGCCTGCACAGGCAAGGTCTCCAGTAGCTGCAAGGCAAGGCTGAGTTTAGTCAAAATGCCACCCATCACGCAAAAAAAGTAAAATCTTACTGGGAAGGATGTTGGGGTATCTGTTTTTTTCTCTGTTTTCTTCTTTATTGGCCAGTTCAAAAGTTCCTTGTATGTGTCCAGACGGCAGTGACTAGAAGAAAACGCAGGGTCAGCACTAAACGTGAGGAATCCAACACCGTGTTTCCGTCACCTCCCTACTGAGCGCAGGAATCAAGAAGTCTGGTCTCTGAGCACCTCCAGTGCTGGGCCTGTCTCTCTGCTCCTGCCTGTGGAAGTCTCTGCCTCAGGCGCTGGGCCAGCACCGGGCAGAGATGTGATGGAGACACAGGCCCGCCTCCCCTTGGGCCCGCCGTCTAGTGGGGCCAGCGGAGGTGCAGATAACGTGATGACCCACAGCTGGACCCCGAAGTGCGTTAAGGCAGGGGCTGGCCCGTGCATGGCCACCAAACCCCCAGGACTCACAATATTGGTCCAGAGCAGGCCCTGCACAAGTACGTAGGAACTGGCCACAGCAGAGCTCTGACCCGGGAGCAAGGACCCAGATGCTGGGCTGAAGGACGAGGAGAGTGATGGCGAAGGACCACCCTCGAGCCCTCACCTGCTGAGGGCTTGGTGTGCTCTGAGGACCAGTGGGACAGGCGCAGCTGGGGGCTCCTTGAAAACGCAGACCTCAGGCCACCCCAGGCCCGCACAGCAGCTACCCACTTCCCCAGGGGACCTGCACGCACCGCCCTAACCCTCCCTTTGTCTTAGAGGAGGAAAATGAGTATAGGGGCTCAGCTAGGCCCCTAGAGCTGACGTGTGGCACAGCGGGTGTCAGCCCAGCGTCCTGACTTCTAGTTCTTTCCACTACTCAGAGGCCCTCGGCTCTTGTTAGCTCCAACTGTCTTCCTGTTTGCTCGCTGCTGGGGAGCTCCATGCTCAGGGGGGCTCCTCGAAGTGCACAGTGGGAAAGAGCCTTCTGAACCCCCAAATCACATCCTTCAACATTCAGCCTGACCATCAGATGAACCAGGGGTCACTGGTGTTAATATCCATCGAGTGTTTACAATGTGCCAGGCACTGAGGGAGGAGCTGGGTTACCTGCCTTCACAGCTTACCTATTATCAGGTGACACTAGGATCACTCCTGTTTTGCAGATGAGGAAAGAGAACCCCGGGGTGGCTGCAGAATTGTCCAGAGTCACCTGGCTAGCACGTAGCAGGCCGTGGGAGGGCACCTGGAGCTGGCACCTGGACCACGAGAAGGGCACTCGCTTCCTTAAGTGTAGGGACAAGCAAGGGCTTCCCTGTGTCCAGCTGTAAGTGCCCAGGAGACTGAGGCACAGCCTGGGATCAAAGCCAAGGGCCCGAGTCGGGTCTGCAGCCCCCGGGGGCCCAGAGGCCCCTTCTCCCGGGTCGGGGGTTTCTCCATCACAGACCCAGCCCCGGCCAGCCCATGTCCTCTTTCCCCACCACACCCAGTGGCCACAGGCAGAGGCTCTCCAGGGCCAGTGTGGAGGCCAGCCCGGCGGGCACCTGGGCAAGGCTGGTGGGCAGTCCTCTGCCAGACCAGCACCCCCTCCGCCTGGAGCTCTTGGCTCTTCATTGAGCTGTCTTAACACTGAGTTTCTTGATCAAACCTCAACGTGAAATTTGTAGCAACATTCTAGAGTCTTCCCTTTTTCACCCCAAAGCTTTTTAGACCCCAGCACTGAAGATAAAAATGAGGCCTGAGACCATCGCGGGGGATGCACGATGTCGTGCGTTTGTCGAGACCCACAGAATGTGCAGTGCTGGACCCCTAACCCCAACTTCAGTTTGTAATAACGAGTCAATGCTGGCTCATCAGCTGTGACAGGTGCAACACACTCAGGCAAGACGTTAATCGCTGGGGAAACGGTGCAGGGAAAGATGGGGTATATGGGAACTTGGTACTTTCTGCACCATTTTTTCTGTAAACCTAAATCTGCTCTAAAAAATACTCTATTAAAATTAATAAATTAAAAAAACAAAACCAAACCAAGAAGCCTCCCTCTTCCTCTGAAGGTGAGGAAGGTGGAGGAGTGGCTGGAGGGGTCTGAGTGGTAAGGATGGCCCCGGCTCTGCCACCCCCAGCCGTGTGGCCCCGGCAGCAACCGGAGAGCGGAACACGGAGATGGGGAGATGATCCTGACTGTGGGCGGGCAGCACAGAAGTTCACAGTGGAGGCGAAGCGCTCTGCGCCCCGAACTTATACCCCATGTCCAAGCACACAGAATGACCGCCCACACAGAGCAGGCCAGCACTTTCTCCTGCCGTCAGTCATGTCTGAGCTGCTCCAAAGGCACAGGGCTAATAAGAGAGCTCTGGGGCGGGTGCGGTCTGCCATAGCTGGGGAACCCCTGCAGCACCCCGAGTGAGCCGTGCAGGGAGCAATTGGCTGGTAACTACCTTGTGATTGATTGTCCGGTTACGTAAATTGGCTAAAGAGGGTTTGTTGGTTTGTTTGTTTGAGGTGACATTTTTAGGCACTGGGCTTAAAATAACCTGCTGGGACAGAGGCGCGTGGAAGAAGCTGTCTGGAGGGGGGCTTTTCCTCACCTGCAGGGACTTAACCGGGGGCCTGGAACAGACTTTGCTAGGTCAGCGTTCTACCATTGCGGGTGGAGACGGCAGACTGGACATTCACAGAAGTCGTCCTGAGAAGGACGGCAGCTCAGACTCCCCTCGTGCAGACACTGGGCTGAGCTGGGCACACACCTTACCTCTTTCACGTGTTAAGACACTCCCATGCGGGCTGGGAGGGCCTCATTTTACAGACGAGGACACTGAGGCAGAGGTGAAGGATGTGGCCCGAGCCCTCCAGGCTGGTGAGAAGCAAATCTGGGGCAGGCGCCCAGGCCGCCCATCTCCAGCACCACGCCTTGATCATCCCACTGAACGGATCCCAGTGCCAGGCCCTCTTTTACTTCACCAAGTTCACGGCAGCTTCCATTGGCCACACACACAAGTCCCAACGCATCTGGCTCGACTACTTTGAGGCTCATCCGTCTCCCTGCACAGTTTCTGGGAGAGGAGCTCAGGACAGAGGGTGAGAAAAGAGGAGGGAGAGCGTCCAGGGCCCATCTCAAGCGTGTCCACCGGTGGAGCCAAGAGCGGGCTGGTCATGGCAGCTGCAATGCTCTCAGTAGAGCCTGCCCTTCACTTGAGAGAGGAGCAAACTGGGGTCCACAGGGGGACGTGCAGCTGCCCTGGGTCCCCTGGAGCCAGGACCAGGCTCCATGCTGCTGGACTCGACCCCTCGACCCTCTCTCCCGGCCCTTCCCTGAGTGGAGGCCGTGGGCAGGAGGGCAGCTGGGAAGGCTGCTCAGTGGCAGCGGTGGGGAGAGCAGAGCAAGGCACTTGCTTTGGTTGCAAAACTGAAAGGAGTACCCCAAAACCCAGGAATCAAGAAAAATCACATTCAAATTCAACATCTAAAAAAATCTAAATGCAAAAAAAAAAAAAAAAATCCATGATAACCAAAATATAAAACTTTTAAATAACGTCAGGATCAGCAACAGTGTGGTGATAAGCCATGTCAGAGCCTGGGGCCACAGGAAACACCAGAGTGACCCTGTCTTTATTTACAGTTGTGCTGTTTTGTTCATCATGGATTGCTTGCATTAATTTCGATTTATTTTTAAAAGCTGCATGAAAATAGATTTATCCAGATGACAGAGTGTTTTGGTGCCCCCTTAAATTTTGCACCTGGGACAAGTGCCTTACCTGCCCGACCCTCTTCCTGGGCCCTCGCTTTTGAGACGGTGGCACAGCCAGCGAGTTCTGACTCAGCCCTCCCTCGGCAAGGCCGGTCACCAGCCTGCACGTGGAGAGATACAAGTACAAGAGGAAACAGGACAAGAATGGACGTGGGGGAAATGGTCCTGTAGCTGCCAACTTGGATAGTCATTTCGAAAATGGAGAATTAACTTCTCTTGTCAGGCTGAGAGACTGCAAAACAATACTGCTTGGAGCTGTCTTTCACTATGACCTAATTTCTCAAAAAAGGGGATACATTTGGAAACAATTAAAAGGAAGCAAAATAAAGGCAGGTGAGGCTTGTGTTAAAAAATAAACAAAAGCACGGGTCTAAATGTGCCATCACCCTGCCGTGCCCTCCTGGGTTGCTTCTGGATGAAAAGTCACTTGTCTGCAGCAGGAGTCATGCTGTCTTTAGATGTCACAATGGTACAACTCTTTGCTGTTTACGAAGTCAGAGCCTCATATTTGACCTGTAAGGTCATTAAGGCATCCTCCCACCCCCCGCCCCTTCACAGATGATGGAAGCTGTGGCTTCCAGGAGATGAACTGATGGGCCGGGCGGGGCTGCGGTGCCACAGGCAGGGGCCAGGACCAGGTGGCCCCCCCTGCTGGAAACCCGTCCTCTTTCAAGCTCAACACCAGCGCACGGCTATATACGATACGAGGAAGATGCATAAAAGAAAACTCAAAACACGATCCGGGATAAACACTGGACAGCCAAATCCGAGACAACACATCCCGGTGTGCCTGTCTGTCTGCCTGTGTGCATCCAAGCACCTGTAACTATCTGTCTACCTATCTATCTATCTATCATCTATCTATCTATCTATCTATCTATCTATCTATCTATCTATCTGTCTGTCTGTCTATCATCTATCCGTCTATCTATCTAGCAGATACACAATTCATGGGACATTAAATTAAAAAATCAGCAACACAAGGGGAGGTGTCATTAATGTACATTTGCATTTTTGTTGATAGTTAGTAGGATCGGTTTGCTACCATCGGGCTGGACCAGTTCGTCAAATTCATCTTAGCTGTTGCCATCACTAAGTTCATCCAAAACAGCGGTAGCAGGACGAACACACTGACTTGGGCAGAATCAAAGGGCTGTCCAGGCAGAGCTAGTGTCCCCTCAAGGCAGCCCCTCGACTGTTTAGTTGATGTGGTGCAGGATGGTCTGGGGGCTCCTTTGCTCTCAGTGTGAAATTGTTATCCTGTGGTCCACTCAGGCCCTGGTCTTGCACATTATCGAGATAACGGTGTTTTCATCACGCTTGATTTTAGAACACGGCACTCGGGGTGTCTGAGCTGGAAGGAGGTTCTGAACCTCTTCCTCGACCATCTCACCTTATAAATGGGAATGAGGGTCATCACGGCAGAAACCAGGCTTCCCTGGAACCCCGTTTTTGGGACGGTGTCTCGATGGATGCAAGCATTCTGAGCCTTTGGGCTAATTTATCCTGAAAAACAACATCCCATGTCCCAGCGCCTTTCCACGTGACAAGAAAGAGGGGCCCCAAACTCACATTGAACTCCTCCCGAAACCTCTTGCAGTCATCCGCCGACCGGACCCGGATCTCCTCCTCCAGGTGCCCCACGGGGATGGGAAAGTACTTCTTGGGCCCCGAGGGGGACCTGCTAAGAAGCATCACCCTTTGCTGCTCTGTGGGATCAACAGAAATACAGGGCTTATTAGGCCATATTCCCAGATGGGTGACATTAACCAGGCAGACGGACACCGTTCCTGGGGAAATGACACAGCTGGAGGGGGGCGGTCGTCTCAGATCATGAGCAGCTGAATGCAAGGTCTGTCTTTTTTTTTTTTTAAAGATTTTTTTTTTAATTAATTAATTTATTTATTTTTGGCTGTGTTGGGTCTTCGTTTCTGTGCGAGGGCTTTCTCTAGTTGCGGCGAGCGGGGGCCACTCTTCATCGCGGTGCGCGGGCCTCTCACTGTCGCGGCCTCTCTTGTTGCGGAGCACAGGCTCCGGACGCGCAGGCTCGGTAGTTGTGGCTCACGGGCTTTGTTGCTCCGCGGCACGTGGGATCTTCCCAGACCAGGGCTCGAACCCGTGTCCCCTGCACTGGCAGGCAGACTCTCAACCGCTGCGCCACCAGGGAAGCCCAGTCTGTCTCTTTTAACACACCCTGATCACTCATAGTGACAGACGGACGCCCCTCTGGCTGGTGTCCCCTGCTCTTACCACCCAGAGATGCCTCCTCTTCCCAGCTCACTCACACACCCAGCCACCTCTCCTTCCCTCCAGGCCCTGCTCCTTCCACAAGGGATTCAAGTGGCTTCACACTCCAGCTCAACTGTCCAGGTTTGAAATGCAGCAGAATAACAATAGGTTTCTGGGCGCAAATTGGTAACAGGCTGGGAATCAGTTCCAGTACGAGTCTCCCGCAGCCTTGTCTTCTTTGTAACAACTAGTCCTGGTTACTCAAGCCCCATAAGCTCCAAGAGAAATAAGAGAAACCACTGCTGGTTTTTTTTTTTTTTCGGGGGGGGTGGGGCGGGGAGGGGCTGGCGGCACTGAAAAGGAGAAGGGCCAGACTTCAAGGGTGTCCCCCGGACAAACTGCTTTCACAAATTCAGAGTGAGACAGCAAGCGACATCCTGGCATGTGCTTCTCTTCCTAGGGAATGAGCTGCTGTTCTCGACAAGGTCAACACTACTTTGCTGTCACTTGCCGAAGGGCCTGTCCCCACCTGCAGAGCTGTTCTGAAGGCCAGCCAAGAACTCCCTCCAGGGCTCATTCCGCCTGAGACAGACACTCTAGGATGAGCAAGCCGCCTAACCAGTCCCAGCCTCCTCCTCCCATTCGGGCTGTTGGGACATGCAGGGCAGGGAGAAGGGGGCAGGAAGGTGGCGCCTGGAGGCCACGTGTCATCATGGTACCAGGGTCACGGGTCCCCCAGCACGGCAAAACTGTCCTCCCGGGTCTGGCTGGGGTCCTTTGCTGCTGATATTCTTTGTCGTGTGCCGGGTCGGTTTTGTAATTCATCTGAAGTCTGACGGCACCTCTGCTCCCCCAAACCACAGGACAATCAGGCAGCAAGCTGACTGAGGAAGTTGTAGTCACTGGTGTGAACAATATTTTTAAAAGCCTCTGCCTCACATACCTTTCTTGGACATCTCAACGCATGGGAAGAGAACCAATGTGCCTTTGTAAGCAGAATTTACAAGTTAGTAGCTGAATTTGGAACCTCAAAGAAAGGTAGGAAATTCCCCCTGAGCTACTCTGAGCCTCCCTGCTAAGCACGTTGGTACATCAATCCCCTTCTTGTAGCTGATCGGAAAACTGCGGATTCCACGGGGGCCCTTTCGAGAACTGTAAATTACGAGCCCACCTGTCTCATCTTAGGATGATCTAAGACTTACTGATAAATGTTATATGTTGAAATCCTGGAAGAACGACAGGATATGAACAGTGTCTCCCCCAAAGCCACAAACTGAAATGCCTCAAACGTCTGTTTCACACCGTAGAGAAAATGACACAAGTTCTGAAACGGGGAAACTCCGGTTATAAAGGACGGCATGATACCAGGTAAAGCCAGATGAACGTCGCAAAGCCGGAGGAGTTCATCATTTAAGTGTTAAGGTGTTAGGAAGGCACGGCCCCCGCCCCCCAGGCCCGGCCCGGCCCGGCCCCCTACCTTGCTCTTCTAGGATTCCGTTTGGCATCTTCTTGTCGTTGGAGCTGACCACTGCCTTCCTCTGCTTCCTGAACCTGAGAGACACAGACGCGTTAGGTGTCAGCACAGGGAGCTTGCCGAGAGCCCAGAGCCCCGGGGATACCCACCAGGTGAGCCGGGAGAAGCTGTCCCTGCCGCTCATGGCTGGGCCACTGCCCTGGCCCCTCGGCCCCGCCCCCGCTCTGCCCTCTGCCGCCGGGCCAGCCCCGCCGGCTCATCTGCAGCCGCAGCCTCGCGCATCATTTCCTCCCCAGCAGGTCTGGGCGAGTCAGCGCCCCGACGCTCCTACCTGAAGACGTAGGCGGCGAGGAACAGGCAGAGTAGCACAGGCAGCAGCAGCCAGGCCAGCAGGGGCTGCGGCGCGCCGGGGGCTGGAGGGCCTGGGGGACAGAAGCAGGTCCCCGTCGGGACTCGAGGCACGAGGGAACGCGGGGGCTGGGCACGGAAAGGTTCCCAACACCAGACCTCACGGCTGGCAAAGGGCCCTCCCACCAGCCCCTCTTCCCTGATGCCAGACCCCGCTTTACAGGTCACCAATTCGTCCCCCCCCCCATCCCAGCGGTCCTTCTTCCGGGACACCAGAACCCTCCTTTACAGTTTACAAACTCCCTTCCTCAACAGTCCTTCTTCCTGGACACCAAGACCTCACTTCACAGTTTGCAAAGTAGTCACTCTCTCTCAACCCTTCTTCCTGGACACCAGAACCCCACTTAACAGTTTGCAAACTCCCTCCTTCATCTGCCCTTCTTCTTGGACACCAGAACCCCACTTTACAGTTTGCAAACTCCCTCCTTCATCTGCCCTTCTTCCTGGACACCAGAACCCCACTTTACGGTTTGCAAACTCCCTCCTTCATCTGCCCTTCTTCCTGGATACCAGAACCCTACTTTACAGTTTGCAACCCAGTCCACCATCCTGGTCCATTGGGTCCACAAAGGCCCCTCTACTTAGATGAGCAGCGTTGACACCAGGAAGAACCTGAGCTGAGGGTCTGATGACCTGACGTGTCCAAGGTCCCCTGCTGCTGGGTAGTGAAGGCCCAGACCCCCGTGTGACCTGTTTCCCCAGGTCCCGGGGCACCTGTCCCTGCCCCTAACGGGAGGTGGAGGAGGGTGGGAGTGCAGATGCCCTGCTGCTCTGTCCCAGGACAGTGGCCCGGGGTCGCGTGGTGACCCGGCCTCCCAGAGCCGTGACTCCCGACCTCACCCGCCCAGAGGAAAGCTGGTGCCCAGGCACCACCCGCGCTCCCCTTTCATCTGTCTTTCCTGGACCAGAAGGGCCCACATCCCTGGACCCAACGTGGCCACCCTGTGGCTGCCCAGGGCCTGGCCCGCAAGCCCGAATTCCAGGGGGCTCTGGTGGCCTGGCCGCCACCCTCAGACCCCACCCGTCCCCCAGTGCTCTGACTCAGCTCCTGTATCCTCAGACCGCCCTACTGCCCCCTCCTCACCAAAGTGTCCTCGCTCGCCAAGGAGGACCTCAAAGGCCCCTCGTCCCCGAAGCCCACTCAGCTCCCCGCCGGTGGATCCCAGAGGGGCTCTGTGTGCCTTTATCACAGGCCCTATTCTCCTGGGGTGAACAGGCCCGGGGCGGCCCGCCTTCACCCCTGTTTCAGTGGAAGCCCCTGGAAGGCACCACTGGACTGTCATCACTTTTAGCCACAGAAGCACCAGCGGGGCCCCTGAGCCCAGCGGGGGCTCCACAGCCCCGCAGCCCCCCGTCTTGCTCCCCTCCCCACGTATCCCAAAGGTGTGACGGGCCTCTCACCCCTGGGCCGGGAGCTCCCCGCCTGGGCCCTGCGCCGATGCCGGCACGCCGTGGGTGGTCCGTGCTTATGCTCCTAATAAACGAAGGACTGTTCCCGGCCTGAGCGATGCTAGACGCAGAAGTATTACACGCTGAGGACAGTGGTGACGAGGTGACCTCAGCCGCCGTAAACCTGGCCGGCCCACGAGACGCCCTCGTTCCAGGCTACCCCAAGGCCCCTCCCATCTGAGCTAGCGATGCCCACAGACCACTGCGGTTGCACTGGGAGGCGGGGGTGCCAGGCTGAGGGCGCTGCTTAGTCCCTCCCCGGGAGACCCTCCCGCTCCAGACGCTCCTCCCCGACCCTGGGAGCTGACCTGCCTGTGGCCTCCCTGCCTGCAGCTCCTTGGAGCACCCCCGAACCCTGCCAGGGCCTCGGAGCAGCTCAAGCCCAGACTGATGGGGGAGACGCCTGCTACCAAGGGGCAGAGCTGGGCCCGGCCCCAGAGAGGGCCCGTCCGCTTCATAACCGCCCCTC